>NC_133338.1:9335133-9668466 GCF_030506205.2 Paramisgurnus dabryanus | reverse complement strand
GCAACAGAGTAAACAAAGCCTTATATCTCAGCATCAGAACATCGTAGAGACACGGGGGTTGGACCGTTTGACTCGTTACTCAGATTGTAATCATTATGGGATGCCAATTTTTTCCCTAGCAACCAAATATAGTACCCTAGCAACAGAGTAAACAAAGCCTTATATCTCAGCATCAGAACATCGTAGAGACATGGGGGTTGGACCGTTTGACTCGTGACTCAGAGTGTAATCATTATGGGATGCCAATTTTTTCCCTAGCAACCAAATACAGTACCCTAGCAACAGGGTAAACAAAGCCTTATATCTCCGCATCAGAACATCGTAGAGACACGGGGGTTGGACCGTTTGACTCGTGACTCAGAGTGTAATCATTATGGGATGTCAAAATTTTCCCTAGCAACCAAATACAGTACCCTAGCAACCGAATAAACAAAGCCTTATATCTCTGCACCAGAACATCGTTGAGACACGGGGGTTGGACCGTATGACTCGTGACTCAGAGTGTAATCATTATGGGATGCCAAATTTTTCCCTAGCAACCAAATACAGTACCCTAGCAACCGGATAAACACAGCCTTATATCTCCACATCAGAACATCGTACAGACACGGGAGTTGGATCGTTTAACTTTTGGCTTGGAGTATAATCATATATGGTCCCCAGAATTTTGCCACGGCAAGCACCACTCACATTTTCTTCAGGAAATGTACCTATCTAGTTATTATTATTATTATTATTATTATTATTCTTCTGGTACAAACTTTTTCTCACAGTAACTCCTCCTAGAGCTTTCAAGCTACACCCACAAAACTTTACAAAACTTTTAAGACTGGTACGTAGATTGTTGCTATGACTTTTCTAACTGATAGGACCTACCGAATTCCTAAACGGGGCGCTCAAACACCCCAAATTTTCCATTGACTTAACATTGCGACAAACTTTGACGGGTCATAGCTGCAAGCGAGAAATTTGTAGAAACTTGTGGGTTACCACATTTGAAGAGGCTGGCAGGCTCTGTAAGAACATACATCCCATTGGGGTGTAAGTTTCACCCCTGGGGTGTAAGGGGCACCCAAATTTCCCCATTGACTTATAATGGGGCAGGGAACATGCCCATATAAGGGAATAAAAGCGTCCCAGATGGAATATCTTCACTTTAGAGTGTCGTAGAGACATGGGGGTGGGCTCAATTTAGTCAGGCATCCAATCAGTCTCTCAGGATCGCCCCATAGCTATTAAGCCACGCCCCTAGCAACCATTTTTGGGCACCCTAGCAACATATCCCATAGACTGCCATTATAAAATGCCCAGATGGATATCTTTGCAGCACAGTGTCACAAAGACATGGGGGTGGGCTCATTTTACTCAGGCATCCAATCAGTCTCGGAGGATTCTTATTGAGGTATTAAGCCACGCCCCTAGCAACCAAATATGAGCACCCTAGCAACATAATAAACAAAGCCTTATATCTCTGGATCCGAACATCATAGAGACATGGGGGTTGGGTCTTTTGGTCATGTTAGCCTTATGCTAGCTCCATGCTAAGTCATACTAGCTTCATGCTAGTTTCGTGCTAGCTTTATGCTAATTTCATAATAAATCTTGCTAACTTCATGCTAATCATGTTAGCATCATGCTAGCTTCATACTAATTCATGTTAGCATCATGCTAACTTCATGCTAATTCATGTTAGCATCGTGCTAGCTTCATGCTAATTCATGTTAGCTTCGTGCTAGCTTCATGCTAATTCATGTTAGCATCGTGCTAGCTTCATGCTAATTCATGTTAGCATCATGCTAGCTTCATGCTAATTCATGCTAGCTTCATGCTAATTCATGTTAGCTTCGTGCTAGCTTCATGCTAATTCATGTTAGCTTCGTGCTAGCTTCATGCTAATTCATGTTAGCATCGTGCTAGCTTCATGCTAATTCATGTTAGCATCGTGCTAGCTTCATGCTAATTCATGTTAGCATCGTGCTAGCTTCATGCTAATTCATGTTAGCATCGTGCTAGCTTCATGCTAATTCATGTTAGCATTGTGCTAGCTTCATGCTAATTCATGTTACCGTCGTGCTAGCTTCATGCTAATTCATGTTACCGTCGTGCTAGCTTCATGCTAATTCATGTAACGTCGTGCTAGCTTCATGCTAATTCATGTTAGCGTCGTGCTAGCTTCATGCTAATTCATGTTAGCGTTGTGCTAGCTTCATGCTAATTCATGTTAGCGTTGTGCTAACTTCATGCTAATTCATGTTAGCTTCGTGCTAATCATGCTAGCATCATGCTAGCTTCCTGCTAATTCATGTTAGCATCATGCTAGCTTCATGCTAATTCATGTTAGCATCATGCTAGCTTCATGCTAATTCATGTTAGCATCATGCTAGCTTCATGCTAATTCATGTTAGCATCATGCTAGCTTCATGCTTATTCATGTTAGCATCATGCTAGCTTCATGCTTATTCATGTTAGCATCATGCTAGCTTCATGCTAATTGATGTTAGCATCATGCTAACTTCATGCTAATTCATGTTAACATCATGCTAGCTTCATGCTAATTCATGTTAGCATCATGCTAGCTTCATGCTAATTCATGTTAGCATCATGCTAGCTTCATGCTAATTCATGTTAGCATCATGCTAGCTTCATGCTAATTCATGTTAGCATCATGCTAGCTTCATGCTAATTCATGTTAGCATCATGCTAGCTTCATGCTAATTCATGTTAGCATCATGCTAGCTTCATGCTAATTCATGTTAGCATCATGCTAGCTTCATGCTAATTCATGTTAGCTTCTTGCTAGCTTCATGCTAATTCATGTTAGCATCATGCTAGCTTCATGCTAATTCATGTTAGCATCATGCTAGCTTCATGCTAATTCATGTTAGCATCATGCTAGCTTCATGCTAATTCATATTAGCATCATGCTAGCTTCATGCTAATTTATGTTAACATCATGCTAGCTTCATGCTAATTCATGTTAGCATCATGTTAGCTTCATGTTAATTTATGTTAGCATCATGCTAGCTTCATGCTAATTCATGTTAGCATCATGCTAGCTTCATGTTAATTCATGTTAGCATCATGCTAGCTTCATGCTAATTCATGTTAGCATCATGCTAATTCATTTTAGCATCATGCTAATTCATTTTAGCATCATGCTAGCATCATGCTAATTCATGTTAGCATCATGCTAGCTTCATGCTAATTCATGTTAGCTTCATGCTAGCTTCATGCTAATTCATGTTAGCATCATGTTAGCTTCATGCTAACTTCATGCAAATTCATGTTAGCATCATGCTAACTTAATGCTAATTCATGTTAGCATCATGCTAGCTTCATGCTAATTCATGATAGCATCATGCTACCTTCATGCTAATTCATGTTAGCATCATGCTAGCTTCATGCTAATTCATGTTAGCATCATGCTAGCTTCATGCTAATTCATGTTAGCATCAAGTTAGCTTCATGCTAATTCATGTAAGCATTATGCTAGCTTCATGCTAATTCATGTTAGCATCATGTTAGCTTCATGCTAATTCATGTTAGCATCAAGTTAACTTCATGCTAATTCATGTTAGCATTATGCTAGCTTCATGCTAATTCATGTTAGCATTATGCTAGCTTCATGCTAATTCATGTTAGCATCAAGTTAACTTCATGCTAATTCATGTTAGCATCAAGTTAGCTTCATGCTAATTCATGTTAGCATCATGTTAGCTTCATGCTAATTCATTTTAGCATCAAGTTAACTTCATGCTAATTCATGTTAGCATCATGTTAGCTTCATGCTAATTCATGTTTGCATCATGCTAGCTTCATGCTAGCTTCATTCAAATTCATGTTAGCATAATGCTAGCCTCATGCTAATTCATGTTAGCATCATGCTAGTTTCATGCTAATTCATGTTAGCATCATGCTAGCTTCATGCTAATTCATGTTAGCATCATGCTAACTTCATGCTAATTCATGTTACCATCATGTTAACCTTATGCTAATTTATGTTAGCATCATTCTAACTTCATGCTATTTCATGTTAACATCATGTTAATTCATGATAGCTTCATGCTAATTCATGTTAGCATCATGCTAGCTTCATGCTAATTTATGTTAGCATCATGCTAGCTTCATGCTAATTTGTGTTAGCATCATGCTAGCTTCATGCTAATTTGTGTTAGCATCATGTTAACTTCAAGCTAATTAGTGTTAGCATCATTCTAACTTCATGCTAATTCATGTTAACATCATGTTAACTTAATGTTAATTCACGTTAGCATCATGCTAGCTTCATGCTAATTCATGTTAGCATCATGCTAATTCATGTTAACATCATGCTAGCTTCATGCTTATTCATGTTAGCATTATGCTAACTCCATGCTAATTCATGTTAGCATCATTCTTACTTCATGCTAATTCATGTTAACATCATGCTAACTTCATGCTAATTCATATTAGCATCATGCTAGCTTCATGGTAGTTCATGTTAGCATCATGCTAGCTTCATGCTAATTCATGTTAACTTCATGCTAAATCATGTTAGCATCATGCTAACGCCATGCTAAATCATGCTAGCTCCATGTAATTTAATGTTAAACCATGTTTACATCATGTTAGCTTCATGCTAAATCATGCTAGATTCATACTAAAAACTTTGTTAAATCATGTTAGCTTCATGTTAAATCATGATAGCGCCATGTTAAATCATGATAGCTCCATGCTAGCTTTATGTTGAATCATGTTAGCTTCATGCTAAGTCATATTAGCATCATCTTTACTTCATGTTAAATAATGCTAGCTTTATGCTAACTTTAAGTTAACATCATGTGAGCTTCATGTTAAATCAAGATAGCTTTATGCTCAATCATATTAATGTCATGCTAAATCATGTTAATTTTATGTTAAATAATGTTAAAGGCAGGGCATCTGATTTGATCCAGAAACACAAGTTATGCTGGTTAAAAATCTCCTCACATCCTAATAGCAATCATTATGTTAAGTTGTCTAAATGTGTTTTTTATAAATATATGTCATTTGTGAAAGGTGTAGGACCAGAAAATGTTTAACAAATCATTGAGCTCGGACCGAATACAGTGATTAGATACATGCAATTTTTGCTCCTCTTCTGTGAACTTGTTTCACATACCCTGTTCACGTAGACATACGTCATTTCTGCGTTCACCTCCCATCTGTAAACAGGCAAACCAACCTTGCTGAATTGACAACCTGGAGAGGAGCCACAAAACAAAATACATTTTTAAACATCAACAGCAAAAAACATCTTGATTAGCAAAGAGTAAAAACCAAAATTAACATGGGCAACTTTATTGATTTTCCACAAGATGGAGACAGTTATGGGAGGCAAAGGGGCTGAAAGGGTCATTGCAATGTTTATTTTGGTAAGGTAGGTACTCAATATGGACATGAAAAACTTTTTTTAGAAATTTGTGTGAATTTGACAAGACAAAAAATATTCATGCAAATCGTGTCCAAAAACACAAATAAATGAATGAAATACTTTTTGACTATAACATGACTTGCCTTAAGATTGTGTTGAACATTCATAGTAATTTACCAGCTTGAAACCACTAGTTGTTACTTATTTGAAGTGATGCATGTACAAGTGGATCGCATTTAGTCTGGAACCTCACCTAAAAGCAACCCAGTCTGAAATGAACATCAGCTTCCAACTGACTTGCTCTTAGGATCATTGGAACACACAAGCCTTTCCACCACGTCAAGGTAGCGATCATTGGAAAGGAACCCCCCACCCCCCCCCCCACCCCCCCACACACACACATTCTGTGATAAAGTATTTGCTCACTATACTTTTAATTTAGTTTAGTTGATTTTGCAATTAAGTTTATTCTTTAGTTTTGTGATTTTGAAATTAAGTTTATTCTTTTTCCTGAGATATTTCTAAATTGGCTATTATTAATTTATGTTGCCCACGGTGTGGTCTTTTAATTGTTGTGGAAACAAGAAATTGGCTGTCAGGATAATGCGGTCAATAGGATTCTGGTGGAGTGGAATTTATATTAAGGCAGCTTATAATTTCTTACAGCCCCTTATTTGATGCTTTTGGCCCAGAAAGCATCACATCCACTTCGCACATCACATCCATTTCACACACGCCCTCTTCTTGGGCAGGTGCCCAGGGCGGTAATGTCCTGCCTTAGGTTGCCCCCCGCTGGCCAAAAGGGAGTCTTACCCGTCATTGGATCATCACCTCATGCCACTGGTTACCGCTCTATCCCATTAGGCAAAAATTATTATTATAGGGACCCACTTTAGTTCTAAAGTATGATTTAGATCCTTTCTTTGGGTTGGTTGAAGGGCACTCGAGATTCACCAAAAGCAAATCTGTTATAGGAAACAGTATTAATAGATAATAATATTTATTAATATTGATTAATAGATAATATTTAATGATTGTTTTGTGTGTGTTTACACTGCTGAAAAAACATAATGTACCGTATGTTGTGCTTTTAAATGTATAAATTGTGAACAGCACAGGACTTCCGATGTGCCATTGTAGGGTTAAATACTTTATATTAAATACTAAAACTTTAATTTCCAGGATAATGATGCTTGCTTGTTAAAAAAATATAAGTGGTCTACCAGCTAGACTATCATTAAATTAACATTAATTAGCATTATCCTGGTTAGCAGCACAGCTTTAGCTGTGTGTGTGTGTGTGTGTGTGTGTGTGTGTGTGTGTGTGTGTGTGTGTGTGTGTGTGTGTGTGTGTGTGTGTGTGTGTGTGTGAGTGTGTGTGTGGTGGGGGCGGGGGCGTTTGTGGGGAGGGGGTGCGTTTGTGGGGGAGATTCTGAAAACAGATGTAACTATATAAACTATATAAACACAAAACCATTATATACTTATATAAACAGCTTTATTACATACAAAAAAGGAAGGAAACATCAAGTTGTATCATATAATCCCTTTTTTGTCTATTAACCTGTTAAAACCAACCGCCGTTTTCAGGCCAAATCACGAAATTGACAAGCCCACACTAACAGTTGTCCTAAACCCTTTGACCTACATACACAATTGATATCTTTAAAAAGAAGACACTTGGGACTTCCCAAAATTCAGATATGGAAAAAAAAGTTATAGACACAATAGACACAAGTTTGGTGAAAAAAACATTAACATTAATAATGTCATATTAAATGTGCCATACCAACCCAAAACAACATAGACTTAAGAGAACATGTCAGACCAATCTATGTTTCAAATTTGAAGATGATATGATAAAAAATAAGGTTCCTGTAAGCTTTGATCTTCACCATGGCACATTTTTTAAAATGTACACTGGGAGGCCTCAAAACACCAAATGGTAAGTGGTATAAAAATATGTAATACACACAAAATAAATTATGTTTTATGTTTTTTTTATTTTACAATAAAACAATAAAAGTGCACATATTTACACTTAATATTTAGGGTGAAAAAATGTTTTAAAAAGTAAACTTTAGCCAATATATTTACTATTTACAAATTAATGTTTAACACAGTGTTAATCAGAAAAATGGCTAACCATTATTCTGATAACTGGTAAACGGCTAACCATTATTTTGATTACTGGTAAATGGCTAACCATTATTTTAATACGTGAGAAATTGCTAACCATTATTTTGATAGGTGAGAAATTGCTAACCATTATTTTGATAGGTGAGTAATTGTTAGCCATTATTTTGATAGATAAGAAATTGCTAACCATTATTTTGATAGATGAGAAATTGCCAACCATTATTTTGATAACTGGTAAATGGCTAACCATTATTTTAATACGTGAGAAATTGCTAACCATTATTTTGATAGGTGAAAAATTGCTAACTATTACTTTGATAAGTAAGAAATTGCTAACCATTATTTTGATAGGGGAGAAATTGCTAACCATTATTTTGATAAGAAATTACTAACCATTATTTTGATAGGTGAGAAATTGCTAACCATTATTTTGATAAGAAATTGCTAACCATTATTTTGATAGGTGAAAAATTGCTAACCATTATTTTGATAGGTGAAAATTGCTAACCATTATTTTGATAGGTGAAAAATTGCTAACCATTATTTTGATAGGTGAGAAATTGCTAACTATTATTTTGATAGGTAAATTGATAAAAAATTGACAACAATTATTTGCCATAAAGAACTGATCAAAAAGGCCACAACACAGATCATACAGACTTGTCCCCAGTAACAGTATTAGTTTCTTTTATTATTTTCTACTTCCCATAAAAACATACACTAACAACATAAGTTATATTGTTTACAGTATTAATTTGCAAACAAACCATTAGCACAAAGCCAAGGAAATGTAAAAAAAGCAGACACAGCTAATCGCCGTGGATGACTGTATGCTGGATAACAACTCGCCAAACAACACAGACAGCAACAAGTTGTGAATTAAATAATCATCACTTCACGCAGAATATAAGCACCCCGCATATCAATGTAATCGTCTGACTATTGGCTACATGTTCTGTATGATGAAATATTTCTGCAAGCTCATTGGCTGGCTCTGGTATGATAAAATGATAGGCTGTGCATATGAAAATGTTGCCAAAGTGGGCGTGACTGTTTTGTTATTTTGGTTATGTACTGCCTTATTTTAGTAAAGTTTTGTTTATGGATGGGCTCATTTTAAAAGTAAGACTAATGTATCAGATACTATGGAGTTTAAACACAGTTTTTATTGAAAAGCAACAATGGCGGATGGTTCTTTTCTATGAACTCTGATGTAAACAATGGAGAATATATCAATATTTCTTAGATTTTTTTACTTTTGTAGACTAAAAATGCATGTTGATGTCATACTGGGAACGCTTGGCAAAAATAATTTACATACATGAGACCGGATGGATTTAGGACTCCTACAAAATTTTTGAACAAAGGTATGTTTTCCCGTTATGATTTTCCATGTTGTCCTTTGCAGTCTTTGTGCAAATGAATGCACTGTGAATGCTACAGCATTTATTTAATAAAATAATGCTCGGATATCACAAGTAAAGACCTTTCGAATGATATGCTGGTTGTTAAGATTTAGACAGTTCTTGTGCAATAGATTACATAGTGAATGTAAATGTTTGTAAACAAATACGGGTCAGGCCTGCCAGCGTGGCCCGGTCAGCTTAACAGGTAAATGTCTCACGGTTAATCATTTCTTAAAGTCACTACTCCAAAACACAGTAGACAGGATCATGGTAGCTGTAATATGTCTGGAGTACTCCTGATTTGGCATGTGAGTGTGAGCTGCTAATGAACACAGGATCCAGAAGAGTGTTATTTTCTGTGGTCCCAGTATGAATCAGCTGTGTGTATCCTTTGTCATTAAACAACTTCAGAATGGGTTTGTTTCCATGGGACAGCTGGTCTTCATTGAAGTCTCCACAGACTATAACAGGGTTTATGTCTATGATCTCCAGGGATGTCAAAAGGGCATTTAGACTAGTCAAAAATTCTTTTAGGTTGTAATTAGGTGGTCTGTAGATTACTGTTACAAGTGCTTGTTTGGGGCCTTCTACCTTTAAAACCAAATATTCCATGTCTGTCACATTCTGTATGTACATCAAAGGATGTGCTTGTAAGCAGGTTTTCACATACATGGCAACACCACCACCGTTTTTGTTAGACAAGTGTACACTGTTTGTGTAGGATGCATGTCGGTCGCGCTTGTAGATTCTGTATCCACCCAGCTGAAGGTATTCAGGAACAGCTGAGCCAGAAAGGTGTGTTTCAGTGAGGCACAAAATGTCAGCCAACAGAAGCTCATGGTGACTTTTCAAATCATCCATGTGACACTGCAGTCCCTCTGTGTTATGATGAATAATTTTAAGAGCTGAATCCCAGTTTGAATCCTGAACAATGTGTAAAAGAGGTCGGACTTTGTGAAAGTCAGCTTTTGGCATGGTACCCAATGAGGAACTTATTTCTGGATCACAAAAAATTTTATTTTCTTCAAAGTCAATGATGTGCAAACCAGTGAGTGATGTGGTTCTGCTAAGTGCAACATATGCCATGCCTGGTTCGAAAATATGCTTAAGAGATACAACAGCACAATCAGTTGTCATTCCTTGGACTTTATGGATGGTGCATGCAAATGCAAGTTTCATAGGAAATTGCCTTCGAACTGTTCCTTTTCTTTTTAACGGTTCCTCTGACCTCTCAATATACACAATGTTATCATCTGCACCCGGTGCTTTGTTACGATGTTTCTGTCCAGCATTTACATTATCCAAATAAAGACCAATTAACAGCACAAATAGAACACCATCTCGTTCCTGAGTTGTTATTTTTGCCACTTTACCAAAAGTGCCATTAACCAGTCCATCTTCCACATCAATATTTCTTGTAAGCATTACTCGCACACCAATAGCAATCTGTAGTCTGTCACTAAGATCACATTTGTCTCCTTTAAATGGTGCAGCCTGCCTTTTCATTTCACCTGTTCGAGAATCTTTTTTATAATCATGTGCATCAATGGTAACAATATTTGAGAAGCCAGAGGATATGGCTGCAGTGTTGTAATTGTCTACCTCTTTGTTTGTTGCATAAATGTGTAGGACATCAGTGGGACACTCTTCAGGAGATGATTTTATAACAGCCTGTAACATACAACTGTCTGCCTCAGTGAGTTTCTCGTGCTTCTGTTTTACTCTTAGTCTGTTGAGCAGCTCAGCATAAGCCAGATCATCCCTCTGTCTCATAATCTGTGTCAGTGTTATGATCTGAAATTGATCTTTCCAGAAGTCCAGCACATGGTCCTCATATACACAGAGTGGTTTTGCTCTTCCAAGAGGAGGTAACTGTTGAAAGTCTCCTACAGCAAGAACAGACAATCCACCAAAAGGTTTCTGGTTTCCTTTAATCTGCTGGAGTCTCCAGTTCACATAGGCAAACAACTGTTTTGACACCATAGATATTTCATCAATAATTAGGATGTGTACATTTGAAAAGTCTGCCCTAATTTCATCCAAGCTATTTCCCAGGCCTTGGTATGGAGGTTTTAAGCTTCTTGGGAGTTTTAAAAGACAGTGCAGTGTTTTACCAGAGATGTTAAAGGCAGCAGTACCTGTGAATGCTGATAAAAGTACAGATGGTTTGGAAATATCTGTGTGCTCTCTTACACATGGAAGCTTGCGCAATATTTTAGTTGCTTCTGCATATATAGATTTAATAACATGTGATTTACCAACTCCAGCTCCTCCATTCAAGAAATACAGAAACTGTTGTGGTTTTTCACCAAAAACACATTTTCTGCACCAGTCTCGCACAGCATAAAATACAGAAGCTTGTGTTTGATTCAAGCTTTGATACATTTTGCGAATTTGTACAGGATTCAGCTGGGCAGCTTCCATGACTGGCATAGCTGTGTTACTGACAGAGGTAGATGCTGTGTATTCAGGAATGTCATCTTGTTCATGTTCATCATTAACATTGGTTGGTTCGCATTCCAGTATGGTCTCTAATCTGATAAGTTCATTTGCTGGTGCTAATGTAGTCCATGCATCCTCAACTGGACCGTTTTGTTCAAAATCCTCGATTGCCTGTTCTATAGCCTCATTATGTTTCTCATACTTCTCACGATTCCCATTGACAATCTTGTACACACGCTGCAGTTCATCAGTGCCAGATAATCTTACTGAAGCAAATGTATAAAATGATTCATATGTCTTAAATCTTGATGACTTAAGCTGTTCATCTGTGCGATATGGTAGGTAGAGTTTTAACAGTGTTCCGAAATATTTTTCTGGATTTTTTTGTTGTGAGAAACGGGCAAATCTAATAACAGCTGGTTTTCCCTTTGTTCTTTTCTGTATGTGTCCTGTATTGTTTTGTAGTGGCAAAACATTTTTTCCCTTTTTCTGTGCTCCATAAACAATGCGATATTCACTTACAAATTCAGCCATGCACATGTTCTCAAATTCAGGTCTGTTTGGTCTGGCTTTGTATTTGTCTGGCAATCCAGTCATCCACACATTTTCCAAGTCAGGGTCCATTGTTTGTAAGTACTTCATTGGTAAACTCATCTTTACAGCATTATCATCAGTAGGTATGAATATGACGGCTCGTGATGATGATTTCAGTTTCAGACTGCATGTGCGAGCGACTGCTTCCTGGCAGCTTACTTCACGATTTTTGGCATAGGATTTCATGACTTGCTTCATGCTCTCACGGTCAGACAGGTTTTCATGACTTGAATCTTTAATGACTTTTTTCAGATAATCACTCATCTCATGTTCAGCTTTGGAAATGTATGAGAGAATGTACATAATACAGCTGTAGGGATTCAGAATAAACTGTATGTCCATGTTTGCGTTCCAAGCTCTTAACAGCAGTGGATTATACCCATTAACCCAGCAGTCCTGTGGACGTCTCTCCATGACTACTAAACTTGATGTAGACAGAGACTCAACATAGTTTTTGTACTCTTCATAGGTCATGTTTAATTTATGGAGAAGTTGTGCAGTTGTTTCAAAATTCTGAGTCGAGTCATTCAGGAGATCCCACACCTTTTGAAGCTGTTCTTTCACTTGTGCAGTACTGCCCATTTCTCTCTCCTCTGTTGCTTCATTGTGTTCATCAGACTCATCTATAAGAGGCGGCCTGGGACGAGTTATCATAGTCCTTTTCATGGGTGGTTTAGGAAATCCAAATCTGCAGTGCTTGTTATTTTTTCTACAAGATCTGGAGTGGTTACGACTGTGCATCTGTACTTCACTTACAACTCTGTGCAGTTCTGGGTCTTTGTTTGGATCTGGAAGTTTACATGAGACATATTTGTCAATGAAATTGCACACATCTTCATCTTGATCTTTTTCAAATTCTGGAGCATCTTTAACCCAGAATAAGCAGTGTATGTGTGGGGAGCCACGCTGTTGGAACTCTACTCTGTAAAAAAAGTCAATGACTTCACCGATAGGTTGAGCAGGTGACATTATTAGATCTCTCATTAAAGCTTCAACTCGTTTTTCAAACATCCGCATGGCTGTGACAGGGTTACTTTTAAGTATTTAACATTTTTGTGACCAGTCTAATTCAGAGAAGTTTACAGTTTCACCTTGTTGTATTTTTATAGCAGTAATAACCTCTTGCCATCTCATCTCAGCAGCACTAAATGTACAGAAAAACGTTGGTGTGCCCAACTGTCTAAGCATAGCAAACAAATCACGCAGAGTTTTCTCCCAGTAAGCTGGCGTTCCTCTTAAAGGTTGCATAAAACGTGTTGCCTCTTTGTGATGCACAAGTTTTTCTAACTCACGTTTATCCTGTAGCAGTGAACAGTTTATTCTGCGTCCTTCGCGTGTCATAGGTTTTGCTTTTCGCAACTGAATGGACATACTAGATGTGGCCATGTGCATTTCTGTCACAAATTGTGCAAAGAAAATGTAGTTTGTATCACATGCACAACGATTATCAACAGAAAATAGTCTTGTGTTAAAGTATCTGCTGGGAGAGATACTTTTAACTCTTTCAGACTCATCAAAAGTGTTCTTACCATCAGGAAACTGCACTGGAAATGCCATAGACTCAAGCTTAGGAATTTTAAAAATGCTTACAGGGCTGTTTCTCTCTGCTGGGGCAATACAAAAAATCCCATCGTCATAAGACAACAACTGCTGTCCAAGATCAGGGGGCTGTAGACATGTGTCTAAGACAAGACCTGAGTGTTGTTCTGTGGTAGAATCAGGGTCATCACCTAAACCATCATTATTGTTATTGCTCTGTTGTTCTGTGATCTCACTTTGGATGTTGTTTTCAGTGTCCATTGGCTCATCATGTGCACTGGTTTTATCTGTAGGCTGTTCCTGCTCATTAAGCATATCACTGGCTGAAATTGTTTGATTAATTTTAATATCTTTGTATTCTAAATGCATATTTTTCAGTTTACTTAAAGCAGACAAAACTTTGTGCATATTCAGAGTCTGATACTGATAATGACCTTGGTAACACAAACGTCTTTTTAGTTTCACTGTAAGCAGCTGTGATTCACTTCTTGGCCTGGGTAAACAATTTACTGTTGTTTCCACTTCAGATGCAACAGAAATGACAGCTCCTTTTATAGCTCTCTGTTGGCCTTTAGGAAGTGTTAAAATTTTAGCAAAGGGAATGTACTTTGCAATAACATGTCTTTCTAAGATATTCAAATTACACAGTTCTGGGGGAATTGGAGTAAAGTTAAGCTTGTTGGCTACAGCAATATTTGGCATTACACCTCTCAAAAGTGTTGTATGGCAGTTGTGACAGATCCATTCTGTGTTTCTCTCCTCAAAGACACACTGATCAGGGCAATCAGAGCAAATGTGAACATAGTTACCTGTCAAACATTGTGAAACAACTGCTTGATTCTTTTGATAGCTTTCACGATCACAACTACGCACTTGATTTGAAAAGAGTGCTCTTGCACAGCATGTGCAAACATATGTTGGACCATGTTTTATTACATCTCTAAAAGTATGCAATGCTGTCAAAACCACTGGATTTAGTATTTCAACAGGCTGTCTATTACTGAACGCTTCTGTCACTTGCCGCATGTGATGAATTAGTCTGTATTTGTACTGTATGTGTTGTGCACACTGTATCTTATGAAGTACTTTGAGGGCAGACAACTTGCTTTGAGATTTGAATATAGAGTATTGTTTGTGACGGGCTTTGAAATGTTGATCACCGTGATAAAGTTGTTTAAATGTTTTCTTTCGTTGATCATAAAAGTTTAAATCATTTTTGCACCTATCTGTAAAATACTTCTTTTGTTTTTGCCTGAAAATAGGATCTCTTAAATATCTATCAACAATATAGTGCATATGTTGCTTCCTATATTTAATATTATTTCTGTAATTTAAAGTTATGTATTTTTTTTGTCTCTCTCTGAATTGTTCATCATTCCTGTAATTAGTAGTTATGTAATTTTTTTGTCTCTCTCTGAATTTTTCATCATTCCTGTAATTAGTAGTAATGTAATTTTTTTGTCTCTCTCTGACTTTTTCATCATTCCTGTAATTAGTAGTTATGTAATTTTTTTGTCTCTCTCTGAATTTTTCATCATTCCTGTAATTAGTAGTAATGTATTTTTTTTGTCTCTCTCTGACTTTTTCATCATTCCTGTAATTAGTAGTTATGTATTTTTTTTGTCTCTCTCTGAATTGTTCATCATTCCTGTAATTAGTAGTAATGTAATTTTTTTGTCTCTCTCTGACTTTTTCATCATTCCTGTAATTGGTAGTTATGTAATTTTTTTGTCTCTCTCTGAATTTTTCATCATTCCTGTAATTAGTAGTAATGTAATTCTTTTGTCTCTCTCTGACTTTTTCATCATTCCTGTAATTGGTAGTTATGTAATTTTTTTGTCTCTCTCTGAATTTTTCATCATTCCTGTAATTGGTAGTTATGTAATTTTTTTGTCTCTCTCTGAATTGTTCATCATTCCTGTAATTGGTAGTTATGTATTTTTTTTGTCTCTCTCTGAATTGTTCATCATTCCTGTAGTTAGTGATTAAATTACTCTTTTTTTTCTCCTTGTATTCTGAATTATGTGTATAACTGTTTTTCCTTACTTGTTTGAGTTTTCCTCTATAATTGACATCCATCAAATACTTGTTTCTCATTGCCTGCTTCGTTTTTTCCTTGTATTCAGCACTTTTTCTGTATTTATAGTGTTTCATTAATTTCATTTTATTCTGTTCGTTTTCTTCATTACTATTGTGAGATATAGCCTGTTTTTTGCCACAAGTATCTTTTTGTGAAACCATTTCCTCATGCCTTTTTTTCCAATACACTTTTCGTCTTTGAGTCATGTTAAGTTTTTTAGATTGCTGCTTTACATCTGTTGGTTGTAATTGTAGGCAATTTTGAGCTGACAATGTCAGTTGCTGAAAAGAACCATTTGATGTCATTTGAAGTATGTCAGGACCAAGTTCACTTAATTGTATACTTTTATCTTGGGCTATATTTTCAGTAGTGGTAGTTACAACATGCATTTCATCTTGTTTAGTTGGTTCATATCCATCAGCAACTGTCCTTGTAAATGATACTGGAAGCAGATCAAATTGTTCCTGATCACTCAACTGTAAACACCCTTGAAACAACAGCAACAGTCTCTCTATAAGGTCTTCTAAATGGGCAAATGACAACATTACGGCAGTACCTGTGCTTTCGTCAGCAAGCATGCCATCTGGCGTTCTGCAGTGCGAATCAAAATATCCGAACCTCCCTGAGCAATCTCTGAACACAGCGATGCAATGGGCTCCACAGAGTAGTAGGGCATATTTGATATCAAGTCTCAGACGTTGCAGAGTATTTTCAAGGTTTTCAGACCCCGTTAGTGCAGGTGTATCTCTTAGTAATCCAAACCTCAGGGGATGTTTGACAATGTCATAGCAATGTGTGTTTGTCTCAATTGTGTTTGGAAGCTCGTCAAAATGTAAAAAACTATGAAGAAACTGTCCATTGCGCTCTAGTGATTGTTTCACGCTAGTGTACACAGCATCACCTTTTTGCAATATGCAATCTAAATCCAAACTTTGCAACTCATTATGTTCACTATGCATTGCGAGAAACACTAATGCATTGCAAGTACACTGGCTGCCTCTAGAATAAATGTTGTACCTTGGATCACTTTGACAGTGGGACGCCACAACAGACAGCACGTATGGGTTCAGGTCATCTGTACCTGTCGCAGAACTGGCAATACTGCTGATGTCTAATGGAGCTTTTACCTTCCAACGTTGCTTCTGGGCTTCACTTCTCTTTCCTTTTTTTGGCATGTTAACAGTGTTTTAAACTAAATTTGTTTATATACAAGTAATGTATATTTTATTTATTTAAGCAAATAATTAAACCAAGAACAAATTTTAGTATCTCAAAAGTATCTTTTTACTTGTATAAAATGCCTATAATAATCAACTACACAGTAAGCTTATGAGATATACAAGGCAACTTAGGTTGAGCAGAAGTAAAGCTTAAACACAGATCAATTTTGAAATATATGAACTTACAGCCACAGGTAATGTCTATTATGCAATCAATTACTCAAGGAACTTAAATATATGACACACAAGTATGTGAAAAGATTACTTATGTAACTGTAAACACGAATGCTATAAATCTAATACTAGCACAGATTTAATAACTGAGACTAATGTAATATTTAACACAGATGTAATAACACAGATTAATGTAAAACAGATGTTATTACTCAGACTAATGTAATACTTAACACAGAATTAATAACTCAAGACTAATGTTATACTAAAAACAGGTGTAACAACTAAGACTAATGTAACACAGATGTTATAACTCAGACTAATGTAATATTAGCACAGATTAAATAACTCAAGACTAATGAAAAACTTAACACAGGTGTAATAACTCAAACCTATGTAATACTAACACAGATTTAATTACTCAAGTCTAATGTAATACTTAAAACAGGTGCAACAACTAAGACTAATGTAACACAGATGTTATAACTCAGACTAATGTAAAATAGCACAGATTAAATAACTCACTACTAATGTTATACTTAACACAGGTGTATTAACTCAAACTTATGTAATACTTCACACAGATTTAATAATTCAGACTTATTTAATAAGTAACAGGAATGTAATGTTTATAATAAATAAAATGTCACCCAAATGTACTTTAACGTCTACTGTACAGAATTTTTTTTTTATCAAAATGTAATTAACAAGACTAACAGAAAGACTATTTAATTGTATATAGCTTATAAAATCTATTTAAATAAAATATACCTGTATGATAAACACTACCACAAAAATTTAACTAATGTAACGTTAAACAGTAGGCTTTAAAAGCTGAGCTTGAATCAGTGGTCCTTTTTGAAGACAACAGGCAGCAAGGTGTATTGGAAGAGATGTCTTGGAGCTCCTTTTCTCTTGTAGTAGTTGTAGTTCACTGGTGTCAATGTTCACTTGGGTTTGGCAGTAAGGCTCACAGGAAGAAGATTTTCAGGTTCACAAGAAGAAGATTTTCAGGTTCACAGGAAGGGGGTTTTCAGAATCACAAGAAGCGTTTTTCAGAATCACAAGAAGCGTTTTTCAGAATCACAAGAAGCGTTTTTCAGAATCACAAGAAGCGTTTTTCAGAATCACAAGAAGCGTTTTTGTACGTTTTCAGCGTTGTTGTACGTTTTCAGCGTTGTTGTACGTCTGGCCATTTTTTTTAAGATGCATAGGCAAGCAGCAAGATGCATTTGTCAGGTTTGCATTGGTAGATTGCATTGGGGTGCGTTGGGGGTGCAGGCAAGCAAGCAGCAAGCAGAGCAGCAGCATTTTGGGGGGGGCATGGCCAGTTATTTTATTAGTTGATGAAGTGAAAGTACAGAATGGAACAGCGGTGAAGATTTAAGCAAAGTAAAGGTTTGAAATGTAATTTAAAGGTATTGAAAGGACAAGACAAGAACATACAACAAACAACAAACAGAGAAAAAAAACAAGTTAGTTACACTGTAAAGATAAACCAACATACATAATATTACATAACATTACAACATACACAGTAAATGTAAACGAGAACATTAATTATTGTAAATGGAGCAGGACATTACATGCATTACTATATTTATTTGTTTTTCTATTTCTATTTTTACTAAATGTGTTATGAATAATAAGAATCACTACTTTTATATTATAATGTAAAAAAAATTATAATGTAAAATATAAACTTTTTCGTGACAGCTCTAGCTACAGTATCTCACAAAATTGAGTACACCCTCACATTTCTGCAACTGTTTTAGTTTATCTTCTCAAGGGACAAAACTAGGGGTTGGACAAAAAAAAAATTATTCGATGCATCGCGATGTGGACGTGGCAGATTCTGAATCGATTCACAAATGTCAAGAATCAATTCTTAAATGTTCGCTTACAAAATAATAATGTGACATTAATAGAACCAAAAAGTGGGACTCAACGGGGTAGCGGTGCTGCACACGGACAGCTTGAAAGAGTGCGCACTGCACGAGCACCTACAGTGGAGCTTACACAAGCAGTAGAGAAAGAAATAGACAAATACATCTAGGACAGCCCCGTTTCTAAACTGCAAAAAACAAGATACACTTTGTGACGGTCTTCCTCTGCCTTTTCTCTGTTCAGTGAGTTGCAGGGAGAAACAGCACATTAATTTACTGACTCATCTGACTGTGCTAATAGCGTTTCCTTAAACTATCCACTGAGTGTTTAGATATAAGAACATGAATACATTTCTGTAAGAATATCCACATAGCTTGTTATCTAGATGCTGGGTTAAATACATTAATACTGCCAAAATCTGTGTATAAGGATGATTATTATAAGCTTAACGTTAGTCAGTTTGTGGGAGTTGATTCCAGTTAACATATTTTTTACATTTTTTACTGGCTTCAATGTCTTACAACAAAAACAGAACATATATGTATATAAGAATGAGATTATTGATCACTTAGTTGTATTAAAGTACAGTATATGACAATTCAGAGACTAGGAGCAAAAGCACAACACTAGTCTAGCTTTGAGATGACATCACAAATTTGCTAATCAGTACATCAAGAATCGATTCTGAATCGAACCGGGACCTAAGAATCGATTCTGAATCAATTCATGGGGGTCCAAACTATTCTCACCACTAGACAATACTACAAAAATTAAATTTGGATACATTTTAAAATCAATGTGCTACTTATATAGCAGAATATATTTACTATACTCTGAAAATAACTAAACCTACAGCCATTATTGTCAAAATAGCTGACAACAAAAGTGAGTACACCCTATTTCAGTGGTTCTCAACTCCAGTCCTCGGGCCCCCCCTCCCAGAATGTTTTAGATGTCTCCTTATATGAAACACTTGAATTCACTCATCAGGCTCCTACCAGAATGTTTGAAACGTTTCCTTAATTAACACACTAACAAGCTGATGGACTGAATCAGGTGTTTTATATATGGAGACATCTAAAATATTCTGGGAGGGGGGGCCCCGAGGACTGGAGTTGAGAACCACTGCCATATTTGATAATAGATGTTGTAGTCCTAATGTCTTACGTCAGTTGCAGAAGCTGGCTTAAAAAACAACCCATAAGTGCTGCCAACATTGCATTACAAGTTGCAGAAGGTCAGATTGTCAGTGCTCAGACCAAATGCCACACACTGCAACAATTCGGTTTGCATGGCCCAACACAACACATGCTAGACACCATCTGAGCCAAACAAATTTATGTTTAAGTTTGTTTAAGACAACAGGACATGGTTCCTGTAATTCATGCTCTTGGTTAGGTTATCTTCAGCAAAATGTTTGTGGGGTTTCTTGCAAGCCAGTTTCAGAAAAGGCTTCCTTCTGGAATGACAGCCATGCAAACTGACTTACTGTAGTGTGAGACATATAGTTTGAGCACTGATATTCTGACCTTCCACTTCCTTCTGTAACCTTCTGTAAAGCAGTGTTAGCAGCACGTATGTGTTGTTTCTTAAACTGCTCTAATACAAGATAACCAAATTTGTATGGTCATGTCTAGCAAATAAAAACATGAACATAATGAATTGTTGACAGCTATATTGACAATAATGGCTGTATGTTCAGAGGACAGTAAATATATACTACTACACAAGTTGCATATTGACTACTCAAAAATATATCAAACTTTCTTTAGTACTGTTCCTTGAGAAGACATACTAAAATGGCTGCTGAAATGTGAGGGGTCTACTCACTTTTGTAAGATACTGTAAATCTGTAATATCTGACAGTGTTACTTACAATAATGAATAAGACGTCCAATAGATGTTCTAAAAGAAAAACAAAAAGACAAATTTGGGTTTAAGGTTCAGACAAGGTATGATTAAAGTTATACAAAAAATTGTGTCAACCTATTGTAGTTCTGCTATCACTTAAGTCATACAAAGCATTTCTAAGATAGTCATTTGCATTTCAATAAACTAAACAATCCTTTGTCAAAATGTCCCTGTTATTGAAATATTATTGTAAAGCAGTCATTTATTTACTAAATTAATTTAACAGGTGTTACAAAAATTACTTCACTAAAACATCCGTAAAAACAGCAACAAATATTTGCATTTCCTCACTAACAATTTAACTTTTCTTATGCATTAAAACTAGAGGTGTGATGAGATCTCATGCCACAAAATCTTATGATATTAAAACATCACAAGATTTCTTGTTGAGTTGACAAGTAATCTCACAAAATCAGCATAATGTTGAGTTTGTGGAAACACCTTTATACAATCTTGCATGATATTATTCAGCCTTTTACTGCATGTACTTTTATGTTTGTTCTTTGAATTTGGGAACAACTTGATGGCGGTACCACTTTTGTTGTAAAGAAGTGTCCAAATATTAAAGATTAAGTGAATTTACGTATAGTTTGGACTAAAGTAACCCTGTGATCTTGTACAAAAAATTTAAGTAAAACAACAATCACCAGCCATTTGTTCCTTCTGCAAGCATTTATCATAATGCATAATGTTGGTTTATATTACATCACAGGGCGTTTAGATTAAGTCAGGACTAGGCCTTAGTTTTATTAGAACATTTAAGTAGTTTCTACAAAAATACATTAAAATACTTGTGTATTTAGAAACAAAACGATGTCAGTGCAAACAGTTTTCTGTTAAGACACCTCAAACAAGCATTGTACTCTTGGACTCGAGCACTGTCCAGAAAACAGCACCTTTATATTTTAACATTGTCCAATAAAATCATGCGTTTACTTTGTTTTAATACTGTATTTGAACCAATTATTTATGAAAGCATATTGGTAGCAATTTTCAATTTATAATGTAATATGCCATATGGCAATGGATTATGTGAAATGGTAATGCATTATGTAATAATGTTAAGCATTTCTGTATTTAAATATACATTTTCCATGCTATATTTGCAATGTTTGGTGCAAAATTAAACTTAAATAGTTTACAATAGTTTGCAGTTTAATACAGACCTGTATTAAATGCATTTTTTATGTTTTTTTAGTTGCAAAATTTATTTGGAAAAAAATTGATGTTTGGTTAAACATCTAATCATTTCAGGTAATACATGTTCAAGCTAAAACTGTAGCAAAACGATAATTTAAATGTAAGTTTCCTAAATATATTTACAGGTAGGACATGGGATTTTCATTTACATAGCGCACAATGGATGTAGCAAAATTTAACTGACAATGAATTCCGAGTTGACCACGACCCCATCCTGTAAACACATTTAATCAGTTCAGGTAATACATTTCCATTTTAATTTTGCAACTTAAAAAGCATAAAAACAGGACTGTAGAAAACCACAAAGTAAATTAAATTATTGAATATTTATTTTGCACCCAACATTGCACATATAGCATGGAAAATGTAAATGTAAATACAGAAATGCATTGCTATTTTACATATTGCATTATTATGTTGCATATAACATTCTTAATTGAAATTTGCTACCAATATGCTTCAATAATTATTATATCAGATTTCTTTAATTAAATCAGATTCAATAAAACCAGGGCTCGACATTAACACTTAACTTAAGGTAACTTGAAAATGCCACCACAAACAGATTTTTGCACATCACGTTTTTCAGTAACTCTCTCTCACATGACATGTTTTTTACACCCCTGTAGCATCCAAGTCACTCTGCTGCAACTCTGACCTCTCATTAAAGGGACACAAGGCAGCATTTTTATATTAATAAATCATCTTCGTAAGTCGGTATATGGATAAATGACTCATTACAGGACGAATGAAGACTCTCTCGCCCGCCTGTAGGAAGAATACACCACTTGCAAGTTCGCTGTATCCGACCCGACGTCCATCAGTCTCACAAAGTCTCAGATATCGCAAGAAGCAGGATTACTTTACGGCAAACAACACAGAGGCAAGCGAGCGAAACACGGCTAGCGATTGTTGCAAATGGCAGAGCCGGGGAAGCAGCAGCGAAAACCCTCGACGGAAGATTCCAAGAAAAGAAAAAGAGCTTCAGACCTAATATATATATTAGGGTGACCATACGTGCCATTCTTCCCGGACGCGTCTTGGCCAGGATTTCGGGTGCATTTTCCGGAAGTCATATTTGTCAACCACATTCGTCATAGAGGATTATTATTATTACAGAAAGGCAACAGTTACATTTTAAAATAAGAATAAAACTACGATTGCAAATCTTATGTTTTTAACTGAGTGGCGTATGCGGTCAACAAATACGACTTCCGTAAGATGCACCAAAATCCTGGCCAGGACGCGTCCGGGAAGAATGCCTTATTTATTTATAATTATATTTACTTCCAGACACTAGGGGGCACTAGGGGGAGCTGGTAGAGAAATAATACTCAGACTTGCCTGGTGTCCCTTTAAAGCCTGGTTATACTTGACAGACTTTGTTATTTTCAGGAGCGGACCAATGCTTGTTTAATGTCAAGCCCTGATTAAAACATTTTAAAATTTTGTTATTTTAGTTATTCCATCATTAAGCATTTTATATAAAGTTATCTTGCTGTCATTACTCAAAACCTGTGTCTCGTCTCATAGGATAAGTGGAGTGTCATACCTTCTACATAAAATAAACTTTAGGCTATATAGGGCAACTTCAAACATGCTAAAATGTCCACCACTGACAAATGATAAACATTTAAGTAAATACTACATATATACTACATTTTTTATGTTATTAAGGAATTACTTCATTCAATTACGTGATTCAAAATTACATAAAAGTGACTTACCTCAATGTGGATGGCTCTTAAAAGAGCCTTTGGGTTCGTTTGAGTATTTAAGCAATAGAAGTGGGTCTTCTTGTGCAGCAGCACAAACTGGATGTTGGCTGCTGTTTAGGGAACATAAAATATTAAGAAATAAATAATCACTAGATATCTACATGAAATATAACACATGTATACAGATAATTTATCAGTCAAAAATAATACTTACACAGCTGTAGCGTTGACCTGTCTGTAGAACAGCAAAAAAAAGACAATAGACATTACTTGCTTAAAATGCAATGCAAGTAAAAAATGACGTGTTACAAATGTGTCTACACAGCACAAATTATGTGAAAGCAAAGTATGGACAAGGAAATACGAGAAAACACAAATAAGCACATCTTTAGAATTGCTATAGCAGCATGTAATGGTATCCAGTATCAGGAGTACAAAGTAAAAACAAGTATATTTTGCTTATAAGACTCAAGACACGCTCAAGCAAAACTGTGGGTGTCTAACAAATAAACAGTTAATGTTTCTTGTAAATCGTGAAAGCTCGAAGCCTGCGTGGACGCTCGAGCCCACGAAACAACCGTGTAAACAAATGCTAACCTTAATGCCAACAAACGCTAAACTTAATAATGAATGTTAAAACAAGTACACATATACTCTAGCTCACGATATATCTCTACTACAAAAAAACGGCTCCCATTGTGCAAAGCTTCTAATATTTCGTGTGGAATTAACGTTAACCTACTTGAATGTAATATAACGCAAGTACGTGTACACATAGTTTATCGTTTAACTGTAGCAATACTATACTGATATCTAAATTATTAATCACATTGTGTCTAAAATAATCTTGTGAACTAAATTCACCGTCGTATTTACACATTTTACGAATTTATGTCGAAAATTACCTCAGACAACACCAGAGAAAAATTTTAAGGCACTTTACCTGGCTGGAGGCAGAACCGCTAAAGGCAAATCTCGCGAGATGATGGGTTTAGGGTTAGTTCGCGCCAATGATGTGACGTCATGTGCAAACAAGAAGCTTTTTACAGTCTATGGTTCGACTTCATGTAGCGCAAAAATAAATAAATAAATAAATAAAATAAAATAAAAACTTTATGTAGCCCATTATACTTGTTAAACACCATATTCATTGTTGTAAATTCAGCAATCGGAAACATCTTTTCTCTGTGGTACTTAAAGAATTAGATATTTATATAAACACTATTAAGGAGAGTACAAACAAAAAGCTGTCACTGTGTATTTGTTTAATACATTTAAGGTGTTGTGATTTAGCAAAGGCCTGTTTTTTACTTTTAATATTATTTTAATTTATTTATATATTTATTTTGTCTGTATTCATGTTTTGTTTATTTAATTTGTTAAATCTACATTCTATGCTGTGTGTACTCTTTGTTTTTTTTATACATACCCCTGGTACTTTTGTATTGTTCTCGTTGTTAAAGCAATAAAAAGACTTCATAAGCGCTGCTAAATCTGACAGGCGCATGACCTCAAAGTACCGCGAGAGCGAGACGAAAGAAGACTTCCTCCTATGATTTCTCGACTCGTTCTCGCGGTACTTTGACGTCATCTGCATGCCGGTTCTTGCGGCTCCACATGAAGTCCAACAAGCCTAGCTCTTTGCTACTAACCAATGAAACGAGCTATTGGCAGAACAACGCTTGTAGCCACGCCCCGTTCTTCAGCCGCAGTCAGGACTTTCTTCAGTCAGAAGAGCTGCAGGCTTATTAGACGGCACATCATTCCGCAAAGACGACTAAAGAAGTTTTATCGAGGTAATAATTCACAAACAATTGTATCTATGACTAAAATTTAATAAATAAAAATATATATATTTAATTTAATATACTGTTTAATTTGTAAAAGGTTGTAAAATGTTATTACAGTTTTGAAAATGTAACATACTACTGTCTGACAGAAAAATATTCATTTATCAATTATTTAATAATATTTTTTTTAGATATCAATTATTTAATATATAAGATGTCGAACATTTGACACTATTTACATTTTTTGTCAGAATATAGGCTGACTGAAGAGTTTCTGTCAGGAGTGTTTCTGAGGCAATTTTTACCTCACGTCAAGTTATGAACTATTTTTATACAAAGTGTAATTAATGTTAAGGGATGCACGAAATTTCGACCAAAATTCCATTTTATGTTTTTGGCCGAAAGAAAAAAATGCACATTTGGCGCCTTGGATTTTACCTCAGTGCTACAGATTTTACTCGCGCTTCACTCGGGTTTTCTATTTATACCAAGTGCCAATAGTCTCCAATGCCGCATTCAGTAGACTTACTTACTTACTTTAATCATTTAACTTTTTTCTTAACATCTGACCAAAATATATTATGTATTTTTTCTTATTGTCAGGATGTCAGCACAAAGCACGCCTTACCGCCGCCCTCCACCAATGACATGCAAATGTGTTGTCACATCTACATCATCCAGAGCTGCCTCCTATGAGATGGAGGGGGAAAGAATTAAAATCGCCACCATCAAAACCAAAACCATCAGTGTCCTCACTGACGGCCACAGTTCTTTTTTGGCACCGACTGATGGGGTCATCCCTCTTTTAGAAGAGGGGGAAACATATGTAATTAAAGGCCATTCGACATCCATTAAGTATGGAAGAAAGTGCCTTTTTATTGGGCCAAACACAAAAAAATATTTAGCCCCCCCACTCGACCTAACAGATGAGGCCGAGCAAAAGGCAAGAGACACCCTGACATTTCCATCAACTATGATGACTGGGGAAGAGGAGGATCTATTTACCCGAGGAGGGTACATAACTATCAAGGGTAAAATAGAAAAAGTAAGTTCATTTAAGTAACTTACTCAAAAATTTAACTTTATTTTTTCTTTAATTAAACACAAAATGAAATGTATTGCAGGGCTTGACATTGAGCATTGTCATGTGGTTATCTGGTGGCATGTCCACCAGGGGATGGGTGAATAAGGGATAACTAAAATGTGGTATACCAAATAAGGGTGACAGTTAAGACGTTTTTTGCAATTCTTTTTAAGAAATTTCTTCCCTCTGGGATTTTTTTCTGGGAAACCCTCGCTTAAAGGGATAGTTCACCAAAAATGAAAATTCTGTCATCATTTACTCACTCTCATGTTGTTACAAACCTGTATACATTTCTGTTCTGATGAACACAAAGGAAGATATTTTGAGAAATGTTTGTAACCAAACCGATTTAGGACCCCATTTAGTTACATAGTAGGAATAAAGAATACAAATAAATGGGGTCCACGAACAGTTTGGTTACAATAATTTCTCAAAATGTCTTCCTTTGTCTTCATAAAAACAATTACATTTATACAGGTTTGTAACAACATGAGGGTGAGTAAATTATGACAGATTTTTTTATTTTTGAGTGAACTATCCCTTTAAGGATTTGCATGCATTTTTTAACAATTTTTTAATAAAAAGTTATCACCATATTATTTATCAGTTGCAGGTGGCAAGAATGATCACAGTGAAAGACGAAAACGTCCCCATCTTGGACCTATCCCTCCGCTGTGGAGACAGGATAATTCAAATCTCAATGTGGAGGGATGAGGCCCTAACAGAGCTCCACTTGGGAGAAGAAGTGGAGCTCTCCCACCTTAGGGCTGCTATTCGACCTGATGGCCAGTGCAAACTTAATTCTTCCACCTATACCCGTGCCCAGGTAAACTTATAAAAATCACACTAGAAAGGATTCTGTTAGGGTATTGGGGGAGGAGAAGAAGCGAGGGAGGAGTAAAGAGCATGATCACATGCATCTGGGAGAGGGAGCAAAATTAATTAGTTCAATTGAGTTTAACTAATAAACATTTCACCATTTCATTTTATTAAGTAGCTTTAAGCTGCATCTATATTTTCTTGTAAATTATTAAGCATTTATAACCTCATTAACACATCACTTATGTCCCACAAAAAAATCTGTAAAATAGTTTTTTATGTGTTTTTAAAGCTTTGATTGTGTTTACAGTGTGCAATATAACATGTGTTCATGTTTTACTTGTAAAAAAAACACATTATTTTCCCACACAATTTACTAATTGAGAACCTTAATGTAAGCAAGAAAAGCAGACATTTATACAGAATAAGTTAACAGTTGTTTTGTGTTATCTTGCAGAAAATACAGTGTTGAAAAAAGTTTGACTTGTTTTTATATTCTTTAAATTCAGGTTGCTGACCTGAGGACCGAAGAGACCGTACGAATCATAGCAGTGAATCCTGGAGAAAACGAGATGGTCTTGCTTGCAGCAGACTTCACAGAATACATCCTGCCCACTGATGTTTATAGAGGAACTTGCAGAGAATTACTGCAAAGGCTTCCACTGCATACAACAATTGTACACACACACTCCAAAATCATTAGTATGCATGGTTTAGGTCAGAATGAAATGTAGGTTAAATAAAAAAAGATAAGCCTACTTGTTGCATGCAGTATTGCAGTAGGGCCTGTTAGTTGTTACCTATATTGTTGTTGCTGTTTAATTGTTTAGTAATTTGTTTATTATTTATTAATTATATGATACAGAAAGAGTGGTGATAAAATAGCATATAAAATAATTAAACTATTTCTTAATATGAATTGAAAAGTATGATTGTTTTGAAATAAATGCAACATTTAAATTGAAACATTTTATTGAATTTAAAATTATAAATTATATGGAAAATTGTATTTAACAAAATTGTATTTATTTAATGTAAATGTTTGTATTTTGATGACCAATAAATTGTTTGGAAACAGTTTTAAGACAGTTTTAAGAGCTGCCATTTATTTTGTTTTGTAAACATCAGTTGTAGCCTATATCTGTTTTAAATAAAAATATGTAAATATATGTGTCGTGTAAATTGACACAATATAAGATAAACAATGTAATGATCCGCACCAAAGATTAAAATATATGTATATTCACTGTTGATTCATACACAATTGAACTGTAATGGAATTTACTGTTTTCGTGAATTGATTTATAACACACATTACGATCCACTGTACCTCCCTTACGAAAATTAACCATCGCTTTATTGTGGTAAAACTGTAGTAACAATGTTTTTTGTGTATTGATTATTATCAGCATAACCATGGTTTTACTACACTAGCCAAGGTTTACTATTGTGGTTACCATGGTTTTTCTACAGTAACCATGTTTTGTTGTTGTTGTTTTAACTAAAAGCATGGCTAATTTTTAATTATTATAGGTTTTCATAATAATATTTAAAATTACTGTCACCTTTGTGTATCTCTGTATACACACGGGGAGAGAGAGAGTGTGGAGAGAGGTGACAGTAATTTTAAATATGAAAACCTATAATGAACATAGCTTATACAGTGGATCATAATGTGTGTTATTAATTGTTCAGTTCAATAAAACACTAAATTCCATTGCAGTTCAATTTTCTCCTGTAGGTTGGCTGTATATGAATCAACAGTAAATATATATTAATATATTAATATTTGGTGTGGATCATTACACTGTAATGTAATGTAATTAATTTATGTTCAAATTTACACCGGTCAGGTGTATGGTTTTTCCATAATTTACAATGGCATCAAACACTGCTAAACCAATCGAGGACCAACTAAACCTTTAATAAAAACACTCTGAGCTGTTCCGCATGCGGTTGAAGCGCCTATCGATATGCGTCTTCTTCATTTAGATATGATGTAAAGCAATCTGTCCGGACCAGGAAAGATGAGCGCCGTGAAAGTGAAGTAAAAAGATTTAGAACACATTAAAGTTTTTTAATTCCTGTTTAGTCTTGACTAAACATGCAATGGATTTATAACAAACACTGCAGTCCAAATCACTGACCGACGCTGACTTGGCCGTCATGCTTTTGGACTAGTGAGTAATGTTATGTTGCTTGCATACATAAGTCCTGTCTAGCGCCCAAACACTATTTATTTTACAGTGCATTTTACTGGAGGCTACTAAGCTTACACTGTGTGACACTGTGGCACGAAGGTAGTGTCACAGGCTTACAACACGGGTGATCCAGGTTCGATTCCCCTTTAAGGCAATATTTTTAGAAAAACTTTAACCAAGCGACCACCGTTACAACTGGCTTGTAAATGTGAGCTACGCGATCTTTTGGCGTTTGAAAAAATAAAACCCATGAAATTATATTAATTTGACATGCTGAAAGGCACACCGCAAACTTTGTGACCTAAAAGGTTGTCTTTTCCTTTGCGACAGTGGCGTCGCTTGTGGCCTCTAGGGGCGCTAGACGTGAAAAATACATGTCTAGCACCCCCTAGTGCCTTTAAGGTGGCAGAAGCTGATCTAACGCCTGTTTCACACATACTCCGTATGCAGTGCGTTTGCGTTGCGTATTGCGGTATGTATGCGGTGGGATCCGTCAAGCATCCGTTGTGCTTTCACACATACTCCGTTTGCAGTGCGTTGCTAACCGCTGCTTCTGCGTATCAAATGATCATGTGATTGACACTTTCTGTTGAAAAGCGCCTCATCAATAAACAATATAATAGCCTGCTGTGTTTTTTTTCACAAAACAATACTTTAGATATTATTTGATAGACTAGTTATGATGTTTAAAATCTCTAGTGTAGTGGTCAGGACACATGAGTGGATCAAAGGTCTATTTATCTCCACATATATCATAAATATAAATTAGCATTATAACTTTTGAAGAGAAAATATAGGTGACAGGCATGGTTACATTATAGGCGACATTTCCTACAATTTTTATATTTGCATAGACGAGAGTATTTATATAACGGCAATGAACGTCTCATATGGCAAGAAATATTCTCACATAATTAAAATAACAGCATAATGACATGAATAAACAGACAAGGAAGCAAGAGTGACATGCAAATTGTATTATTAGTACTCTGAGGTAAATACCGCAAACACGCTGTTATAACTGCAACAAGTCTAAATAAGATAAATAACAATTGGAAAAAAAACATTATTATCTCCCATAACGTTATATGACAAACATTATATTTAAAGCAAATGTATTCTTACAATCATTCAAGATCCACACATTATTCCATATTACTCCCGTTACTGAGCACGTTCGTCTCTCGCCTCGCTCTGTTATAATAACGCTGATTGACAGGTGCGCTTCCCCGTCTTTCAAACAGATCATTTTGTATAGTTCTTCTTAGAAAAATTGACCATAATTTTAACTATTGACAAAACGGTTTTTGTCAGATTGATTATGATTTGTATTACCTTAGTTTAACAAAAAAATCCATGGTTATGGATATTGTGATGAGACAATATGGTTACTGTTGTTTTACTACAAATAAAAACTAAAAGACTATGTTAGTATAATTAAACAATGGTAAAATTAATAGCATACTTTATGTATATGCATGTATATAAATACGGTAGAATATTTAAGAAGATGTTATATATATAATTTTTTGAACTCGTGGTGTTTTGCTTTAATTGCTTCATACTGGGATTAAACAAATAAGATTACAGAAAAAACTACTGAAAAACTTTATTTACATCCATTTAGAGTGAAATTACTGCATTTTTGTGTAAATCCGTGTTCATTCTGACTACAAAACATGCGCTATCACTTTAAATCAGCGCGTGCAGCTTGCGTGCTGTACAGCAAAAATAGACTCGCTGCCGAAACGATCGCAGCACTGCTGCACCGCACCGCATCTGCAACGGACCGGACGGACCGCATACGTATGCTGTGTGAAAGAAAAATTACGCACCGCAAACGCACTGCATACGGAGTATGTGTGAAACAGGCGTAACCCCGGATTTCCACCGACTGCGGAGCAGCTGCAGATCAGCTCCGCTGCGTTACGTCTCCGCACTCTGCCGTCCGCCAATACCCACCAGTTCCGTTTTTGTTGCAGAGCGGCTGCGTGCTGAAGTGACGAGGTCTCGCAAATTCACGTGATGATCGCGCGATACCTAGTTCTGTCTCTGCCCATTATGCCGTTGAATTATGACGTTTTTACAAACCAGCCCAGATCACAACACGAGATCTCGCATAGACAGAGCAGTACATCAAATCCATCCAAAATTCAAAAAATAAGAAGGCTGCTAAAACATTTATATATGCTTTATCTTTAATGTATTTATTTGAAACTCCCCTGGCTCTGTTCCTGTCTATTATTTGTTGTTTCTGTATTAATGACTTTATTTGTGTGTGTTTGTAATGTTTGTATTGCAAAGATTTAATAAAAAAACACGAGTTCTCGTGAATTCAGGTATGATCACGCGATAAAGTCATGGCTCCGCCCTGCGGAGCTGTCCGGCATCCGTCAAAAATAGAAGCTCTGCGTATTTGTGCCGGAGGGCTGCGGATGGCCGGAGCTGTGACGGATTCGGAGCGCAGTCAGTGGAAATACACACATTGACTTGAATGGAAACCGATTGACTCCGCCGCCGTTCCGCAACGGATCCGCAGCCGTTCCGCAGTCGGTGGAAATCCGGGGTTAGCTGATCCTCCCAGCCTGGAAAAAATGGTCAAGCTGGTGGGTCAGCTGGTCTTCCACCCTGACCAGCTAAGTCCAGCTAGACCAGCTTAAGAAGTGACCAAAACATAGCAAGACCAGCTTAAAAGTGACTGAAACACTGCTAGACCAGCTTAAAAAGTGACCAAAACACAACTAGACCAGCTTGCTACACCAGCAATACCAGCTAAAACCAAGCTAGGAGACCAACTAAAACCAGCTCACCAGCTTATGCTGGACTTTTTTAGAATTGCCCATTAATAAACAAATTCTTTCATACTTAACAACATTTATTCTTGCAAGATGTTGTGTGACTTCTTTAAGCATTTTGAAACAATGCATATCACATCTTCAGTTAGCATATTTAGAATTAATGATGTACTTTGGTATGTTTATCTGTGGAGTCTGATCACGCCTTTGTTTTTAAACAAATAAACAAATTGGAAAATCTGTTGTGTTGTTTCTTATAGATTATCTGACAGCTGTTTTGGTTTTACTTTATTCATAACTTTAAATTGGTTTCCCTGATGTACTACATTTCTCAAAGAATATATTTGTCAGTAGACCTTAATCTAAGTACTAATGTAACAGATTTTTTTTTCAGAAATGGGTGTCAATGTTATAGGCCTATTGTAGTTATTTAGGAAGTAGTCTAATGATTTTCACAGTAATGTACATGTGGCAAAAATGTACAGCTTTAACATAGGCCTAATACAACATGACTAATATAGACTAATATAGTTTAACTTTTAGTAACGTTTTGTTTAACTGTAGTAATGTATAATAGCAGAATAATAATAATAAATAAATAAGCTAAATAAGCTTATTTTTATCAGCATAATATTAGTTGTTTTTGAACTTGGCAGTTTCTATAAAGGTTTTAATAGATTGATGTGTGGATGCAGATCATGGGTGCATGTGTGCCAGATTGACCAAAATTAGTGAACAGTGGGAAAAGTGAGAGTAGAGACAGAGACTGAAAACAGGTCTTATGCCAAATGTATTAGCAAACCCTGCTACTGAAATGAACTTTTAAAAAGTTTACAAATGTCAAATTGTCAAACTTAAAACATTTAAAAATGTTTTAAACTTTTCAGGCCAGGCTTTGTCAAGCCAACATAAAGTTTGTTCTCAAACTTTTCTATCTAGTTGTTAATGTTATAAGTCTTGATGACGTATGAAGCTTGCAAATTCGACCACCGGAAGCTACAGTCTTCGGATTGAGAAACGGCCAATATCTTTCCTCATTGTTCCGCCCCCAAGCCAGCGGGTCATCACTGATATCAGTTGCCTTCCCTTGCAAATTAGCGCATTAACTCCGCGTCTGCTGGCTGTTTGCGTTAACACGAACCTGAAGACATCTCCCAGGGCGAGATTGTACTTTATATTTTTCATAATTTGTGAGGTGCACACCACCGCGGGGCGCACTTCCCGACCGCCGGTTGACTCCACAACAGCGGTGGGGCGGTGGTAATTACAACCGTCCCAGCCCTAATGACTATGAACACATCTGAAAGAAAAATAATAAAAGGTGCTTAAAACAATATAAATACAAAACTAAATCAGACACACATAAGTCCACAAGATAATCTAGACAATACAGTCCAAGGAGGTGTGGGGCGAGGGTGCAGCAGTGGCCACGCAGACCTCACTGGCTTCGGCTGCTCAGTCTCCAACAGCGCAGGCTGGGTCGACGGCACGGACTGCGCGGGGCTGGGTCGACTGCGTTGGAAGCATGGGGCGGGTCAACTGCGCGGGACGAGTCGACTGCGCGGGACGGGTGAATTGAAAAGAATACATAATAGTCTGGAGTTAAAACAATCCCATGGTAAAAAATATGCAGTATTTCACAGATATAGACCTACGTATTTATAAATTACAAAAAATGTGAAGCTGATCAGGCACAGAGGCACACTAAAGCCTGAAGCTTCCATCACATTGAACATAAAACATGATTTAAGCAGTTAATATTTACTACACCTGCCATGCATGAACCAGTGTGAGGATGAAATTAAGAAGTGGCTTAATATATGATGATATATTCAATCATTTTGTGTTGTTGATCAGAGGTGCCAGGTCTTCAATGTGCAAATATAAAAGCAGAGACATACCAGTATCTTTACAATGGGAAAGTCAGTCAAGTTTTTGTACATGGATTTTACCAAGACTTTGTGTTTTTAACTTTTCAGGGGCTGGTGTAAAATATCACAACTGTCCCTCTGGTGTGAGGGTTTTTTAAACTGCAATTTTTAATGGACTTGTTTATGGCGATTGGCGACATGTCTCGTGAGCTTCTTGCGGTCTGACACAATCAGCAGTATCATTCAACACATTGTTAGTTATTTGAACAAACCCTAATAAACATATTAAACTACTCCATGTATTGAGTATTGTTTTCGTTTTATGAAAATATTATTACATCGCTTCTTACGCAGGTGGAGACATTAACTTATGAAATTATTTGCTTACTTTTTAAAGGATTTGCTTTTGGATTTAAAACATAAAAAAGTACGCTCAAAAACATTACAAACTATTATATACATTAACTAAACAGATTTTGTTGTATATATTCTGTACTGTAATCGAATTTTTGTAATAATATATAGTAGCAGAATAAATAAATCAGCTAATCGCCATATTTTATCAACATAATAATATTAGTTGTTTTTAAACAATTATTGTATTTATTGTTTACTGGTAGTTTCTATGAAAGGAAGGGATGTAACGATTCAACCGTGTGTCCCATTAAAAATGCCTGTCTGAAATCAATTCTGAATCGCAAGGCTGCGATTCTTTGTTTTATGCACAGCTTGTGCGTGTACTACGGCATTTGGTCAGTAGGAAGTCCTTATCAATCTAAAATCATAACGAGTCGCGTCGTTTATAACGTGCATTTAAAAAAGCAACACTCGTTAAACAAAATCATTCAAAATATTCTTTATTATCATGAAAATACCTGAAACAATTGGAAGAACAGTGATATAAAGGCCCTGTCCCAAATGGCACACTCCGGACTTGTGGTCCTCCTCAGAGTCAACACTTTGATGACATCATAGAGTGCAGACTTTAGGGACCCTTGATGCGAGTCCACATGGGTGCGCCAGGGTCCTGTTTTGGGACAGACTCGAGCGTCACACCGGAAATAGGAAGAGAAGTTGCCCGTCAGTGTGAACTCCTCCCTTCCGTTGTCTGATTGGTCTGATTGCTCTTTCGCAAGGACTTCTGGGTTGGTAAAGTGCACAAAGCCTGCTGCAGTGAGCAGAGGGGGCACTGATGAGCACACTTCAAAGCGTAAAAATGACAGATGGGACATCTTACGAACACATAGACTAAGCGAGCACACACAATTTAAGGCCACGAGACTGAAAGTCCACATGAAGTGCTGCCAGTTATAGAACTTATGGCAGCCTATGTAGAGTTATTTGTTGTAATTTTGTTGTAAACATTTCAAGAGCTTTGTGTTTGAAACGATTTCTCATTTTTTATGCAAAATATGGGAGGACTCAACTGACTCGGGTTAAAGGGGTCATATGATGAAAATGTTAGCATTGCCACTTTGTAGGTTTGAGCAAAAATGTGTCGTTTTGGGTGTGTTTTTTAAAATGCAAATGAGCGGATGAAGTGCAACCACTGATCACAATGATGGTGGTTTGTTGTAATTCAAACTCAATTGTGCTGTCAAGTCCTTCCTTTCTCTTTCTTTCTCTCTGCACTAAACGGCAGTGCAGTGGTTGGAGAGTTCAGATTAAGGAGGCGGTATTATTCTAATAAGATATCCTTATGACATCATAATGAAAGCCAAATTTCAATGACCTATTTTTGCTCACACCTACAAAGTGGCAATGCTAACATTTTCATCATATGACCCCTTTAAGGGTCACTAAGGACCCATGGTTCCCGAATCATTTTAGGGATCGGGTTAAATGATCGAGTGTTTTGAGTGACTCGCTCATCACTACAGCGTTCATTCACTAAGTCTACCAGCACACTCACCGTACATTCACACGGGGCGTAAGCGTTAACGCTTAACGGAAGGCTTGTCTGAAGGGTGAAGAACAGCCAATCACTGTGGCCGCAACACAAGCTCTGGTCTTTCATAAACGTAATTGGATGGCTCTGCCTAGGTTATTTGCATAAGGTGATATGATTGGCTGACGCTAGCGTTGCCGCTTGAAAAGTTGAGAAATTTTCAACTTCTGCCGTGAGCAACGGCACTGACGCGGCGCCGACGGATCCACAATTCAGTTCGCCAACGCTTGACGTCACCCATTTAAAGTGAATGGGAAGTGTCAATGCTGACGCCCCGTGTGAATGCGCCTTCAGTCAGTGCAGCCAGGTTTTTAAAAAAAGTTTAAGTGCATTGTTGCAGTCAGTTATAATGATGAAGCCTCGTGTGACATTTGACAACAACAAAAAATACGCCACTGTGGTAATACCACAAATATGACAAAGCATCTAAGAGCAAAATACCTTACAGAGCATGACGTGCAGCAGCCTCACAGTCATGGTTTGATTTTCAGTACATTGCAGTCTACTGACTTTTATCAGGGTTTTATTTTATTTTCAAAAGCCGTAGAGTTTATCAGTCAAAGAAAAAAACAGACTCAAGGGGAACATATTAATGTTAGCATTCAGCTGTTTTATCTCCAAAATGTAAAGGGAAGAAATAATAGTGTTCAGTGCAAAAAGTTGTCATGTCTATTTTATTTGATATTAATTATGATGGCTATCAAAAGACCCCATAAAATCACTTTGTGTCTTGATGAAATATGCAGCCTGGAAATGCGACCTAAGAAGCTGCAGCCTTCAGAATGGGAAACGGCCATTCTTTCCGTCTAAATAGATCTGCACTGTCCTCTGGTGGTCTCGCAAGGTAAGCAAACTAAATTGGCTATTTTAATTTTAAGAAAGTTCCTCATAGGCATAAAAATAACATATAAGAGACTCTCTATTGATAAACTCTAGGTTATAATATAATATAAAAAATATCTCCGCTAACTTCCGGATTGGCCTACAAAAAATAGGTCATCACACAATGCCGTTTCTCAATCGGAAGGCTGCAGCCTTTGTAGGTCGCATATGCAGGCTGCATACGTCATCAAGCCTGGCTTAGTTAACTCATAGATATATACACATCTATGTAGTTAACGGAGCCTCACATTCGTCAGCATATAACAACAATTTACGATTAACTAAGAATAATAGTCAACATTATAAGTGTTAATATTCTGAAATAAGAAGTCTTTATGACGTATTCAGCCCACAAAGGCGACCTCCGGAGGCTGCTCCCTTCTGATTGAAATGTATGCTTTGTTAATATGTATTTGTATAATATACTGTGATTGATATTTTCTCCCTTAAATCTATTTATTCATCGACACTGTATATTTATTTTAATTTCACTTTAATTTCATTATCGTTTAGTTATATAACGTTGTTCCTGAAACTGAAAATAGAAGCTCGCGCTTACCTCCAGTCCGCCTGACGGCGTAGTAGAGCTGTCCACATCACGTTTGTTTCGAGCAAAAAGAACAGACGCTTCCGGTTGGCGGCAGCGTGTGTGAATCGCAGAGGATAATAAACTTCGTATTGGATTTTCAGAATCGTTTCTTTGACTGTTATTTTTCTCAACTGTCGACATGGTGAAACTGACCGCGGAATTAATCGAGCAGGCGGCTCAGTACACGAACCCTGTGCGGGACAGAGAGTTAGATCTGCGCGGTAAGTAAACGCTTAAGGCCCAGTCGACTAAACAAACCACATCGTTCGGTTGTGGCGGGTTGATTCAATGTGTTTTACTGTACACTTAATTTCGTTGAAGGTTATAAAATACCCGTGGTGGAGAATCTGGGAGCTACACTCGATCAGTTTGATACCATCGATTTCTCGGATAATGAGATTAGGAAACTGGATGGATTTCCACTGCTGAAGAGACTCAAAACACTTATGATGAACAACAACAGAATTTGGTGAGTAAACAGCAATAAAGAACACACATTTTTGACAAAAGAGATATGAACAACTAATGGCTGTAGTCCAGTTATCGCCCTACTTGTGGAGGGGAGGACCCCCAAACAGTACACCTTGTGGAGATCTATTATATGACGTACTTATTTTAGGATCTGGGGTACTACATATAGATTATGTATTAGCGTTGTTTTTATTAACATCCTATTTGTGTAATAATCATAAGAAAATTTGGGGGGTGGGGGAATAAATGATAAAATAATGCATACATTTGACCAATACATTATAACATTGCTATTGAAAAAGTATAATTATTTTAAATATTAAAAATTTGTTTAATAGCTTTTGTTAGGCTTTGTGTGAATTTGGTCATGGTAGATAAGCAATGTTTTCACATTTCCTTGCCTTGACTCAAGGAATCAGAAAAAGCATAGTACATTCAAACACATATTGGCGTGGTTTCCCATACAGGGCTTATCCTAGTCCCAGACTAAATGCACTTGAGCTGCCTTAATTTAAAAACACCTTGCAGTGACATATCTAAACATATATCAGTGCCATTGTTTTGTCTCAAGATGCACACTAGTATTGTTTTTTATAAGTTTTTATGTTTGTAAAAACTATTTAAATGTCCTAATATAACTAAGGCCTAGTCTTGGATTAAACTAAACCCTGTCCGGGAAACCGCCCCATTATCACTAAAGACATATTTCCCACATGTATTGCAGTCGAATTGGAGAAAACTTGGAGGTCTCTTTACCAGATCTGAGGGAGTTGATTCTCACAAGCAACAATATTCAGGAACTGGTGAGTTTTGCGAAAAGTCATTTGTATAAACGTTAACAAATATTTGAGCTCTCAAGTTATGTGTCATTGAAATCTGTTAAATTGTGCGTTTGGTCTTCAACAGGGTGATTTGGATCCTCTTGCTACAGTGAAAACCTTGACCCTGCTCAGGTCTCCCGCATTAGCTGTCTTTTACATTTTTCAAATGTGCTGCGTATTAACCTCAGAAAATTTGAAATCTTTTTTTTTCTGTCTTGTAGTTTGCTCAGAAATCCCGTTACCAACAAGAAACATTACAGATTATATGTCATCAACAAACTTCCACAGATCCGTGTTCTGGACTTCCAGAAGGTTAAACTGAAGGTATGATTGTACCATGATTTTTAATTGGTTCTCTTTTTGTACCTTGTGCGTTTTCTTTCTTTCTTTATTTATTTTTTGCTACCTAAATAGTGTGTTTTTGGAATATTTTGTTTGGTCTTTGTCAATAAAGCAATTGAGGAGCTCAGATGCAAATTCCACTAAACATAGGGCTGTGACGGTAGCAGTATTTTACCACCGCCACGGAAATGCACAAATTCACTGCAGTGGTTATATAATGTGTGTGCGCGCATTAATTCATACAGGCTTATATATAATGAATATATATATTTTGAGAAACAAAAATGCAGACGAGGATCGGATATTAATTTCTTAACATGTGCATGTTCATAGATGTCGATTTCTTTTTCCGCCAGTGCTCGTCATAATGTCAAGCAATGCTTGGGTTACATAGCTACGGTAGACACACTGGAACGCCCAAGCTCTTGGAAAAGGTGGTAAGCAGCGTGTTTTCTGCATGATTTTAGAGGCGAAATGTGATTTAGATATCCGCACCCAATCGTCACATTACAGTTATTCTAATTCTCTGTTTTAAGCATGATGATACAAGCGTATCACAGTATGCTAAATGTATGCTGCTTTTAAATTAGCTTCTCCTTCGGCCAAATTACACTACATTTTCTTAATAGCCTCAACACAAGTTTTACTGCCTGGCACCTATATGCATGTTTATTGTAGCAATTCCATCCATGAAACAACACACGGTTCAAGGGGTTATAATGTTTTCTGCCGCATTTGTCCTTGACCAAGTGAGAATATCTTGTGCCCCTCATCACTGATATCAGTTGCATCCCCTTGCAAATAGCATGCTGACTCCGAGTCTGCTAGCTGTTTGTGTTCACACAAACTTGAAGACATCTTGCTGGGTGAGATTGAGCTTTATATTTTTCATAGTTTATGACATGCACAATAATGCAGGTTGACCACCGCGGCGCAGAGTTCATGACAACCATCATAGCCCTTGCTAAATGCCATCTTAAATAAAACAAATTGATGCTATTAAATGAATGCTCTTGGCACGTATTATGCATTAATCATATACGTTCATTTCAAATCCAGGCTTCAGACCATTTAGAAATACCAGTTTGTCGGCAGTATACATTTGAGGCTAAAAAAATGTGCGTTTACAGGAAAACATGTCAGATGGTTTTGCATCCGAGTTCTTAAATTGAACATTTATAAAGCTGGACAGATTATTTCTAGAAAATGCATTGCTCTATGTTTCTTTGTACCAATCACTGCTGACTGGAGCAGTACCATGGTCCATGCCATATTGTTTTGTCAATGTTTGCTTGAACTTTCTGCTGTATCATCATAGGAACGTCAGGAGGCTGAAAAAATGTTCAAAGGCAAACGAGGCGCTCAGCTTGCAAAGGATATTGCCAAGCGAACCAAAACGTAAGATGAAACTCCTTGATCAAGCACAGCTCTCCCGGATGACTGGACTGTGGAAGTGGTTTATAAACGCAACGTCTTGATGAATTCAAATTGATGCACAATTGGCCACCAAAACCTCACTTTCCACATAAAACTTTGCAAAGCTTTAGCAACCATAACCCAACAGTGTTTCTCGGGGAGCTGGCTCAGGGCATTTCTGTCTTGTATCAGTTTATTATTATTGATAAGATACTCAAGATACTACACTCTGATTGTGGGAACAGTGGTTGAAAGGCTGTGGAAGCAATCTGAATATTTGGTGTTATTTAAAACCCTGGTTTGATTTCAGGTTCACACCAGGAGCTGGACTACAGGCTGAAAAGAAAATGGGACCTTCTGCTGCAGATGTTGAAGCCATCAAGGTTTGCAATTGTTAAGTGTGTGTATATTAGACGCAACGCTCAGACACAAAAGTTGCTAAATGCCACCTTCGTCAAAAATTAGACGATGAGGATGATATTAACCAAATGCTTTCGGCACTTGTTATGTTTATCAAATCTGCTTACATTTTTTCTTAGTTTGATTTCTGTAAGTATAACTTTTAAAAGTATTGCTTTGAAAATCTTTAAATTTTAAAGAGTTGATAAATCTTAACTTTAAATTAATATTGGGTAATTAATCTAAGTGACAGCACATTTTTGTGTTTTTATTGAATGCTGTTTTGTTGTTTTTTGCTGAAGTCACAGTATTAAGCACTATTCGGACGGGATTAGTTTTCCAAACGACATTTGAGTTTCAACATGTCCCCCACAACGTCTGTGATTTTATGTACCGATTCGGACAGGATTCAAATTCTCAGGCTATTCCAGAGATGGGAGTGTCTGTTTCATGCGTTTGGGTGTTGCAGAAGATCACGTGCTCTGGATACATGTGTTTGTGATGTTTGATATTTGCTTTAAATGTAAAATTATTACATGACATGTAATTTATTAATTTAATTTTAACAAATCAAAAGAACTTATACAAATTCTATTAAAGTAGCCTATGTGTTTTATATAACTGGCTGCTTATAATAAACTCAAAGAAATTAAGAAATAATGATTAATAACAATTTATTATCTTTATTAATTAACATTACCATTCCGGAGTTGAACAAAATAAGGTTGAATTTACCTTTATTACAGTGGCCAGCCTAAACAGTGTTTGATATTCAACTCGTCTTGATTTAATTATTTTATTTTGGCAAATGGAAAAAACATCCATCTGAATGAATGGGACTCAGGAAGTACAATATATGCACGATAGTAAGATGTTACGGCAGATCACGTTGGCCAAAACATGAAATGAACCGCGTTATCAAAAGATATTGCGGGCAGACACAGACATTTGCATCCGGACGGAATTAAATTTCTCAGAGGACCTCTGAGTTTGGCGAAAAACAGTAGGTAAATTGCTCTGGGGTGCATTTCCCAAAAGCATTGTTAGCCAACTAACATCGTAAGTTCCATCGTTACTAACATCTTTCAACGATTTGGTGTTTCCTGAAACCATCGTTCAAATGAACATTCGCAAACTTCATCGCTAACTTGTGTCGTTGGAACGACAGCTCTTGATCTGTCGTTAGAAGCATCGTTCCTTGTTATTATAATATGTAGACTTACGTTGATCATGCTTTTGAACAAAATAAGCAAAATCATTTAGTACAGTCAATATCCATCATTCTAAATATATTACAATTTTATTTTACGTCTTTAAATTTGTAAACCGAATGAAAGCGCTGCATTTGAAAACTGCGCATGTGCGCAGATCTACGAGCTTTAATACCCTGGGGAATCCCTGGGAGGAGTGACGTAAGCGGGAACTTGCCCATGAATTAAATATCTTGAAAATAAACAATAGACAACTAAATCAAGGTAACAAAATCGGTCTTCCGATGCAATATATGTTATTTACAGCAACAATCTGACATTAAGTCGATTTGCACAGATTAATTAGTACTTCACCTCCCACGTGACATCATCAACTATGTTGTTAAACCAACATCGTTCAAACGACGAATGTGCGACAAAGTTACTATGCATTCGGGAAACAGTCGTGACAAGGTAGTTCCTTTTTTCCAACGATGCATCATACTATGGTCGTTCAGCAACGAGTTACGTCTTTGTTTGGGAAACGCACCCCTGCAATTCTTACGGAGGTCGTCAGAGAAAAACACAGACATGGCCGATTCGGATGGGATTAAAAACACAAAGGACCTCAGAGAAGCAGGATTTTCTCAGAGGTCCCCCTGTAAAACTAATCCCGCCCGAATAGGGCTTTAGACTATGATTTGATTTTTTTTTTCAAATGTAATTTTTAACGGTTATCGTTTTGTAAATTGCAGCCTTAAAATGTAGATATAACCTTATAATTCTGAGCAGTTTAGAGGTATTGAACTTCAACGTTTTTGCATTATATTTGACTTTTTATTTAAAAAACAATAAGGTTTTATCTACAAAGACCTTAAATGCACCTAAAATATAATTCTAAGATGGTGAAATGAGATGCAACTATATAATGCATTTTTCTTGAAGATTAATAATATGATGTAATGTCTTGTGTTATGACTGTTTATCTGTAGAATGCTATTGCTAATGCCACATCACTTGCTGAAGTGGAGCGTTTAAAGGGACTTCTCCAGTCAGGACAGATCCCAGGACGAGAAATGAGATCAGGTAAGGAGATCTCCACACTCCCGTTATTAACATCAACTAAATTAAAACTTGGATATGTCAGAGCAATACACATGCAATCGGCAAATGAGGGTTTTTCTGTTTCATTTCAGCTAATCTGTTTTACTGTACGCTGCAAAAAATGATGTGTTAATTTTTAACACATTGTGTGTGTCATGCCATTTAAGGCGTTATTTCATGTTAAAATAAATGAAAAGGACAACACAAGTTGTGTTAAAAACCGTGACAGGAGTAATGGTTACAAAGTAATTCCATTATTGGTCATTCCACTACTTTTTGCAGTAATAAACATGTAACGAAGTATTTTTTTTATCAAGTAACGCAGTTACAATTACTAAAATTTTAATAGAGTAAATCGATTAACCAACTCATTTAAATTTTAGTAATTGTAACTGCGTTACTTGATTTAAAAAAAAAACTTTGTTACAGGTTTATTACCGCTAAAAGTAGTGGAATTACTTTGTAACCATTACTCCTGTCACTGTTTTTAACACAACTTGTGTTGTAGTGTAGGTAATATGATGACAAAATTTTCAAAAACCCCAAAGCTCAAAATGTATCACATGACTAGACCGAGCAGACATTTCCATTTACAAATATTGGATTGTAAAAATTCATTGAGGATTTAGAAAGTTATGTTATTTATGAAAGTTATGATTTTTAAAAAATAAGAAATTAGAGGAAAAGTTATATATGATATCAATGGGAGGTGTGTGACTGAAAATGTTGCTTATTTACATGTTTTTGCTTGTAACGTTCTCATTTTATCAGATATTTGCATGAAATTTTAACAGACAGTAGAATTTTTTTAGTTCTTTCAAATGAAATCCTGAACATTTACTTGTTTTAGTTGGAATGGGCCATTTAGTTGGAATTCGTTTGTCATATTCAGACTCGGACCCATGGTTTTTAGAATGATGCCTGCAGTTCTGATGTTCTGACAGGACGTTCTTTAATCTACCGGTACAAACGTGACTACCAAATTTCCGCAATTTATTTAAATACCTTCTCTTCCTAGGTTTCGATGAAATTTCAGTACCAAGATAAGAGATATATTTTGTCACCTCTACCTTTCAGTTGTGCCCTGAGTCTAGTGGAAGCACACCAACCGGTTTAAAGTGACAAAAATTTTCAAACAGTTGCCATAAAAAAAAAAACAGGACCGAAAGCTCAAAATATCAAACGCTTATGGTGGTGGTTCTTCACATATTTATTGTAGTATGTAGTAAAAAATACTACAATCATGCAGCCAGAAGTGGATATTGCATGACAAACATCTTATAGTAACAAGCCAGTTGAAACCCAGAACTTCGACCCAGCAATTCGATGCGCATGCCTGCGATGTCAGCATTGCCGTTTACTGACACAAAGCTGTTAAATAAATGCCTCTCTGAAGGGAAGTGTCTTCAGAATAGTCTCAATGTCATTTTCTTTTAGTCTTAAGATCTATTTGGATGGGATAGATGGAGTAATGTAACTTTACCACAGGACGTCTGTAATATTGTTGCTGGTCTATTTGCACGGGATTAGTATTACCTGAGGTAATTTCTCCTGACTTTTTTTTTACAAAAGGTAAATCTTTACTGACATTGTCCGTAATGATTACTGACATAGTGATTTTAGTTCTGTCCAAATACTTTAATAAATAAAAATTTCTTTACCAAACCTTTTTATGTAAAACTAATCCTAACTTTATAAACAGTACTTTATCAGGCATTAACCTAAGGTAAGCGCACATGTCTGCTTTGTGTACAGCGGGAAACCTTGTAATTTGCTTTTATAATACTTGTCCTTTAATAGCTTGTCAGTTACAACCACAGCTAACGCACAGTATCAGAATTGGATCAGTCATGTTGTCGGTCATTGATCTGATATCAGATCAAGCCAAAAGGCCCGGATCGGCCCGATACTGATCTAGAATAACAGTTCGGGACATCCCTAGTAATGACGCATCGCTAGCCTCAAATGTGTTTGTTTCCTTATTTTTTTGTTATCCTTGTGCCTCAACAACTCATGATTGCAAAAGACAGCTGGAAAACATCCCAGTCTCAACATCACATTAACTGTGATGTCAAAGTTGAGATGTATGCCCTAACATTAAATTACACATTAAATGAAGTACAAACTTGTTAAAATGTTTACTAATGTGAGCTATTGACATGAGCCTCAGAACAGAGCTCAACATTATTAATCATGAGTTGTTGACACACAGAAAATGGTAAAACCCAGTGGGAATCACATTTTAGACTTGGGTTTATGATCTTCGCATTGAACGATTGTGACCATCGATTTTAAGTGTCAGCATTGGTAGGACAGTATTTGGTGGCAATAAATTTGACACTGAGAGACTTTTCTCTTATTTATTTTTATTTTGCTGCGAGAGTGAGCATTCTAGAGATTAAATTAAAGCAAGAAGAGGTTAAACTTTTGCTGCTTAAAATGAAAATGATCAAGTCTGCTGCTCATTTCCTGTGGTTTCCCTTTTCAGGAGCATCTACTATGGTAGAAGAAGAGGAGGAGATGATGCAAGAGGAAATGCAGGAATCAGTCTCAATGTATAGTAATATGCAAGGCATAGGAGAGGGAGAAAATGGAGATGGCATGCAGGAAGAAATGAATGTTAATGGATTATAGTGTTTTTGTTGTTTAAGTGTTTTTTTTTTTTGTTTTTTTTTTTGCGCTATGTGAGACGCAGTACTTGTTTTTTGTTGTATTTTTTTGTAAATTAAAGTACATTAAACTTTTTTTAAAGAAAAATGTGGTTATATTTGAAACTGGTCAAAATTACTGAGCAAGAGTATCCTATTTGATTAAAAACTCAACTTTAAATGCATAAATCAATGCATTGCGTGCCTCAAGTTGCCTTATTGCTTTTATTTACAGCGGTGCAAACTTGTCACAGGGGCGCGCAGTGAATACAATTATGAAAATCATGTCCAGCCATTGTGGTAACACTAGTCCCTTTCACACATATAGTCTTTACTGGTAATTTACTGGTAATTTGCAGTTAACATGTCATGTGTGAACAGAACCTTTCCGGTAAATCAGTGCTCCCAATTTACCAGTAAGACAGGTTGTAAGATTACCAGTAATTTACCGGTAAGCGCTATGTGTGAACGAAAAATATAGGATTACCGGCATTTAGAACGGACGACGTTAGACCGCGTTGACAGATCGGGCCAATCAGAAAGTTTTTAAACAGATGACCCGTTTACCACCGCACTGTTTACGTTCGTTTCCACACCCATGCTGCTTAAAAGTCGAGCACAACTGAAGTTAACATCCACATTTCTTCAAAGTTGTTTAAAACGGCTTACCATATATTTGCCAAATTGCCGACGTCCTTAGCACACCCTCTGTGAAGCCTAATGTGCAAACACAGGTTCCGTTTGACGCCGCCTAACGCAATGTTGTTTGGTCACAAGCAACTTCGCCATCGTTTGCCACAGTGTGAAAACACCAAAATACGGACCGACGATGTTAAGTCATAACCCACCATTGTGTACAAATACGACACGGAGCTCGCGGCCGCGCGCCACAGGTAACTTCCGCTTTCTCTCCGAGTTTACCGGTATTTTGATACTTATGTGTGAATGATGTCTTACTGGTAAAAAGACGGAATGTCACTGCATGTGTGAACAGCACATTTTTGTATTTACTGGTAAATTCATTCTGGTAAATTCATGGTAATTTACCAGAATTACTGTGTGAAAGAGGCTATTGTCAAATTACTAGCCAGTTTGGCAGGTTATGTTTTACAATTTATAGTCACCTTATTTGCTGCCGATGATGTTTAAGCAATCTGTGCAGATTGAGCACACACACTTAACTCGTAGTATTTTGTCATTCCAGGTTATGCGCCCACATCACGTTGCTGTGCGCTGTCACAAAAGTTTAACATTTGTACATGTATTTAAGCACTGCAGGTTTAAATTAAGTGATTTTAAGCTGTTGAAACAAAATAACAGTGCTGTATGTGCTCACTGTTTCTGTTTGAGCGGAACATGCAAGCCTTAAATGGTCCGTGTAACGCTTTTCAGTTCTTTTTTCAATTTGCACCATCAAAATGAATCAAATGAAAAATTGGTTTCAAAGTTTCATTTTTCAATTTTCATGAGTACTTTACAAACGGACAATTGTCTCTCGGTTTAATTTTCAATTCTAAGTGTTTAGGTTGCTGCTTTAGAATTTCAGGTTTTGGAACAAACAGAAAAATGACGACTTGTTCTAATTTTCCATTTCTGTGTTTGCGCTTGCGGCTGGAACGTATCATTATCGCCGGGGGTGGAGTGCAGTCTACAGCCGGTCACGGACCCACAGCGCTATCGCGTTAAATCTCACCATATTTATCTCATCTATGTATATTACACATTTATTAAATATATTTTGAATAACAATAATGCCTTTTTATCAGTAGATGGCGATGTAACGACCTGGCAGTAAGTGCATGCACTCGAGACGTGATGGATAAACCTGTATCTGCCGCAGTTCAGCCTGCATAATGGCTCGAAAATTTTAATCATGTTACCCCGATATATTACGAGGTAGCGAGTCAGGTTTGTCACCTGAAAGTTGCCGTTTCGAGTCTCACGGGCGGCCGCTTGTGACGTGCCATTGAGCAAGGCACTTTACCCATTGCTTCCCGGGCGCTGGGTGCCCACTGCTCCGGGTGTCATGACTAGCAGTGCGTGTGTTGACTACTTACTGGATGCATTCCTTACTTGAAAACCATGTCACTTTCACTTTTGTTTTCCTTTTTAAAAAACTTTATTAGCCGCGGATGCCCACCCCGTGACGCCTGCCCTGTTATATTGGCTCATTTACTAGCCATATTAATATTTGAGATATCCACAGTGTATCCATTCCCAGCTCTTCTACCAGCTAACGGATCACACCTACAGTGGTGTTAAAAACATGGTAGTGTACTAATAAAGGTGAATAAATTGCAAACATTTTATAATTTTATGCTGCATGATCATAAACAGTGGTGTTAAAAAAAATAGCAGTGCAACATCAGTAACCTGATAAACCACTATTGTTATTAGTAGTAGTAGTAATATTTCTGGAAATTATTTATAGAAAAAAAATAGAGCCATTGGCAATGATATCCACATTACTTGCTCTGAGTGATTCATTTACTGAAAGTGGCGTGATCAAAATAATAGCATACTGAAGTTTAAAATGAGTTCAACCTGTGAAAACAGCTTCTTTCTGTCCTTTATTAAGAAAGAGAGAAGGCAAATGTTTTGCCCATTGTTATAAAATATATAATATGCTGCTGAATTTCTAAATAAAATGGGTCTTTTCAAACATTGCTCAGAGGAACAGAGCAATTTGATTAAAAATTTGAAAACCTTTAGAAAGATAAAAGATGATGATCTTGTGACTGATGCAAGAAGCCCCAGTAAAGCACCACTGTTGAAAAAAGACATCTATAGAATTACATCATTACATCAGCTGGCCCAAAGAAAAATAGTGTAACATTTTGTGGCCTGATAAGATTAAAATCTTTCTTTTTGGGGTCTTTACAGGACCTCAGGCAACCCCCGGGTACTGAATTCAAGCCACAGTACAGTGTAGCATGGCGGTGTAAAAGTCATGGGATTGGGATGTTTTTCATACTGCCGTGTTGGGACTATTTATCAAATACAAGGGAATATGGATCAGTTTGACTACAGTAGAATACTTGAAGAGATTATGTTGCCCTTTGCCGAAGAGGAATGCCCCTAAAATGGGTGTCAACAAGACAACAAACACAAAAGCAAGAGGGCAAAATCTGGTTCCAGACAAAAAGGATTAAGATTATAAAGTGGCCAACTCAATCCTCTGATCTCTCTGCACCATTAAAAACTTGTGGGGTGACATTACAAATGCAGTTTCTGACACAAATCTAAAAATTGACAGGAACTGTGAATACTGTTTTAAATTACGGCAGCTCAAACATGCATTTCAGTCTGGGACTAGGATAAGCCCTGTCCGGGAAACCACCTTTAAGTTGTTAATGCTTTGTTTTGGAATTGAATGTGTAATGTTTTCAATACATTTAAAATAAAGAAATAATCTCACTTTATAATTTTTTTGCAATTTATTCACTTTTATTAGTACCATGTTTTTAACACCACTGTAGGTGTGATCTGTTAGCTGGTAGAAGAGCTGGGAATGGATACACTGTGGATATCTCAAATATTAATATGGTTAGTAAATGAGCCAATATAAAAGGGCAGGCGTCACGGGGTGGGCATTCGCGGCTCATACCCTAATAAAGTTTTTTAAAAAGGAAAACAAAAGTGACATGGTTTAAAATATGGAATGCATCCAGTAGTAAGCAACACACGCACTGCCAGTTATGAACACACACCCGGAGCAGTGGGCGCCCAGCCCCCGGGGAGCAATGGAAGGTGCCTTGCACAAGCGGCCGCCCGTGAGACTCGAAACGGCAACTTTCAAGTGACAAACCTGACTCGCTACCAGGCTCGTAATATATCGGGGTAACACATGATTAAAATTTTCGAGCCATTATGCAGGCTGAACTGCGGCAGATACAGGTTTATCCATCACGTCTCGAGTGCATGCACTTACTGCCAGGTCGTTACATCGCCATCTACTGATAAAAACCAAAACGGCAACCGAGGTCCGATAGATAAATGTTTTCAGGCATTATTGTTATTCAAAATATATTTAATAAATGTGTAATATACATAGAGGAGATAAATATGGTGAGATTTAACGCGATAGCGCTGTGGGTCCGTGACCGGCTGTAGACTGCACTCCACCCCCGGCGATAATGATACGTTCCAGCCGCAAGCGCAAACACAGAAATGGAAAATTAGAACAAGTCGTCATTTTTCTGTTTGTTCCAAAACCTGAAATTCTAAAGCAACAACCTAAACACTTAGAATTGAAAATTAAACCGAGAGACAATTGTCCGTTTGTAAAGTACTCATGAAAATTGAAAAATGAAACTTTGAAACCAATTTTTCATTTGATTCATTTTGATGGTGCAAATTGAAAAAAGAACTGAAAAGCGTTACACGGACCCTTAAATGCACACATGCGTCAAAATTCTCGCCTTTGAAATTATCCTCATGAATACAACAATTTAGAGAAAGTAAAAAAGTAAACGGCTAAAAGAGAAAACGCATTTGTAACAGTAAGTAAGATCTGGACTTTGGTCTTAAAGTGGAAGTTATGTATTTTTGCTCCTGTCTGACACTCGTGTTAATCAAACAGCATTGAGAGAAAATCAGTCACTGCTCTAAACTAAATCACTTTTCTACCTTTTAATAAGATTTGTACATTGAATTGTACACGAGTTTTATTGGAGTTGCTCTTTCAGGGTTCATATTTATACTGTATTAGAGCTATGACTGTGAACAGAACAGACCCTGAATGATTTGTTTACTGAATAATATGAAATAGAAATTTCTGGAACACTTTACAAAAAGGAAATATTTGTTCACATTAGTAAATGCATTATGAACAAAAAATGTATGTATTGTATATAAGCATTTTTTATTCTTGTTTATGTCATTAGAGTAATTGATGTTAGTTCAAGGTGCATAAACTAATGTTAAGTTTCCAATTTTATTAAAAAAATTAAAATGTTAAAATTAACAAGATTTACACTAAATAAATACAAATTATAATTAATATATAAAAAGTGATCTCTCTCAAATAAACACACACACACACACAACAATTTTTTGCACTAAATAAATACAAATTATAATTAATATATAAAAAGTGATCTCTCTCAAATATATATATACATACATACATACATATACATATATATACACACACACACACACACACACACACACATATATATATATATATATATATATATATATAAAATTAACAAGATTTACACTAAATAAATACAAATTATAATTAATATATAAAAAGTGATCTCTCTCAAATATATATACAAATACATACATACATACATACATACATACATACATATATATATATATATATATATATATAAAATTAACAAGATTTACACTAAATAAATACAAATTATAATTAATATATAAAAATATATATATATATATATATATACATACATACATACATACATACATATATATACACACACATATATATTTTTGATGATTTCACCTAATTTGATGGCCCTTAGAATATTTTTTTATGCAATGAATATTTAAACATGTTATATATCAAAATAAAGAACCAAGCCTATGTTTTAAACAACAAAAAAACTTTTGATTCTATGTTAATGTGTTCATTTTTAATCACGAATGGGAGTAGGTTTAATCAAAAACTGGAACATTTTGGACAAAAAAAAAAAATTTTATGAAAGGAGTGCTTTTTCAAGCAAAATACATTCAGATTTCATATTCTTTCATAAATAAAACCTTCAACAATGAATAAACATTGAAAATAAATAAAACTTAAGCACTGTAATTAATCTTTGAGTGGTGAACTCAGAATATAAGGGGACACAACAACTTTTACAGTACAATGAGGTCTCCCTTTGCAAACCCTTACGTACACATACCCTGCATCTTCTCGTCAGGTGTTGCTTTATAGAAGTGGACGCAATTGGAAGTGCATGTACTGCAAAAAGGTCATTCACCCTTTTTCTAGGGTCACTGTTGTAGGGTGCTCTAGGCGTGTTTTCAGTTGGAGGGTCATCCCTTTTCAGCACACTATGCAATAGTCATGATCAAGGATAAAGAACCCTAAATACTGTGTAAAATCTGTGTTATATATTTTATATATTTTTCCTTGTTCATGATTATTGGGTATGTGTGGTTAAAGTTGTTCTATGTTTTTGCATACATTTAAAATACATTTTAGTATGAATGTTTTTGTTGATTCATGATTTGTTAGTTAAAACGTCCGTACGCACATTTTACAAACAATATTGTACGTATGCATGCTTTGTAAATGAGACCCAATATTTTAGTATAGAATTTCTAAATATTTTATTTATAATAAGCCTATTGTTTAAACAGTCTTTTGAAGTTTGCTGTACCTAACAGCCAATTAAGCATTGTCATTTGACTTTAGCTCGGGGACCAGAGTTCAAGTCCTGGCTCATGCTTCCTGTCTAGCTACTTTCCTATCCTAATAAAAGGCAAAAACACCAATACAAAATGTTTAGAATGTAACACTTCTTAGCAGTTAAATTTAAAAACAATTTATCAGAACAAGGTTGTGACAAAGTGAACACCAGCGGTTCACCTTTGACGTGGGTAAGTCCCAAAAATAAAGAAAAAATCCCCAAAACAAAAATGATGGCTCAGACCGCAACTTGTACTCTTGTACAAAGTGAAGTTTATTAACAGTGAATCAGGAGAAAAACCAAGGTGATATATTTTTATTTTCAAGTGCAGAAAACAAAAGCCAAAATAGATAAAACAAAACAATGACGAAAAATATACACAAGTAAATATTCAGAATATATCAATAGCAACTTTCTTCTCCAATACCACTGACTCCAGTCGACTTGGTAAACAAGTCCTGATTGTGAGTCTGGCCTCCCTTTTTATAGAGCCAGACTCCTCCCCTTCAATGGGAGTCCCCATAACCAGGTAAGTATCCAGGTAAGTATTTTAAATGGCCATTAAACTCAGATACAATGAGTTTAAACACATAAACATGACATTATATACACATAACAAAACATCTGTTTGACACATATTTAAAACATAATTTAACACATACCCCCTTTAACAATGACATACAAAAACAACACCCTCCTATATACAAACATAATGGACTCTGCCAACCTTCGCGAATACTGCGCGGCACACTCTGTGACGTCATAAGTGTGCACCGCTCAATCACTCAGGTTCGCCAGCGCAGCATCCCACCCCCGAAGGCTGGCTAAACAAACAAACAAAACAAAGTGTGTGCATGTGTATGTGTATGAAACAACAGGATTAACTGGGGAAACGTTGATGACTGTAATGTCCGTGTGAATCGGCTTCGTGTGCACCCGCTGCCGAATCGAGTATAATTAAAGTAAGTGTATGCGGTGTATGCATGTGCGTGTATGTATATGTGTTTGCGCCAGTGTTGCCTGCTCAGCGTGGTTGGCGGTCGTGCTCCATCTCATTACCTTCCCCCTCTCCAAGCCGCGTACTGGCCGGGAAACGAGACAGGTAGTCGGTGACCACATTCTGCTTTCCTGGTCGATGCCGTACCTTGAAGTTGTAGGGTTGGAGATTGAGGGACCACCTTGTCACCCTGGAATTTCTGTCCTTCATTGTATGCAGCCAGGTCAGGGCTCGATGGTCTGTTTCCAGGTCAAACTCCCATCCTAGGAGATAATAGCGTAGGCTATCCAGACTACACTTGATGGCTAGGCACTCCTTTTCCACCGCTGAGTATCTGGTTTCTCGAGGCAACAACTTCCGGCTTAAGCAAAAGCACTGGTAACTCTCGCTCCGCTTCACCCTGGGCCAGGACTGCCCCTACTCCTGTTGCTGAGGCATCTACCTGGACCAGGAACCGCTTGGTGAAATCGGGACTCTGGAGTACTGGGTTGGCACACATCTTGTCTTTCAGGGTCCTGAACGCCACTTCAGTATCTTCGGTCCAGGGTATTGGGTTCTTGATGTTTTTTTCCCAGCAGGTTCGTTAGTGTCACAGCGATGGCAGCAAATTCAGGGATGAATCTTCGGTACCACCCAGCAAGACCCAAGAAAGACCTCACCTCTTTCTTTGTGGTTGGTCTGGGGCTCCGCCAAATCGCTTCCACTTTATCCACTTGAGGACGCAGCTATCTACTTCCCAATTGGTAACCCAGGTAACAAGTTTCTTTCTTCACCCAGTTACACTTGTCAACGTTTAAGTCAAACCTGCTTCTTGGATCTTCTTTAAAGTTCTTTCCATATGTTTTAGATGCTCACCCCATGAATGGCTGTAGATGACCACATCGTCTAGGTATGCCGCAAACCACTCTTCACATCCTTCAAGCACCTAGTCCATTAATCTCTGGAATGTCGCTGGCGCCCCATGCAGGCCAAATGGCAGGACCGTGAACTGGAATAATCCAGATAAAATAAATATGGTCGAAAAAATATGTAAATTTGAGTCCGGAAAAGTATGGATTTTTTTATTAATATTGTGTAGGAACAGTCTTGGAAGGGAAAGTTTTTTGGCTGCCAGTTTGTTTCTTCACACTCATGGCTAACATGTTCAGGAACTTCAGGTGGATGGTTCACATAGGCCCTTGTCTGGTCACCAGCAACACCATGTTGATGTGCTTCACGTGTCTGATATCTGTGTCTTGTTGCTGTGTTCTACCTGTAAATAATTATATGAAAAACTAAAATTACTGTAAAAGTGACATGCACGCACACACACACACACACACACACACAAACATGCAGGCATGCATGCACACAAACATCAAAGGTCTGATAATGAATGCGAAATTGCCCAGCTTGTCAGTGAACTACAGTGAAGAAACAGGGAAAACAAGGAGCAAACTTACAAGTGTTGCCACTTTGTCAAAGAGATGGTGGACTTCTAGTAACATATTCTGAAGAATGCTTGCAGGCTCAGTAGTTGACTGGTAATTATACTCAGACTTAAACATTGCTAACTGCACCTTCAGTGATGCCCTGTGAAATTTTGGATACTGTTCTAATAGAGCACCATCAGACTCACCAACAGTACATTTTAAGAGCATTGATCGTAAGCAGACTCTCTTGCTCAAATCGTTCTTGAAACTGCACATTAACAACATCAAGGACCTTGGAAAATTCTGCCCTGTAGTATTTTGCAGAAGAAGTAGGTACATGTGCTTAACCATTTTCAGATATAAGTTTCAGAGCGTTTCGAACACAGGGCATTTCAATTAGAGACAGTTTTAGGGAGTTACACATTTGTGTTGCTTTGTCATTTTTTACACTTTAAAGGATTCAATTGCAAAAAAAGAGAACAGAAGATGCACTCAGGTACTGTCTGACTGCGGCTCTGAAGAGAAGCTTTGAGCAGGGGTGATAGTAGAAAAAAATCCTGAGCCTGATCTTTTTTCTCTGGGAGGTAAGCGGGCCCCTAAGCCAAGATATATGCCCTGATCAACATAATTGTCAAGCGGGATTCAGGGGTGTGCTCCCCTGGGAAAACATTTTGATAAATAGTCCCTTAAATGATAGATTCTAGTGACTTTTGTCGATATAAACATGTCTGAGATGAACAAACCCAATTCAAGCCTATATTACAGAAGCACAAGAGCTCCTGGGATGCTGGGCCTCTTAATTAATCCATCCCTGCTTTTTACTAGTCACTTACCTGCATACTTATTGCTTGTATAGCATATTCAGACAGCCATACCAAGAAAGGTCAGTTGGTGGGAATCATAATACTGCAAAGTAAACTAGGAATTGATTAGTAGCCTAACCATTGACTTAAGGGCATGAACAAGTAGATATAAATTTTTCTGCAAAATATTCACTATTTATTTTAAATATTTTTTGATAAACACTGAAGTTACATTACTGTGCAACAAAACCGTATGTAATTGGTCCGTGTAACGCTTTGCAGTCATTATTTCAATTTGCACTATCGAAATGATTCAAATGAAAAATTGGTTTCAAACATTAATTTTCCTTTTTTCATGAGTGTTTTACAAACTGATAATTGTCTCTCAGTTTAATTTTCAATTATGCACTTTTGGGTTGTTATTTTAGATTTTTAATTTTAATCAAACACAAAAAGTGACTCAGTTTTTCAAGATTCAATTTTATGGTCTTGCTTGTGGTTGGACCGTACCATTACGCAGGAAGTGAGGGGGTAGCCCACACGGACCCAAAAGGCTTTCGCGTTATGTATAGGTCTATCGTTTATTGACCATAATTTATCACCATCAAATATGCCATCTATTATTTAATCTATAGTAAATAATAATGTTATTTGTACTTATTTATCCCCATTCTCTGTGGCAGTTTTGGTTGTAGTCAGTAGGGGGCGTGCTACAGTATGCCCTTGCCAACAGGCAGCACGTGTAGTAGTAGACTGGAAAGTTCTTAAAGGATCAGCTAATATGGATGACCTGTATCAGCCGCAGTTCAGCCTGTATCATGGCACGAAACGGTTAACCATGTTAGCCCGAGATATAATGAGGGACCGGCTGATGTCTATTTTTAAGGTGATTACGTGGTTTATTTAATGCATATGTGTTTAATGTGTATTTCTTCGTTTTCACTGTTTAGGCCACGGCATGGGAATGCCCCCGTGACACCTAGCTAACTTTACCCTTACAAAAATAACAATGGTTTTAGTACAAAAAAGACTAAAAAGCAATGATTACTAAATCCTTGCCATGGTAGCACAAGATTACAGATTTTTAATGGTAATCAATAAACCAAACCCATGGATAATTTGCGTGAGGGTAACCTAACCAGCATTAATCCACCTTTATAGTTGTCTTTCCTTTAGGTTGAGCCAGATAGTCTTTATTTAGAGGATGACATTACACGCGAGACATTTTTTCCAGACCAATCAGGACAATTTCAAACCACCCTGATGCGTGATAGGGGATCATATTCTGTGTCTGGAAAAAGCAAAGAACAACAGGTTTTGAGCCCAGTTGCAGGTCCTTCAACACCATCCTGTCGTCCAAGAGGAAGCACTGCCTTTCTACACCCATCAAACACTTTCCAAAACCCCCTCAGGAGGACCAAATCAGTAAGAAAACAATTATACAATGCAGACGTCAAGGACAGTGGAAAAATATCCCCATACAGTATGTATTTGTAGTAAACAATTTTTTAGCTCGCAATATATGTTTTATGAATATAATTGCTATGTTACACTGAGTTATAATTTTTTTCTATCATAGCTACAGTGCATGTCACAATATCTGAAGGCCAGGGTGTGCTGGTGGTAGGACAAACAGTACACTAGTATTTAAATTCTGCTGACAGCTACTCTATATGTGATGCTAAAGGTCTGGCAATTGCAGATACATCAGAGACCAAAGGTATTTCACTGCATACATTCACATGTTTATCCCCTAAACTATCATGCATGTTTACCAACCACTAAAAGTATTCCCTTTTTAAGAGAGAAGACATTGGTAACCCTTCTTCATCATGTTTTTATTTTATTTTTTTAGATTTCTGAGTTAGTTGTGCAAGTCACCAAAATCAAACCTTATTTTAGTCACTGTCTTGTTACCTTAAACATAACACCATTTGAAATATATAGGATAGATATGATTGAAACCATTTTTACACACCAGTGTTCGTAACTCCATTGTACCACTAAGCCTCAAGTATAGAAAAATAATGAAATTAAATCAATATAAATATCATTAAAATGATAGCTACAAAATGATATACAATATCAGGGGAAATGATATGTTTTTTGTCTCAAATGTGCAGCCCTTTAAAAAATATCTAACAATATGCATTGATGCATAATACAAGGATGGTAAGAATAAGGGTTATGGATGGAAGGATGTGTGAATATTTAACTATTATAGACAGATATATATTCAGCCTATACACCAGTGGTCACCAATCCTGGTCCTGGAGGGCCGGTGTCTCTGCATAGTTTAGCTCCACGTAATGCATTTTATACCATACAAACTGTATATTCTATTCCCCTAACCTACCCCATTCCCCAACCATCACAGAAACCCTTCTACTACTTAACATTTTCAAGAAACATCATTCTGTTTGATTGATAAGCTTGTTTTTTCATGGGGACCTCAAAATGTCCCCACAAGGTCACAAAAATACTGGTATTCCTATCTTTGTGGCGACAATTGGTCACCACAACGTGATAATTACCAGGTACACACACACACACATAAAATTTTTAGTACACACATACAGTCTTGTTCAAAATAATAGCAGTACAATGTGACTAACCAGAATAATCAAGGTTTTTAGTATATTTTTTATTGCTATGTGGCAAACAAGTTACCAGTAGGTTCAGTAGATTCTCAGAAAACAAACAAGACCCAGCATTCATGATATGCACGCTCTTAAGGCTGTGCAATTGGGTAATTAGTTGAAAGGGGTGTGTTCAAAAAAATAGCAGTGTCTACCTTTGACTGTACAAACTCAAAACTATTTTGTACAAACATTTTTTTTTCTGGGATTTAGCAATCCTGTGAATCATTAAACTAATATTTAGTTGTATGACCACAGTTTTTAAAACTGCTTGACATCTGTGTGGCATGGAGTCAACCAACTTGTGGCACCTCTCAGCTGTTATTCCACTCCATGATTCTTTAACAACATTCCACAATTCATTCACATTTCTTGGTTTTGCTTCAGAAACAGCATTTTTGATATCACCCCACAAGTTCTCAATTGGATTAAGGTCTGGAGATTGGGCTGGCCACTCCATAACATTAGTTTTGTTGGTTTGGAACCAAGACTTTGCCCGTTTACTAGTGTGTTTTGGGTCATTGTCTTGTTGAAACAACCATTTCAAGGGCATGTCCTCTTCAGCATAGGGCAACATGACCTCTTCAAGTATTTTAACATATGCAAACTGATCCATGATCCCTGGTATGCGATAAATAGGCACAACACCACAGTAGGAGAAACATGCCCATATCAAGCTCCATGCTTCACTGTCTTCACTGTGTACTGTGGCTTGAATTCAGAGTTTGGGGGTCGTCTCACAAACTGCCTATGGCCCTTGGACCCAAAAAGAACAATTTTACTCTCATCAGTCCACAAAATGTTCCTCCATTTCTCTTTAGGCCAGTTGATGTGTTCTTTGGCAAATTGTAACCTCTTCTGCACATGCCTTTTTTTTAACAGAGGGACTTTGCGGGGGATTCTTGAAAATAGATTAGCTTCACACAGACGTCTTCTAACTGTCACAGTACTTACAGGTAACTCCAGACTGTCTTTGATCATCCTGGAGGTGATCATTGGCTGAGCCTTTGCCATTCTGGTTATTCTTCTATCCATTTTGATGGTTGTCTTCCGTTTTCTTCCACGTCTCTCTGGTTTTGCTCTCTATTTTAAGGCATTGGAGATCATTTTAGCTGAACAGCCTATCATTTTTTGCACCTCTTTATAGGTTTTCCCCTCTCCAATCAACTTTTTAATCAAAGTACGCTGTTCTTCTGAACAATGTCTTGAACGACCCATTTTCCTCAGCTTTCAAATGCATGTTTAACAAGTGTTGGCTTCATCCTTAAATAGGGGCCACCTGATTCACACCTGTTTCTTCACAAAATTGATGACCTCAGTGAATGAATGCCACACTGCTATTTTTTTGAACACCCCTTTCAACTAATTCAACTAATTGCCCAATTGCACAGCCTTAAGAGCGTGCATATCATGAATGCTGGGTCTCATTTGTTTTCTGAGAATCTACTGAACCTACTGGTAACTTGTTTGCCACGTAGCAATAAAAAAATATACTAAAAACCTTGATTATTCTGGTTAGTCACATTGTACTGCTATTATTTTGAACAAGACTGTACAAACCACACTCTGACATTCATACCAATGCACCCACACAATTATAGCTTCATAATATATCTAATTGGCTCTATAATATGCATAAGCCGAAAACAGCAGAAAACAACAATAGTGATAATTTGCTTTATATGCCAAACCTAAAAAAATGGTACCATCTGGTAAAAAATATTAAAAATTTAAAATTTGAAGCCTTGCCAACAGAATGAAAGCCTGTTAACAAAGATTGCATCCGTTTATAGTTGAATGGCACCAGGATTAAAAATTGGAGTTTTAATGGGTTTCAATGGGTACATTTTTGTCCAAAGGGTCCTGAGAGGAAGTATTTTGTGTGCCTAGTAGAAAATAGATTTTTTTAAAGGAAATGAAGGTGAAATATTAAAATTCCAATAAAAATACACACCTGTGGCAAATTTTATCCAGTTAGCATTAATGCAGGTTATCAAAAAACAAAACTGAAAAAGCCAAAAATGTCCTCAAGGATGCACAAGGGTTAAGTTATATGTTTTTAATACATTTGTATTCCCAACGTGCTTATTTAAAGTGTATTAAAAATATGTTAAACGGCTTTTAAATGTATTTCAAGAGGTAAGTTGGTAATAAATATATGCTTAATTACACTTTTTAAAAGTATGCTAAACTCAAGCATATTTTTAATGTATTTCTAAAAAGTGCACTAGAGGTACGCTGGTAATAATTATATCTTTAATTACACTTTTAAAAAGTATGCTAAACTCAAGCATACTTTTAATATATTTCTAAAAAGTGCACTAGGGGTACGCTGGTAATAATTATATCTTTGATTACACTTTTTATAAGTATGCTAAACTCAAGTATACTTTTAATGTATTTCTAAAAAGTGCACTAGAGGTACACTAGTAATAAATATAAAAAGTGTAATTAAGGATATAAGTATGCTAAACTCAAGCATACATTTAACGTATTTCTAAAAAGAGCACTAGAGGTTCGCTGGGAAAAATATATGTTTAATTACACATTTAAAAAAAAAAGTATGTTAAACACAAGCATACTTTTACAGAAGTTTTAGTGTATTTAGAAAAAACATATATTTTTTTAAACATGTACATTATTTTTAATAGGCTAACATTGCAATTTCAACATCATATCATTGAACTTGCATTATATATTGATTTTACAAAGTTAATCCACATAAATTTGTTAGTGTTTATATTCAAACAACACACGTGACGGACGTGACTAAACCTCATTGGTTCTTGGGATTCATTACGTCACATTGGCTTCCTGATGATTCTGTTGTTCGATACACAACGTGCGTGATCGTTGGTAAATGTGGATTAAAAGTTGAAACTAAAACTGTTAAATTATAGTGATCATCAGAGGACTTGGCTGAAACAACGCGATTCACATGGATTACTTCCGCGATGTTTTTATTGTTGTTGCGATTAACTTTTGGAAATGTGAGCAGTTTTTATGTATCAAGTGGATCTGACATCGAGGGGAAATATACGTTTCTTGGATTTCATTAAAGTACATCGTTTTTTGTTTGAAGATGAATGAGAGAACATGAGGGTAAGTTAAGTGATGACAGATTTTTGCTTTTTTATTTTTAGTGAACTATTAAATAAGTAGAACATTTAGTATAACAGTATGTCTTAATTTTAACCCAGCTTCTTCAAGCGTGTATGTTGTGTGGCTTTTGGAACATAACGTTACATTTTTTGTGAGTAAAGTTAGGCATTTAATTTCTCTTGTTGTATTTCAGAAATCATAACATCCTGTCTTTTTTAGCACAGCGGCATTCAAATTGACCAATCAGAGCCGAGAATATCTAATAAGTCGAAGTAGAGATGAACAGATGAAGATACAGCCCATAAAAATACTTATTCTTGGTGGTAAGTTTTTAGTTCTACAGTATTTGTATAACATTTAGATCACTTTTACGTTTTTCTAATGCTAATGTTTAAAGAGTAACTAAACCCTAAACCAACTTTTTTAGTAAATGATCTGTAAGAATGATGCTTTATTAGTGTAAGTTTTTTGACATTTGGATATAAAGTGTTTCAATACTACAATATATGGTGTAAAAACGTCTGAGTGCTGCCCTCTTCAGGTAGAACGGTGGCTACTGCAGTTGAATTTTCCTATTGGATGTTGGGTCCAAAAAAAATACTTTACCTGACACTTTTAGACAACATTACAAAGACAATAATATATTACTAACGTGATTAGCCTGCTGGACGAATTGTAAAAAAACAGCACAATGTAAGCACTGCTAGTACAGGCTAGCTGAATATATCTGAATGATTACAGAGATAAGACAACACATAAAACTTGCAACCTTTCTCAGTTTGCACATCTGGACAATTCTTCACACATCATAGGTTGTAAATTTGGGTAAATCCAGCAAACAAATAATTTTAACAATTCTGTTGTCACTCTGCTTTAAATCTGCTGCATCGGAAACTTAAGAGCAGCCTTGAGTCAAACGTGGAAGTTAAGTGTGCATAGAATCCATTGGCAAGACTTCTGATTTCCTTAAATCTCCTTAAACAGAGGTGAACTTTTCTTGTAAGCAAGACCACAATAGACATGTCAATGGAAAATGCCCTTGGTTAAAATAAAACACAATTATCAAAGTATACAATATCCTGTAATACACGCAGCTTGCATTATATCAGTGTCAGTGAGTTAAGCCTCCTATAACCCTATGTTTAATGTAACTTGTAGAGTGCCATGTAGCGACGGATCAAACGGACACTCATGTCAAGCTTGATGAGGACACAGTCAAAGCTTTAAAAGGTAAACTGAGAAGTTAACAAAATTCTAATGCATATGTTCATTAATTATTGGTTAATTTTGTATATATTCTGTTTCCTTTTCACAGACCTTGTGATTAAGTCTTCAGTGTCTGAATGGCTAGAAGAAGTGACCCTCCACTTAAACGTGACATTTAAACTGCTCTGTGTTTTGGTTCAGCCATTTGCAGGTTTATCTCGAGTTAGTTCAAATGCACTTCTGCATTTGTCCAGTAACTTTTTGTTTAGAGAATTACATCATTATGATTATATAATTATTCAATGGTTGCATATTCATAGTGTACTTTTCATATTGATGTATTAATGTTCCACAATTTGATAAAAGTAGCTCATTGCATTTCACTGATCTTTGTTTTATATTGTAAAATCATTTCAATAGCAGTAAATACATACTTAGTTGTTTCTTTAACATTTAATTAGTTGTTAATGATAGAAGAAACCGGTTCGTATGTATGAATACAGAATAGGTATCATTTTAGAATGAGTTAAAACATGTTTTGGTGGAAAACATGCAGGTAAAATAGTACATATATAACATTCTAATAGTATACTTGACTCTAATTAAAATGTCAACAAGAAGTACATTAGAAATGATTTATTTTATGTATACAAATGTGTGGGCAATATATTATTATTTCATTTTGTATGCTATATTATTTATGTAATATTATTATATCTGAAATTATTAAATTATATTTATAAATGTTTAAAAGGTGGGTTCAAATGTGCTTCAAGTTGTAACTGAAAACAATTTTAGAAAATAACACAGTTGAGTACACTTAGATTGTCTTAAAGAGTAACTAAACCCTAAACCAACTTTTTTAGTTAATGATCTGTAAGAATGATGCATTATTAGTGCTGTTCATTGATTTTAGTAAGTTTTTTGACATTTGGATATAAAGGGCTCTATCTTACACCCGGCGCAATGCAGCGCAATGCGCGACGCAAGTGTCTTTTGCTGTTTCCACCCTGCACAATTATAATTTTCACGTTTAGCGCCACATTGTTTAAATATCAAATGCATTTGCGCCCCCTTTTGCGCCCATGGGCATTCTGGTCTGAAAACGAGGTGTGTTCAGGCGCATTGTTGGCGAGTTGCTATTTTGAGGCAACTAAAATAGACTACGCCATTGACCAACAAAAACCTGGTCTAAAGTCAATGGCGCAATAGTGTTGTTTGTTATTTAAAGAGCGCATTAGTAATATGCACTTAAACGGGATGACAACGCGGGTTTGCTTATCACATACATGAATGGCAGCAGCACAAAAACGCTTTTAAATATAAAAGATTAAAGAATTGAATGTAAAAGATTATTATTGAGTCTCTTGGACATAAATGAGGAACGATTATGAGACGTTCGAAGGCACAAAGAGCTGCTTCACCTGCAGTCTGGTAAGTAAATAAATGCTTTGCTTTAAACAAATGCATCTATTTTTAAACGTTTTTAAATGCTATCTTACGGATTTATTGTACATGATGACACTGTACCTGTGGATATGGTAAGATGAGAAACATTTTAAATAATGCTTTGTAAAAAATCCCGGCCATATGGCGCTGTTCTAGTGCTGAAACGCTTCGGCTCTCTGCGCGTTTGTAAATCCTTTATCTTTTGTTTGTATTTTTAGAATACAAACCTTTTCTTGCATATTTGCTAATCATTTTATGCAATTACATTGATTATGTAAGATATCAATACATTTAGGACAGCAATTCAAAGCCTGATATTTGTACTTCTATGACTAAGAAAAAGAAAAAGGCTTTTAAAGGTTTTAATAATAAAAAATTCAATAAAAATGAAAACAACACTTTTTTAACATTATTCTTAAACTGGTGGCCTTCTTCCTCCGCTTAGTTTTTCAGTTAACAAGGTCCGTTATCTAAATAGGGATTACGCACAGCGACAGCGCAACTGGCTTTTAAAGGGGATGATAGCTGAGTCTCTCATTGGTTTACTGCACGTTACGCCCAAAACACACCCATTACTCATTAGGAAAATATGTACAACCCTTTTCGACCCTGCGCTCGGCGCACAAACCATTTTTCCCGTTGTTAAAATAGCAAAAGTGGCATTGGACACGCCCATTTAGACCGTGCGCCGTGCGCTTTAGACGATGTGCTAAGATCGTTAAAATAGGGCCCAAAGTGTTTCAATACTACAATATATGGTGTAAAAACATCTGAGTGCTGCCCTCTTCAGGTGAACGGTGGCTACTGCAGTTGAATTTTTCTATTGGATGTTGGGTCCAAACAATTTCTCGTGACGTAAGCAGGTTCAAGCTCACCACGCCCTTGTTACGATCTCACCACACACTTGGTATGAGCTTAGTTCGTCCCCTCTATCTCCGTTGGGATCTGCCCACTTTTCTTGCAATTTTCAAATATGGTCAGTGTGTGGAGTCAGGCTCTGACCAGGGGTTTAGTTACGCTTTAAGTTTGTCTTAACAAGTACTAAATACTACTTTTTAGTATATTAAGCACAATTTACTGCACGAAAATAAAGAGCTTTTGGTACCGTAAGGTTGTGAACTTAAAGTGTATTTTAGTGAACTTTTTCACCTGGGAATACATTTGGTATATTATTTTAACATACTACTAGTATATTTTAAAGTAGATTCATAAATGTTTAAAGGTGGGTTCAAGTTATAATGAAATATATATTTTTTTAAATACAGACATAGTATGTTAAAAATACATTTTAGTTCAACTTCATGGTGTCTCAAAATAGCACAGTTGAGTACACTAAGATGGTAATTAAGTTCATCTTAACTCTTTCCCCGCCATTGACGAGATTTCTCGTCAATTAAGAGAAAACGCTTCCCCGCCAATGACGAGATATTCCGTCTTTCCGCAATACCGCTATTATCCACCAGGTGGCGCCCTTCCGCAACTTTTTAAAACCGGAAGTATTTCCCTATGCCAAGCTGCTGCATGTCCGTGTCTGTTTTAAAGATCGCTCTGAATGGATCTCTATGAAAAGTCCGTCATAAAAATTGAATTATTTCTGCTTTTTGCTCAAAATATGGTGTTTTTCCAAAAACCTACCCATATTCAAAAGCTGATTGCAAAAGAACCACTAAAGGTAGGATGAAACGGTTTTTTTTGTTTGAAAGCAGAGGGTCTGCTCTTTCATTTGGTATATTGTATGTTTATATATTTAAAGAAGAACATTTTCTGGAAGGCATTAAACTTTGGTGAAAATCATGAAAAACGCTGGCGCTGGCTGGCAACTTTTTTTAAAAACGCTGGCGGTGAAAGAGTTAAGAAGTACTAAATACTACTTTTTAGTATACTAAGTTCAAAATTAGTGTGCGAAAATAGAGCACTTTTAGTATAATGTGGAAAGTGTACTTAAATAGTTTATTTTAGTGAACTTTTTTCACCTGGGAATACATTTGGAATATTTTTAAGAGTAACTAAACCCTAAACCAACTTTTTTTAGTTAATGATCTGTAAGAATGATGCTTTATTAGTGCTGTTCATTGATTTTAGTAAGTTTTTCGACATTTGGGTATAAAGTGTTTCAATGCTACAATATATGGTGTAAAAACGTCTGAGTGCTGCCCTCTTCAGGTTGAACGGTGGGTACTGCAGTTGAAGTTTCCTATTGGATGTTGGGTCCAAAAAATTACTCATGATGTAAGCAGATTCAAGCTCACCACGCCCTTGTTACGAGCTCACCACACACTAGTTCGTCCCCTCTATCTCCTGTTGGATCTGCCCACTTTTCTTGCATTTTTCAAATATTACCAGTGGGTGGAGTCACGCTCTGACCAGGGGTTAGTTACGCTTTAACATACCAGTAGTATACTTTAAAGCAGGGGTTCTCAAAGTTTACATTCAAAGGTCCAAATCTGAATTCCCATAATTTTCATAGGTCCGGAAAAACTTTATTTAAATCATTTGTTTATATAACCAGTGTTGGGGCTAGTTACTCAAAAAAGTAATATATTACGTATTACATATTATTCTCAAAAATAGTAATGCCTTACTTTACTTTATTACTCCCTGGAGAAAGTAACTAGTTATATTACTAGTTATATTACTAGTTACATTTTTTTCTGGACAAGAATTTTTATTTGGGCAAGCCACGGCCAAGAAAATGCTGGCTTCCTTACCCGCTACAGGACGTGGGGCACAGCGTTCGGAGAAACATTAAAGAGTGTGCACTTCACCGTCAAGTTATTTTCCTTCCGTTGAACATAATAAAATATGACTGAATCTCCACCCGTCGAAACTAGCTTTCTGTTGCTGGGAACCTTCCTCTGAAAAAGAGCTTGCCGTTGTTGACGCTTCCATTTACCCGATCTGTCTTTGTGCTGCTGCCGCTCTGTGCTGCTGGCTACCGGGTGTCGACCAATCGGTGATGGTAAATGATACCTCGTGCCAAACTTAGACCAATCACTGTTCCATTCACGCCCTCCTCCCCTTCCCTTTTGTTCTCTGTGTTTTGTGCCTTGTGTGATGAAGGTGCTACTGGCGAATGTAACTTAAGTAACTAGCTCGGGAAAACTGTAATAATATTACCATTTTCAGACGGGTAATGCCTTACACTACTAGTTACTGAAAAAAGTAATTTTATTACAGTAACTAGTTACTTTGTAACTAGTTACACCCAACACTGTATATAACAAATCAACACAAATAGTTTGGGAAAAACATAAGTGTATTTTGCATTTAAAGTAAAAAAATTTTTTTTAAATTAACACAAGAAATATGCCAAAAGTAACCAGGTGCAAAATACAGAGCAACCTAATTAGAGAAATGGCACAGTTTGTTCTCCATAATATGCATAAACCATGGCAAAAAAGTGTGGTTGGTAGGCATAGACACTGACCAAAATTAGGGGTGCACCTATAAATTGGCTTATGATTCTTGCTATGCTTCTCAATGAATAACGGTGAACTGCCGCTACATCCAAAAGCCAGGGGGCGCTCTTGGGCAGAAACTTAATATGTGCTGCAGACGAAGAACCAGACACACGGAGCTCCAGGAAATGGCTTAAGGATATATTTATATTGCTGTTCTTCAAACCTTTTTCAGGTATTTTCATGATAATAAAGAATATGTATAAGATTATGTTTGACGAGTGTTGCTTTTTTAAATGCATGTTTTAAACGACTCAAACCAACAGTGATTGGTAAGGACTGATCAAAAGCCGTAGTACATGAAGTAGCTGTGCATAATATCTGGGTGTGATGGCTACAGCGTCAACCAGGAAATTTTTAAATAACTCGTTTTATTTTCGGACCAGGAATACTCTTAAATCTAAAAAAAACTAAACGAATGGTTTACAATTTTAATATGCATTTGTAAAATAGCAAATGCACACATTTAATCAATCACATAAATTAATGCACTTGTAATATGAAGTGGACGCGGGTCCGGATCAAGTTGCCGTCGGGTCCGGACTTTGAGAACCCCTGCTTTAAAGTAAATTTAAAAATACTTAAAGGTGGGTTCAAGTGTACTACAAGTTATAATTAAATATATTTTTTTAAATACAGACCTAGTATGTTAAAAATACATTTTAGTTCAACTTCATGGTGTCTCAAAATAGCACAGTTCTGTACACTAAGATGGTATTAAGTTCATCTTAAGAAGTACTAAATACAACTTTTTAGTATACTAAGTTCAAAATTAGTGTGCGCAAATAGAGCACTTTTAGTATATTCACGCCCGCCGACAGGGGGGGACAAACGGGTCTGTTGTCCCGGGCCCAGGGTGGTTGGGGGGGGGCCCAGAGGGGGGCCCAGAACTGGAACCTATGAAGTAATTGTTAAAAAATAAAAAAAAATATTTGATTCATTTGATTTGAAATTCAGTACGCTCAAAATGTCCGGTCACACTCAGCACATGTCCGGTGCTCAGAAAAGAAAAGAAGAAAATATAGGCCTTATAGAGGAAAATAGAATTCCTAATTCTCCCCATTAGGAATCTGTGACCGCAGATATAGTCACTGCATCGCGTGTGTTTGTGAGTAGAAGTCTGTGCTGTTTGCTGTGAGGTTTTTATGAGAGAAAGCACAAACTATTTAATATTTAATATGTAAAACTTGAATTTGAAATAAAACTTACCGGCGGATAAGATAATGAGATCTCTATTGTCTCTATTGCTAAGTGACGCGACAATTATTTATTATTTCAAATCCGTTTACAACATAAATATACATTGTGTTTTTAAACATATGAAATTATCTTGATATAGGCTACATTCATTATGAGAAGCCTTTTCTTTTTACTGTTACACTGTAGATAGTAATATGTATTTTATATAAAACTCTATGGTCGTGACAGCACATTATCCATTATCTGTTGGTTCATGTTGGTCCAGTTTAATTCAGGGTAATCCTTTAATAAAATGTAATTATAAAATATTTTATTGTTTTGTAATATTCACAGCGCACATTCTCTCAGATAGTTTTAAAACATTTTTAATTATTCTGCAAAATTCCGCATAGATTTTGCAAAAGAAATCCGCAGAAATAGCAAAAAATAACTCCTTACACAGATTCCTTACACAGCTGTACTACTCTTGCAGCAATTAAAGCAGTTCAGATTTGTTTTAAATGGCAAAATAGTTATATTTCTTTTTTTATTTACATTTTAGAGTATTTTTGTTTGTTAAAGTTTTTTTTATGATAGCCAACAAGCGGTTAGCAGCCAACAGCAAGTTGACGACATGTTTGATGAATTGAACTCTCAAATCAACACTTTACTTGCCTATAATAACAACTATATAAAATATATATTTTCAGCATATCACAGTGTTAGTTTAAACGTTTATTATCAACACACACTATTTTTAAAAAGCGGAGGCAGGTTGCTCTGCTGCTCGCAGCTGCAACGGGTGCAGAAATAAAAAATGAAAAGGGCTATAGCTACAAAACGAAACGAAATAAACATGAAACTGAATAAACATGCAACCTGCCTTATCCTACAACTTCGCCATGCATATGTCTTGGATGCTGTTTGCACAGATTATGCGCAGTATCCAAGGTTTTAATCTAGTCCTCCATTAATATTTTTTCCCGGTACGCTGAAGGTCCTGCTGTTAAATACGCAACAGCTGCATTGTAAATGTGTGGCTGGCTGTGCTTAGCGGACTCGTGCAATAGGTTAAAAGTCTTACTACGTTTGTTTTGCAATAATCGTCTGTCAAAAGGTTATTTTAATTAAATTGAAAAATATAAAAAGATGGAGAAGTCTAAATAATCCCGAGGTCCGCCCGCGTATCAGCTGTGACGTTAAAATTGGCCCGAAACCCGACCCGAGGGGTGTAAAAATGTCGGGCCTCGTTGGGCTGAAATGCAGGGCTCTACCCTCAGTCGCATTCATTGAGAAAAATCTAATGCCTGCTCATCATGAAAGCTCTTTACAAAATAATATCCCTTTGGATATTGCCAAATGTCTTGTTACCAGTAAAAAGTAAGGGGGGGCCTCTAAGATGATCTTGTCCCGGGCCCAGGCAAGACTGTCAGCTGGCCTGAGTATATTGTGGAAAAGTGTACTAAGTGTACTTAAATAAAGTGTATTTTAGTGCACTTTTTTTCACCTGGGCATGCATGCACACAAACATCAAAGGTCTGATAATGAATGCGAAATTGCCCAGCTTGTCAGTGAACTACAGTGAAGAAACAGGGAAAACAAGGAGCAACCTAACAAGTGTTGCCACTTTGTCAAAGAGATGGTGGACTTCTAGTAACATATTCTGAAGAATGATTGCAGCCTCAGTAGTTAACTCGTAATATACTCAGACTTAAACATTGCTAACTGCACCCTCAATGATGCCCTGTGAAATTCTGGATACTGTTCTAATAGAGCACCATCAGACTCACCAACAGTACATTTTAAGAGCATTGATCGTAAGCAGACTCTCTTCCTTAAATCGTTCTTGAAACTGCACATTATCAACATCAAGGAAAATTCTGCCCTGAAGTATTTTGCAGAAGAAGTAGGTACATGTGCTTAACCGTTTTCAGACATAAGTTTCAGAGGGTTTCGAACATGGGGCATTTCAATTGGAGACAGTTTTAGGGAGTTACACATTTGTGATGCTTTGTCATTTTTTTTTACACTTTAAAGGATTCAATTGAGAAATGAAGATGCACTCAGGTACTGTCTGACTGCGGATCTGAGAAGCTTTGAGCAGGAGTGATAGTAGAAAAAAATCCTGAGCCTGATTTTTTTTCCATGGGAGGTAAGCGAGCCCCTAAGCCATGCCCTGATCAACATAATTGTCAAGCGGGATTCAGGGGTGTGCTCCCCTGGGAGAACATTTTTGATAAATAGTCCCTTAAATGATATTTTCTGGTGACTTTTGTGGATATAAACATGTCTGAGATTAACAAACCCAATGCAAGCCTATATTACAGTAGCACCAGAGCTCCTGGGACGCTGGGCCTGTTAATCCATCCCTGATTTTAACTAGTCACTTACCTGCATACGTATTGCTTGTATAGCATATTCAGACTCCAGATACTACAGCAGTACCAAGAAAGGTCAGTTGGTGGGAATCATAATACTCCAAAGTAAACTAAGAATTGATTAGTAGCCTAACCATTGACTTAAGGGCATGAACAAGTAGATATTAAATTTTCTGCAAAATATTCACCATTTATTTTAAATATTTTTTGAAAACAGTTACATTACTGTGCAACAAAACCGTATGTAATTCAACACTCAATTTGTTTATTCAAAACCATTTACTATTAAGAGAACAATAATTGGTAATAATTTAAATGGCTTCAAGAACTGAAAAACAGTAATAAATAAAATAAGCAAATACAGTTTACTACAGAAAACATTTTCCCCTTCCTTTATAGACTACTTGCACATAGGCTTGTGACGTACTTCTGTTGCCACTAGAAGTCGGGATATCAATTTCCGGTTTACTTTCTGTTTTCATCCGCTATCGTACAAGATGAGTGTTGTGGTACGAAAAAAGAAATACAATGTGCGTGACGTGTGTAAGCTGCAAAGAACTGGGTGGTTCTAAGGAGCACTGTTGTGTGCCACTTTGCAGCCGACATTTTCAAGAGAGTGAAATCGTCCCTACTGCTAAGGGTAGATGGGTTTTAGCTGCATGTTCTGTTCCGTCATTATTCAAGTGTAATAAATTCACTAACCAGTCATGGGACGGTGTTTGGGAGTGGCGATCTCGACCACGTAGTCCGGAACCTGACCCGGCAGTAGCTGACCTGGCGGTATCCAAGGACGACATAGAGGAACCCGTTATGGTCCCGATGGTTATGGACCACGACTATGGGGCCAGCCGTAATGTTTGTGTGGACCGGGAGCATTATGAAGGTACATTGAGGGAAATCGAGTCGCTGAAAAAATAAACTTCAAACAATTTTACCTCAGAACTCCTTTGGACTTGAACGTTTTGCTTTGTCTCCTGAAGACATCAGATTTTACACCAGGCACAAAGCAATACTGTTTAGTGTTGCTTTGAGCACAATGACTGTGTCATTGTGCTTCGGAACCAGGTTTTTAATCTTTGAAGACTACAGAACCTTCTCTCAGGCTCTGCTGAAAAAAAACAGGGAAAACAAGGAGCAACCTCACAAGTGTTTCCACTTTGTCAAAGAGTTGGCAGACTTGTAGTAACATATTCTGAAGAATGCTTGCAGCCTCAGTAGTTGACTGGTAATTAAACTCGGACTTAAACATTGCTAACTGCACCCTCATTGATGCCTGTGAAATTCTGGATACTGTTCCAATAGACCACCATCAGACTCTCCGGTCAATAGTATTTTGCATTTTTTGGAAGCTGATCGAGGTAACAACAACCAAAATATTTAGGGTCACCAGGGCAAAGAAAGCCTTTGCCACAAGCACAACAATTGAAAGCCCTTTAACCAGACTCACTGTAAGTACCAACACATACCTACATGCACACACACATACATAAGCATGAAAAGGATGGTTCCAAATTAACACTCATTAAACAGGTCTCTCTTCAGAAACTGCTGCCAAGAGATGAGCTCTTCCTCTTCTTTATGTGCCTGTCCACTGGCTGTACCCAGAGAGAGTTTGGTCATAGATTTAACATCCACCGAGCAACAGTTAGCCGAATCATCACAACCTGGGCCAACTTCCTCTACAGCTTACTGGGCTCTGTCTGTATATGTCTCCTGCAGCTGTGAAGGCCAATCTTCAACAGGACTTGATTGCATGTACAGTGACACACATGTAATCCTTTACTGTACAGAGCTACGGTATCAAACACCTTCATCCCTTCTCCTTCAGAGCAAACTTTTCTTTACCTACAAGTCCCACTGAACTTTTAAGGCTATGGTGGGGATGTCCCCTCATGGAGCACTGACTTTTGTGTCAGCACTCTTTAGGGGTTCCATGAGTGACAGGGAGGTGTTTCGTCAGTCAAGGATTACATCACTTGAGTTCTTGAAAGGCGCTATAAAAAATAAACATATTATTATTATTATTATTATCACTATTAACACTTGATATGGCCATCATGGTGGATGATCTTGTACCTAGGACTGTTCATCGTCCTGCCTTCCTCTCCAAGAAGTCCCAAATGTCAGAGGTGAATGTTTTGAAGATGCAGTCCATTGCCCATTTGAGGGTGCATGTCAAAAGGATAATCAGAAGAATTAAACATAAACTTTTGATACCACTATCCCTCTCTCTGTTGCAGGGAGCATAAATCAACTTTTCATGGTCACTTGTCTCCTCTCAAATGATCAAAATGGACCTCTGTTCAAGACATGACTTGTAATATTGTAGCCATATGTTCTATTTTTCTGTGTTTAACATACAGAACTCAAAATATCATTATATTTGTGTAAATAATTGTGTTTGATACTATTTGTCATGTGACCATTTTTGTGAGACCTTTCGAAATAGGAAAAAGCACCTTATAACATGAACATACAAACATCAGTGCTTACAGTACTCTGATTGTTTAGTTGTCGAGTAAATTGTTCAAAGTGCAGAATATACCAAGTCTAAAAGACAGTAGTGCAAAAATACAAAATAAGGGCAACATAAAAAAAGAGTATAAAGTAAAATATAAGAAGCACTGGTTAGACTAATGTAAAGTTTAATCAGGTAAACACATTTACTTTTTAAGTTTCTCTTAAAATGCAAGAGAAGCAGGTAAACAGTAGTGCAAATATTAAAACTAAACTGTATTTAAAGTGCAAAAAATATAACAATGAACTCTAAACCACAGTAGTGCAAAAACTGTCAAAAATGTTTCAAAATCTCTCAAAACAGAGCTCCATGGAAAAAACACCCTGACACATAAGCAGGGTTTGGGTTAACAACAACAGGATTATTTTAGGTTGGCATTTAAAAATATCAGTTGTCGGGCCTTAGAGGGGCTGATTCTGCTTCTTCTTTCAGAGATTATCTGTCCCATCTTGCTAAAAATTATCTCTGATGGAACAGATGTTGCCACAAGGCAAAGCCTTTCCAGCATAAGTTGGCTCAGTCTGGGAAAAATCAGTGCCCGGTTTTGCCACCAGAGTAGTGGGTTGGAGGACCTTGATACCAGGGGCTCCTCTAAATATGACCGCATTTCCAAAACTGCTGAAGAAGTTGTTCTTGTCACAAGACCTGCAACTTGTTCATCGAAATCACCCCACACCAAGCTTTCTTGTGGTGGTGATGCTGCTGCTGCTGTTGCTGCTCTGTTTGATGTGTTGAGGAGGACAATCTCACTCTCCCAGCAGCATTTTTGAGTCTCTGAAAAGCTTAATTTGCTGCATGATCATCTGAAAAGGCCCTTTTTTGAACCTTGGGTCCAGTGCAGATGCTTCTGAGAGCAGATGGTGAAATTCCACCTTGTGGAACCTGGTGGCCATGTCTTTTGTCATTGTCTCAAGCATGTCAATAATAGGTTTTTATAGCCCTCCTGATCTCAGGTATCTTGTGCTTATTTTTTGGAGACTCCGTGAAAGCAGGATCACCTTTGAGGCAGTCACATAGCTATAGTGAGCAAAACCAACAATTACATTTAATAAATACATTATAATAATTGATAATGAATAATACTAAATATCCTGTATTACTGTGGCAATAATAATGCCACTTACACTGTAATTTATCTTTACATTTTACAGTCTGCAAAAGATGTTTGCAAAACACAGTTTTTATAATGTTGTTATAAAATGTATATAATGTTTTAACAGTACAATAAAATTAAATCAAATCAAATCTGTTATAAAAAAAAACATTGTTCTAAAGAGTATTGTTACATACCTCTCACCACTTATTTCCACTGTGACTTCTTCAAATGGTCTTAAAGATACAATTTGTATTTATCCGGCCGCTAGATGGCGCCAGATCAAACAATAACAATGATGTTGTTTACTGATGCTCTGAAGCAGCGTGGAATTATGGGATTTGTAGTCTTTAACTCAACCGCTGATGGCCATCAATCAGTCGCGAACGAGAAATCACGTTGATGGATGAGGTAATCAAGTCTTATAAATGTTGCTTTTGATGATGTCACACGGTGACGATCTTTCCAGGGGTGGAACCAAAATTTGGAGAGTTTGGTTCCGCCCGGAAGTGTTTCCACCCGGACCGGAAAAGACAAACACCGGAACTTCCGGTAGCACCGCGAGAGGGAAAATCCGCGAATTGAATGCAGGTGCGTCTAGTTAACAGGAGCGGCTGATGATTGGAGTACACGCTGAGCAGGGCAGTATAAAGGATCATCCAAAACCACAGTTTGTGTTCAGTTTGTGTGCAGTTGTTGAGCTCGTTTGGTGCACTTGTTGTTGGGCTGTTTTTTCTCTCAGGCTGAAGCTGGCGTGGCTGTGTAGGACGTAGTAAACCTTAGTGGTTCAAAGACGATCGGAGGCTACTGGGAACAGAAACGAAACCAAAGGAGAAGCGGAGTTAGCGTGAGTGTTTGCTATATTGAAGATATTGTGACAAAGTGAATCCGCTGTGCAACCCTGTTGGGGGAAGAAACGCCTCGTTCTGTGTGGCTGGAGTTGATCGCCTGTGTGGAACAAAGAGGAGAACATTAGAAGAGAACTTACAGCGATTGTGAGTATGAAACATTGAGTGTTTGCTATATTGAAGATATTGTGACAAAGTGAATCCGCTGTGCAACCCTGTTGGGGGAAGGAACGCCTCGTTCTGAGTGGCTGGAGTTGATCGCCTGTGTGGAACAAAGAGGAGAACATTAGAAGAGAACTTACAGCGATTGTGAGTATGAAACATTGAGTTTGAAGACACACTTTACACTAACCTGTTTCGTAGCAAACAACTCCAGGAAAAGGAGGACGGCCCTACCCCTAAACAGTGTGGTGGGCGAGCCGAAGAAGGATAAACTGGGGCTATCACAGTGACGTAAATGCGGACTGGGCCGTGCTAAACATCGCCAAATGGAATCCGGTGAAGTGGGGGAAGACGGGCGTCCTCAGTGTTCACTTTGAGTGCAGTGGGTGAGTCTCTGTTGTTGTGGAAATTTCACTTTGACGTGGTGCTGTGTATTGCTGTGTGTGTGTATTGTCAGAAAAAACCCCGCCTCCGCAAACCTCGCCGTGGGAGAACGAAGAGGCTGCCGGTGTCAGTTGTTATTACCTGCCATATGCTGTGAGCACGCTCTGGATGTACAGTATTTCTGTGGTGTTTGTAGCAGTCGTTTCTTTGTATCTGGGTTATAGTGGTGGTGAAGAGTTGGACCGCTAGAGGCTGTGTGAGTACGACCAAGAATTAATGGTGCTTGTTACATTCATCTATATAACGCCTACTGTTGCAGAGTGAGGTGGAGTAGATCCCGTCTGTCCCGAGGCCTCTTCAAAAGGGGCGCCCCTGTCCGGTGTTCTACCGTTTAGTAAGTGGAGAGGAGAGGGCAGCGCTCTGCATTTTTCCCTCGGCAACCGCATCAACCGTCGAGAGCGTTTGCCCCCGACGCTTCATCACAAACAGTCTCAAATCGTCTGGTAAATCGAGAGAGTCCGGTCACCGTAAGTCCACCACATTTTCAATCCAAATATAACATCTGTGAAATTTGACTGCCATCTGACCAAGAGTGTTGCTGTGTGGAATAGAACGAAGGAAGTGTACGAGGAAAACCTCGTCTGTACCGTACTTACTGTACGTTGTCCCAAGTGGAGAGGTGAGAGCCAACCAGCAGTCTGAATAACCGTATCTTTGTGTCCCAGCCCGCAGCCTGTGGAAAGAGAAAGAACACGAGGAAAATCCTGTCTGTACCGTACTTACTGTACGTTGTCCCAAGTGGAGAGGTGAGAGCCAACCAGCGTTTGAATAACCGTATCTTTGTGTCCCAGCCCGCAGCCCGTGGAGAGAGAGAAAGGACACAAGGAAAACCCTGTCTGTACCGTACTTATTGTACGTTGTCCCAAGTGGAGAGGTGAGAACCAGCCAGCAGTTTGAATAACCGTATCTTTGTGTCCCAGCCCGCAGCCTGTAGAGAGAGAAAGAGGGAGAGCACGAGGAAAACCCTACTTGTACCGTACCTACTGTACGTCGTCCCAAGAGGAGAGTCAACAGCCTGTGGAGAAAGAAAGTAGAGAAAGGAACGAGTAAAACCTTACCTGTACTGCACTTACCGCACGTCGTTCCCGGCCAAAAAAGGTGAGAGGGAGTCCATCGTAGTAAAAATTAACCGATCTTCTGTGTTCCAGCGACAGTCTGCAGAAAGGGAGAGAAGAGACACAGATGTGAGACAAAAGAACGCTCGCTCCAACTACCCCCAGTATCATGTTACTGAAGAAACATGGTGTGAAGTGAAAAAGGGTACGTAACGAAGGAAGCATCACAAGCCCAACACTTATCTTGTTTCATTCTGCCTCCAGGAGGAAGAGGAGGGCGCCACGGGAGCTCAAGACCAGGCGGAGGAGCCTGAGTCCCACATCCCCCTCCCGCAGTGCATTGGACCCCTTCTGCCCCCCTTTACTCTTCCAAACCACGGCCCACCTGGAGGGCGGAGCAAAGAGTATAGTTTTAATTCCCTTCCCCCTCTCCATCTCCCATATCTATTTTAATTAATTTAAATAAAGTTTATGTTTTTATACTTATGTGCACTTGTGTTGTCTGGTCATTGGGTTGGCTTTGGGGACCTCCTCGAGGTGGAAGTTAAAAGGGGCGTGGCTTTAGTATACCAGCAGCCAGCCCCGACGTGTGACAATGACATCGTTTATTTCATTATGTAAGTTTATATGTGATGTTCAAAACGAAATTGTTAGTCATATATATTACAGTATTAGTCCAAATTCGATGGTAAACACAGCACAGAATTAAGTTTTCAACTTACAATCTACAATGATTTTTCACATAATGTATTGACAGTACAAATCTTATTGTGAAGTGTCTTAAAATGACAATTTATATTTCTGTACAGTACCTTTTGACGTGTATATTGTCCGCGGGAAGACGCGCTGATTACAATCTACACACTAATGTTGTGAACAATATAATAGCATACGTTTTTTGAAGGGTTACGAATCAAAACAACTCACCCATCACGTAAAACACAAGCAGGATCAGAATCTCGGTCTAGTTAAATGTTCTCGTGAAGCTTTCTCCATCCAGATAATGCAACAACAAATTGATCCTCTCTCGTTTTGTTCCAAACTCTTCTTGGGTCGTTTGGTTGGCCCCTACGCTTACAGGAGCTGACATAACAAGCGGCACATGGTAAAGTAATCCATAAGTCCATAAGCAAGCGCGTAGCCCGACGCATATTTCCGCATTTGTCCACGACACTGGCTCGCTGCGTCCGAAAACTCAAGGCAGTGACTTGTTGCCTCGCTGCCTCATGAGGCCATGACTTCGGAGGCATGAACGCAGCTCAGAGAAAGGCTTTCAGACGCACTTCAAAGGCAGCGTGTTTGAAATATAAACAGAGAGCGCCTTTGTGAAAACTAATCACATATTTGAAAACTACAATACTAATTTCTCGCTAGAAATGCATTTAAAATATACGTTTATTTACACAAAATTTGTGCTCCAGTCGCTTCCTTGGCCGCAATTTTATTTTTTCGAACTCGACCACTGTTGTCATGTGGTTTACGTCATGTGGATATTAACGTCATTGACAGGAGACTGCACTGCCCCGTGTCAATGTTTTGAATGGAAATTTTCTCACGATTTACAAGTAGTTGAAAACATAACAGATATTGATAGTAATCAGCTGGACAAAATATATAACACTGGCCTAGTGGTTTTTGGACATTTTACTGCAAATATATTACAAATTGCACTTTTAATGTTATGGTTCTGCCAGTTTACCCTGTGTTTAATCTAGTCTTGTGGCAGAATCATGACATGCCCATGTTCTGTGTGGGATCACGTGGTCTGAGTATTGGTTTTCCTAGACCACGTGTTCCCGGTGTCTTGTCACTTTTACACCGCTCCCTTGCCACCCTCATTGGTTTATACATGTCACCTGTTGTCTTCATTAGTTCTCCCCTATTTAAGGTCCTTGTGTTTGTGCAGACCCGGCGCCAGACACAAATTCATGGACGGGCATTTCATTTTTCAGGGGGGGCACAAATGAGAGCAACCTCACTGCAATGCATAATATCATTAATTATGAATTAAATGGACAAAAAAGCGAGGAAGAACTAACATACCTCTCCATTAACGCAACAGAACGGAGAATTCGTAAAGATTGGACCTATACTGAAGCAATCTAAACGCAAAAAAAACACGTCGCAGGGCTCGACATCAACGCTTGTCCACTTAATATCAGAGACAAGTGGATTTTTTTAAAAGGCCAAGTAAAAAGAGAATTTTACTTGCTTGACCGAACAAGTTGCCTAGTCTGATTAAAAACGCCAATAACAATCACCAAAACACGATAATGATTCTGCATCCTTTAATCAATGGCGACCGAAAGTGCATAATGTAATAACGCAAAGTTAAACAAATAAGCACAGCAAACCCAAAGTGTGTTAACAAAGTGGGTTAAACATACTGTGGTAAAAATTTGGATTTTTTAATAACATGATACAGTTAAGCAGCATCACATCACGGTTGAAAATGTGACAGATTTAATGACAGTTCACTAAACAAGTCATTAATATTAAGCCACTTACATTTTAGACGCAATGTTGACTGTTTTTGTTGTTTCAGCAGCGAAAAAAGTGAAAGGTAACAGCAGAACCATAACGTGTCAGTCTTACTGCAGGCAGCACTCAATCGTGTCTTCTTAACGTTAAGCGGTGGCGCGCTTAGCAAACAACCAAACATTTCTGCGATCACTATTGACAAACCAATCAAATACGTTTAAAATATATATTTTTTTAATCAGACCAAACACATTTTTATTTTTATTCAGGAGTTATATATGTACAAAACAATAACTTTTAATTAATAACAGTGGCCCATTGATAAAAACATGGAGCTGGTGAACAGGTGAAGGGAGACCGCAGGTTCGTCCAGGGCGGGCACTGGTGACTCACAGGGCGGGCCCGGCCCCCTAAAGCCCGCCCATGGCGCTGGGACTGTGTTTGTTAGTCAGTGCCTGTTCATTGTTGTTCCATGTGTTGTACTATGCTTCGTTACAGCTGTGTAAGTACTTTGTCAGTCTAGTCTAGGTTAATCCCGTGTATTGTGTTCTGTCAGTTTATTGTTTAGTGTTACCCAGTTTAGTGTAGTCTATCATATTCTGTATTCCTGGTTATGTTGTTTTGCCCCCTCGTGGGTTGTTGATTTCTGTTTTTGTGTCTCAATAAATTCCCTTTTTTTTTGTACATCTGTGTCTTGCAGTATTGTTCTCTCCTTCGTGTGACTTAAGCCCGGTATACACTGTGCGATTTTTAAATAGTCTTTTAGGATTGTTGCTTGCCACACTGTGCGATTAAGATCGTAATTAAGTCCATGTCACACTATATGATCTCAGTTTCCATCAATGTCAGACTGTACGATAATCGGACGCACGCAAACAAACGCATCCGCAGTTTTACGTCATCGATTGACGACGGCTGGGAAAACACACGCTGAAGCGAAGGCTAACAAACCGAAAAAACATCTACTGTTCATTTTAATCATGACATGTTTCGAGCATAACAAGAAGAAAAAAACGAAGGAGAAGAGTACCTGGCATTTGAATTTCCAGCGCCATTTCTCTCCAGGCTGCTTCATTTTTATCCTATCCTGGTACAGTGGCGATGACACATTGTACAAACACTCTTTATTGTTTCCATAACTCCACAACTTTCTCCTCCTGGTGTACAGTCTACCTGGTTCTTTTTTACATTTGTCTGCATTGATTTGTTGTTGTCGCCGCACTAACTGTGTCATCGGGTTCTGTGCTTCTATTAGTTATTGAGCTGCCGGTTGTCGTAGGGAGATGTCACACAGCAGGATTGTATCTCAAAATTTCTGACACTGCCAGAATTTTGTCGGAGGATAATTTTGATCGCAACGGTCATTAATCGGCTGTCTGTGAACATGTCAAACTAGCGATCAAAGACGGCAGATTTTAGCCTGGGATTCCAGAAATCGTTTAGGATTTCAAAATTTGTCCCAGACAGCTAAATCCAGTGTTGTAATGTAACAAAGTAAAAATACTTCGTTACTGTACGTTAGTAGAAATTTCACGTATCTGTACTTTACTTCACTATTTAAATTTATGTCAACTTTCATTTTTAATCCACTACATTTTCTAGATAAAATGTATACTTTTACTCCAATATATTTCCATTAAGCATATTCGTTACTCGTTACTACAAAATAAAATCAGAAGAAATGTGTGCGACCTCAATAAGGGAGGTTTTGGCGAATCAGTGCTTCTAGATTGCATTACGCACGCTCCGCACACTCTATTTCATGCACACTCTATTTTAGCGTAGTGTTGCCAAAGGATGAGGAAGCACAACTTTAACTGCAATGAAAGCACCTACTGGAAAACCCCCGTATCGTAATCGACCACCCCGACGATGAACAGGGTGAGAAAGATAACATTATACACCCGTGGCCGTATTTGTATGAAATGTTTTTCTACATTGGAATTAAAGATTCCCGATTACCGAATAAAGTGCCTCTTATGCCTACCGAAAATCATTTACATTTTGTCATTTAAAAACGTTAAAATAATAGTTATTAAGTAAAGCCACAATGTCAATGTGATTCAACATTAGTTATCATAAGCTGTATTGGATAATTATCTGTCTAATGTGACTTACTTCCTGACTTTCCTGACTTCATTTTGAGATATGGGCAGTCAACATAGCTTTTAACATTTGGGCATTTCATCTCAATCAGCCCAAACTGACATGGCTCTGAAGGGTCAAAGATTAAACCATCTGGGGATGCCCCCAGCAAAGGAGCATCAGGGTGAATTACAATTCCACAGGGGTAGTAGCTGACCCTATTCATTTGGCAATATTCACAGATAACATCTGCCTCTAATTCGAGCCCCCTCTTCATAGCTGCCATCTGACGGGTCCCCTGCAGTACACAGTTAGCCAGACCTTCTTCAGACTTCTCTCGAATGTGGCAGATTTTCCCGAAATATGATGCAGTTAATCTATGCCTTCTTAGTTGATGCCATTCAGTACATGAGCTTTGGTCTCTGGTAGCACATTCAAATTCTTATGCCATGTCCCAGGTGACCTCCATGCTCCTATGGTGTAGCTGTTGTGGTTCACTACAGACAAACATGCAATTGAATAGCTGTAGGCGGTAATTATGAAGAGGCACAGATGGAGGTGGTGGGGCAGCATGAAGGACAGGTTTCTCTTTGCTGTTGTGGGTTTTTGGTAAGACACAGGACTACCAGCTTGAACCATGCCAAGGGCTGAGTCAACCAGGGGAATTTCACAGCTGATGCCCATGCTGCAGATTGCTTGTACCTCAGAGAAATCTTTATGTACCTCTGTCACCCGGGAAGAAACAATATATTGGTTAGCAATATTCTGCCGCCATCTTAGTCGCGTCCGCATTCAGGATGAGAGCTTACTATGCTATGGGTTTAATATCATTTTTGGCCGAACTATCCCTTTAAGGATCCATTCGTTCTATCCTTAACAGCGCAGAGAAATAAGGACGCATTTTGAGGCTTCATTCTAAGCATCCTTTGAATTGGGACGGCCTTACTGGCCTCAAATCGCGCTGCTGTGACGCAATCGGTCTTAAAATACATCCTTAGAAGGTCGCAGCCTTTGAATTGGGACACAGCCCATATTCATTTCAGTTCTCTTCTCTTCGCGAACTTCTGAGGCTGCCACCTTGAAAGACCGAGTACTCACCTTTCAAGGTCTAATGCTTAGTAGGTCCCAGCCCTTGAATTGGGACACAGCTACTGTTACACATGCGTTTTCTCTTTTAGCAGTTTACTTTCTCTTAAGACCTAAATTGTCATATTTATGAGGGTACTTGCAAATGCGGGAATTTTGATGCATATGTTTATATAGGGCCAATAAGCGGCAAAAAATACTCAGGATACTCATCCACTGCTCACTTAATGAGCAGTGGATGCGCGACTTGCACACTCCTCTCACACAGAAACAGCGTGATTATTTAGCACTGTTGTTTGTGTTTGTTCGTCATGGCCTGAGGCTGTGGTGCTTAAATATGTGAACAAATGTTTAAGTTTTCTTGACCATGCATGCACACAGCATGTGACGTGGGCCTTAATCTCGATAGAGACTATAGTCCAAAATCTCTGCTGGTTGACACATTTCTACCGGTTTATCATACCTACCAGTAGAATACCTATCATAATTTTGTTATCAAACTGTTGGCTCAATTTTGTACACTCAAACTGTGAGGTTTCTCCGCTTTCTTCATAGACCAGTAGCACAATAACCTGACAATAACTTCACCTGTGCCCTGATCTTTATCCCCTTTCAGTTTCTAATAAAGTTAATACAGATGATAATACAATTAAGTTACCACAAAAAAGAAGGTCTGCATTAACATCAAGAAAAACAAACTGTAATACTAACGTTACAGTAAAAATTAAACTTAACTTTGAAACCTTTGTCCCGCTTGCTTGCTGGTGCAGGAGACAAGGCGTCAACGATACGATGGACATCACTGATGCTTATTTTAGGCAGATCTTGGAGACATCTAGTAAAGACATTCTGGCTGACGCGGAGGAAAAACAGAAACCGATATCCCGACTTCTGGCGGCAGCGGAAATACGTCACAAGCCTATGTGCAAGTAGTCTATTTCTTCCTTTTTGAACAGGTTTTCGGGTTAGCAGAACCTTTTCTTTTCAGCATGTTTGGTGACAGTGCAGATGATGCTTTGGATTGGCCATGAAAGAGTGGGAAAAAACGTGTTGGCAAAGAGGATGTGGTAGCTGATGCTGAGGATGAGGAAGCTGGTGGAAAAGAGGTTGTCTGTCTAGTAAAGAGGAGGCTATGGCAAATGGAGGACATCTGGCTTGTTCAGAGGTGGTGGCTGGGGAAGATGAGGGTTTCTCTGGTGTTCTGGCCTGTTGACCAGAGGAGGTGATGGCTTGTGCAGATGAGGTAGAGACTGTGACGGGAAGTTTGGGTGGCCATTTCTTTTTCAGGGCCTGTTGACCAGAGGTGTTGGCTTCTGCAGAGGAGGAAGAGATGGGAAGAGACTGGCACAAATTAGGATTTTGTTGGCCTTTTGATTTTTTTGGGCCTGTTGAACCAGTTTGTTTGTCTCCTTTAAGGACTGCATCCTTGCTGCCTCACTCAGCCTTTTCTGCTTTAGTGCCTGATCAGTCTCTTTCTTTTTCTGTAAATGTAACTGGTAGTTTTGGAATGATGAAAGGCAGCCTCGCCTCAGAGGCTGGTCAATGGTCATATTTGAGGCTGTCCTGCCCCTGGCTTTAAGTGTGGATTTGATTACTGCAAGGCTCTCATACGTTTCCACATTCATGGATCACCTGTCATCTTCAAGGATATCATCTATCAAATTAAATGATCCTTCCACCAAGGGCCTGTGAAAATGCACAGAAGAGCTTTAACTATCCTGCTCAGGGTCGGATACCTCACATCTCTCTCTGCATTTTTCAAGGAAGCAACATGGCTCCACCAGTCTACATCGACTCGACAGTCGCCTTCAGTGTAGCTCTGTAGATGAAGAAGGATGTCCCCGTCCAGCTGGTAGGCCCGGCATTCTTCTATCAGCTGACCAATCTCTTCTGGAGGGACAACATTTGGCAAAGCTTCTCCAAATGTGGTAAAAGCTCCAATGACTCCATCAGATTGCATTAGAGATGGAGTAAGAGCAAAGAGTGATGATAATATGTTATCCTGGAGAAGGTTTTTAAGCAGAAACTCTGCTGACCTCATATACCCTTCTCTGAGAGAGTCACAGAAATGATCAACCCATACTTTTCCTGTGAGAGCCTTCACACAGGCTTTGTTCATTGCAATGTAGCAAAACTGTCCAATAGAGAGCCTCTTGTTTGGCAGTTGCAAATCCCTTGTCTCTACATCAACCTTGAGAGTCTCTTTGTGACTCAGTGGGATAGCCTTTGGTCTTATAAATTTGCCCAGGAGCTCTCTTACAAGGGCCACCATTTCCACATACACCAAATGCACCATCAGCTTTTCATGATGAAGCTTTTTGGCAAATCTCTGAAATGTTGGAAGGACCCCTGCAAATATAAAAGACAATATAATTTAATATGAGTAATTAAAACTCATAACCAGTGTTGGGAAATATCTGAACACAAGAATGATTATGCATTTAAAATTAGAGCTTGACCAATATGGGGTTTTTTATGGCCGATGGCGATATGAAGGAATCAATGTGACCAATATAACGACGGTATAAGAAATGAAATAAAGTAAACAAAAAGCATACCAACAATTAATGAAAGTAAATTAACATTTTATTTAGCATAATATGTATAAACAATTAGTGCATTTTTTGTGTTTAACTTAAACATACAGAAATTAACTATTTATTAAAGGCACACCGCAGAACTTTTTGGCCACTAGGGGGCGCTAGACATGTATTTTTCACACCTAGCGCCCCTAGAGGCCACAAGCGCCTCAGCACTGTCGCAAAGGAAAATAACTGGCCAACCTTAAAGGGGCTGAATGTAAGTTATTACTTAAAAAAATCTTTAAGATAGAGTTTTCACTTGTATATTTATAAGGCAACCATAATGTAATAGAAAGAATGACACCTTGAGTGTCCTCCACGGTTGTCTCTATCAGCCTGTAGGCTCTTTTCTGTTTGAAGGAGTCGGGTCCGAATTGCCGCGAAATTCAAAATGTGACGTCATGCGCGTGCTCGTCTACCTGGGCGTTCCATATAGACGCGTACGGCAGTCATTAGTAAACAGCGGCAATCGCTAGCATGTTTCAAATGGACTCTGTAGACGGAAAGAAGCAACCAACTTCCAGCACAATCCAGACACTTATGGAAACTCCTCGGAAGTTTAAAAAAAATCCTTATCTAGTGCGGCCAAAATAGTGCGTGAACGGGCGTCGGGGAAGAGACAAGATTAAACATGGGATTGGCATTTGATTCTTGGAGGGAGCTCCGGTCAGCGCTGGGTATGAAAACAGACCTTGCGCAGGTTTCCTTTTTACTGCAAAGGTAAGACATAGTTACAGGGCATCTGTAATATATTATGTTATTGTTTTTGTGGTGTAATGCTAACGATAGCATTTATTTTGTGGTGTAATGCTAACGATAGCATGTAGCAAAGGACCGTTTCAAAAGTTACTTTCTTATATGAATTATCTTTATTCAGAGCACGAGTGCATTAAGATTGTGAGTGTCGGGAGTGTGTTTTACAGTGTCGTGTTACAAAACTTTTAGAAGTAGACTTCTGTTGAAAATATAAAGTAGCACTGCAACATTTTGCTAAAATATGGTCTGTCAAACAATAACCTTACAGTACTGTAACTTTTCTTGCATTTGTAAACATGCTGGCGAATCTCAATGAGCTGTCTGTGGTTGCTTTGGCAACTCTGGTTGTTGTGGTCATGCTCGTACGAGTGTGCCCACCTAGTACGAGCATGAGACTGGCTGCAGTTTCTATAACGGCCACTGGTGTCAGTAACGGTTAGAAATTTCTCAACTTACGGACAGCCCCTTTAAAACTAAAATATAAACTAAACCTTTAAAAACAAAACGCTAAACGATCAACATTTTGAGGCATCAGGGAGAAACGCAGTCATGTTACAACTTTCTGATGAGGAACTTGTGGCAGAAGCCATTTCTCAATCTGAAGGTTGCAGCCTCCGGATGTCGTATTTCTAAGCTGCATACATCATCAAGACTGTCTTATTTCAGAATATTAACAATTATAAAGTTGACTATTATACTTAGTTAATCGTAAATTGTTGCAGTATGCTTATGACTTGCGAATGTAATGCTCAGTTTACCTTAATAAACCAGGCTTGATGACGTATGCAGCCTGCATATTTGACCTCCGGAGGATGCAGCCTTCCAATTGAGAAACTACCAGAAGTATTTCCTTGCCTTTTTTGAAACAAATATTGTTGCAACGTCCCTCTCTCCCTCGCCACCAGGATTTTCCGCTATGGCGCTCGTTTTTTTCCTTTCCTTTGTGTGAAAATTGTCCCTCCAAATCCAAGTAAACCGATGTCACGCGAGTGACAGCGGAAGGCAGCAAATGAGGTAGAGAGAAGAGAGAAACGCTCCGATCTGATTGGGGAATGAATAGGGATTGGTGAATGAATAGGGTTTGGTTTTACACTGTGTGAGTTTGAGCAAGTTTGAGTGCTATAGCATCCTGGATTTTAATGTAAATACCATAGACAGTAAAAGAAAGGTAAATACGTAAACATGTGAATGCAGCATCTGAATACAGGGAACTATATTCAAGATAATCGCCGTCATTAATAAAGAAGATCGCATTTATGTATGAACCAAGATCGTTAGTTTATATAAAAATTGCCTTAAAGGAGAGTCGAACCTGGGTCGCCCGTGTCATATGTCCGTGACATTAACACGGTGCCACAGAGTCACACAATAGAAGTTGCTCTCTACACTCCTGAAGTAGCCTCCAGTAAAATTCACGTTAAAAAAATAGTGTGGAGGAAGTGACGTATGCCGTAAAGCAGCCAAATTGTTGTAGTTTTTTTGTGCTCTGGTTACTACCCGAAACCCTAAGTTTTAAAGTACGAGTAAAAGCGATACAGACCCAGACAGGCTATAGTAGACATGTCATTCGACCTATTTAAAGTCGATGTATCACAAGGGTCTTGAAAATTTATTACGAAGGTTGAAAAATTACATGGTGTCGCTTTAAAAAAAAAGAGGTAAACACTTTACTAAAATATATATTGCACTTTTTCTTTAGGCTACAACATCTAAACAATATGAAACAATGCAAACAAGTGCAATGAGGTAACACTTTAGTAGTACAATATATTGCACCTTCTTTCTGAAATAGTATAAAAAAAACAATGCAAACAAGTGCAATGAGGTAAACACTTTACTAAAATGTATTGCACTTGTTCTTTAGGCTACAAAATCTAAACAATGCAATCAAGTGCAAAGAGGTAAACAATTTAGTAGTACAATATATTGCACCTTCTTTCTGAAACAGTATAAAAACAATGTAAACAAGTGTAATGAGGTAAACAGTTTTAAATAGTAAGTTTAATCATTTTTTATCACCTCACAAAAGATCTAAACAAAGAAACTAACAAACATTGTGAACAAATGTAATGAGAAAACACTTCAAAATATACTTGTTTTAGGGTTTGTAGCAGCTTTGGTTTACACACAAACAACTGTTTGAACAAATGTAGAGGCTGCATGTAAAATGCACCAAAATGTAAGTGCACACAACAGTCCCATTTATTAATAGTCCCAATTTAGAAATGGCAAGTTGTAATGCAGGAAACAAAGTTTATCTGCCTTTTCTCCAGTGAGCTTGTTTCTTTTTTATCATAAATGACCCCAACCTCACTAAATACTCGTTCACTTGGAACCGTAGAGGGCGGAGGAGAGAGAAATTTTCTTGCCAGAGGTGCAAGGAGACTTAGCCGTGTTTTATTCTCTTTCCACCATTGCAGCGATAGACCACTCTTTCTGTCAATGAGTGGTTCCCTGGGTGTGTTCAGTTCTTCTGTGAGGTTGTTAACTCTCTTCTGTAGGGATTACTTGAGGTCCAAGGATATTGGCATACATTTGATCAACAAGACCAGTAGGCTTTTCTGTGTCTCTCTTTGCTTGTTTATGAGTAGGAGTTGTTTCTTGACTTTCTTCCTGTGAGGTACTGGCTGCTGGTTGTGCTGAGGCTGTGGCATGTTTCTCCACTAACCACTGTTTGGCTTTATCCAGTGTGTCTGCTGCTGTAAACATATGGCCTTTATAATGAGGATCCAACAGTGTTGCCAACACCAAACATTTGTTGTCTTCTATTTTGGAGAACCTTTTCTCCAAACTCTGCAGCATTGTATGCCTCAGTGTTTGAATTCTTCTTGTTGTGGGACCCTCTGCCTGAACAATCCTTTTCAGCACAGCAATACTTGGAATAATGCAAGAGCAAGATGCATCTGCTTTGCTCATTTCAAGGGTGACTTCTTCAATGGGACCCAGTGTCTCGACCAGATTTGAAGTGAGGTCCCAATGATCTGCAGTTAAGCCTCAAATTTTGCCTTGTTCCCCTGCATAAACATTTAAGGCACGCTTCTGCTCCGGCATCCTTTGTAACATGTGCAGAGTGGAGTTCCAGCGTGTAGGCACAGCTTGAATTATGGCATTATGCGGAATACCAAGATCATCCTGTATGACCCTCAGACGTTGTTTAGCCAGTAAAGAGTGATTGAAGTGAGTTGCGCAGGTACTCAACTTTGCTATGATGTCCACAACTGCTCTCTGACTGCTTATGCCATCATTTACTACAAGCTGCAAGGTATGAGCAGAGCAGGAGAAGTCTGGTATTTCTGTAAGAAGCATGCCTTTTATAACATTTGCACCACCATCTCGGAGCACAAGCACTACTCTTTCTTTCGAAATATGCCACTCGTCAAGCAGCTCCAGAAACACTTGACTAATATACTCCCCAGTATGAGAGCCAAACATAGCTTTGACAATTGTCAATAAAATGACAGGTGAGGCTTATTAGAGATTCAGTATCCCCAGACCAACAGTCGGTGGTAAAAGCTAAATGGGCCAGCATTTTCATGTTCAATTAATTGTCTGATCTTATCTGTTACTTTTGTGTACACACCATTAAGCACATCTGTGTGGTAGTACCCCTTGTGAAAAAAAAGTGTGCTTAAGTGTACTTTTATAAAGTGTACTTATTACATAAATAATACACTTTAAGTATATACACTTAAGTGTGAATTAAATGCAATCTTTTCGGCGCACTGAATGCACATTAAGTGTAATTAATTTAACATATATCATATATTAAGTTGAAATAAAGTGTAATAAGTTGCCATTAAGAGTGATTTTTTGGAACAACTTAATTGGTACTTTATTACAACTTTATATCTACTTTCATAATTGCTTCTAGTGTTTTTAAAATATACTTAAAGTGCACTACACAATATAATGACATGAAATTAATGTGATTTAAAATGCAATTTAATGTCTGTTAACAATACTCTTAAGTGTGAATTGAATGCAATGGTTTCAGCGCACTGAATGCACATTAAGTGTAATTAATTTCACATATATCATATATTAAGTTGAAATAAAATGTAATAAGTTGCCATTAAGAGTGATTTTTTGGAACAACTTAATTGGTACTTTATTACAACTTTATATCTACTTTCATAATTGCTTCTAGTGTTTTTACAATATACTTAAATTGCACTGTTCAATCTACGGTCAAGCAATTAATGTGAAATTAAAAATAAGTTAATGTATATTAACAGTACATTTAATTACTCATTAAATGTAATGTTTCAAATACAAGTTTGCCAAATAAATTCCAATATATAAAATTAAATGCAATCAGTTGAACTGTGATTTCAGTGCAGTGAAGTGATTTCATTGCATCTTTCTACAGTATGTACTTTAACTACTTCTATTGTATGTGAAATATGGTTATGTACTTCTCAAAATACTGAAAAACAAATCTAGTTAATTAAATATGTATTCATTTCAGTTTAATGCATTGCAAACAAACAAAAACCACAATGCTTACACTGACAATAAAACAGTTTGGTATTATGAATCAGATTTTTTGTTTTGCAAAAGTACATTTAATAAATTAATTATGAGTTGTATATGTCCAAACAAAAAAAACCTCATTTTAATATTGTTAAATTGGAATCAAACAAGCAACTATCAATATTGAATAATTACATCCCTAAGAAAAAAATAAACTCAAAGTTATTATTTTTTAACATTTTAACAGACAACTAAAAAAGAACTGCATGAACTTTAAATTAACAAGTCTTTGGTAGGTCACATCAGTCTAATGATCTTTTATTAAATGTGTTTAGAAATAATGCCATGAAAGTGTACTCTTTATGTAGCGGGTATTAACTCACTTACTTATGGACGAGGCATAATAAGATCAGAAGGGTGCACCGTACGAAGGAGGAGGTAGCAGTGATAGTGAGCAACAAGCAAAGACAGAAGGTAAGTTGATTAATAAATTATTTTACTTTGAGTATTGAGAAACCTTTCTTTTTCTTTCCTTAAATCACAAAAAATAGTAAACAACAATGAAAATACAATTAACTATATATACCCTCTAAATTACTTCTCATTTACAGAAATCACAGTCACAATCAATGTACAAAGATGGTACAAATTATATATGTAACAAACTGAAATCAGTATTCAAGTTCAAAGTTCTTATCAATTGGAGTATTGATCAGTCTTAAATTATCAGAATTGTGCTTCTGAAATGTTTCAGTTCAATAAAGTAAACAAACAAAATAAGGAAACAGTTTCTGAAATGTATCCTCTTACTTGTCTGAAGAAAAATATTTAAAATAGAAAATTGTCCTTTCCTCTAGATTCGTGATCCAATCAGGTCGAAATGGGAGGCTCGCCATCAATTAGGGAAATCCAGCTCAAGGAATGTTCATACGAAAGGAAAAAACATTCAATATTGTGTATCAATAACGATTAACAATTGTACATAATACAGGAAACAAATAAAATACATACATAAGTGCCATCATCATAATAAATGACAATTTATACAAATACCTGTCCATTCACGTGTTACTCTCTCTTTTTGTCTTTCACAGGCACGTGCAACCAAAATGGCGTCAGCGAACAGCAGTGAACACAATGCACCATGTGGTTTTACACTGCAATGAACAATCCAACCCATATAACATCACAATATAACGCCGTTTTGTCTCGTATGGATTAAACAAATAAAATGATATGACATTTAAAGTGTTGACATTCGTTTTTATGGCTAATTATAACATTGGTAATTATAACAAACTCACCAGGTCAAAATGAAAGCTAAAAAAGTGCTCAATCCACACAATCACGCTGTATCATTGAAAGTGTGTTTTACAAATCAAAGTGCATTCTGATTTCTTCAGTTTATATGAACTTAGGAGTCATATTTAATCAAATTAAACACTCTCGCGTTAAATCGAGTGTCTCTGTCGCTCTGCATCTCTCCTCTGAACTGAGACGCGATCCGAAAGCAAAAAAGGGGCGGAGCTTACAATTAAACACTCCGATTGGTTTACTCATTTCAGATTTATAATTCAGATTGAACTATTCACATGTATTTCCTCATTTATAAAATAAATGTAGATGTATGAATAGTCTCTATTATATTTAAGCACACTTTTAAAATAATAATATTTAATTATTTAACCTGGGTTACATTTAAGTAAAACTAAATTAGACAAAGTGCATTTTTAAAAAGTGTAATTAAGTATGTTAAGAAATATTGTGATGAAAGTGTACTTACTATAAGTTAAGCTTAATTAGACAGTATTAAAAAGTGCATTTTTAAAAGTGCACTTAAGTGTGTTTATAAATATTATGTTGAAAGTGTACTTTCTTTAAGTTAAGCTTAATTAGACATTAATACAAAGTGCATTTTTAAAAGTGCACTTAAGTGTGTTTATAAATATTATGATGAAAGTGTACTTACTATAATTTAAAATTAATTAGATATTATTACAAAGTGCATTTTTAAAAAGTGTCCTTAAGTGTGTTAGTGAAATATTATGATGAAAGTGTACTTACTATAAGTTCAAATTAATTAGATATTATAACAAAGTGCATTTTTAAAAGTGCACTTAAGTGTGTTTATAAATATTATAATGAAAGTGTACTTACTATAAGTTCAAATTAATTAGATATTATTACAAAGTGCATTTTTAAAAGTGCACTTAAGTGTGTTTATAAATATTATGATGAAAGTGTACTTTCTTTAAGTTAAGCTTAATTAGACATTATTTAAAAGTGTATTTTTAAAAGTGCACTTAAGTGTGTTTATAAATAGTGTCATTAAAGTGTATTCCATTTAAGTATGCTTAAGTGGTCTTTAATTTATATTATATTATATTATCAGCAAGTGCACTTCTCAAAAAGTATACTTTTATTATTTTAAGCACACAAAAAGTATGCTTTCAATACACTTAAGTACGCTAATTTTTCACAAGGGACTTTTCACTCTTCAGGGTATACCTTGGCTCAGCCACAGCCAACAACCGTTGAAAGCCAACATCTGAAAGCACAGTAAAAGGCTGAGTGTCTGTGGCAATCATTTCTATTATTAATGTGTCCATAACTTTGGACCTTTGTGTGTGAGTGTTGTTTGGACTTTTCCCACGGATGAAGAGCTTTTAGCAGCATCTATCTTTTTTGTGCTTCCTCATAAATAGATTGGTGCTGTGTCTTTAGGTGACTCCACATTTTTGTTGTGTTTTTCTTCTTTCCAGTTTCAGCTCCCATTTTCACTATATCACTACACACACTGCACTTAGCATTTCCTGGTGTTTGTTCAGTGAAGAATTCCCACAAGGGACTTTTTTGTCCAGCCATCTATCAAAACAAAAAACACTTTAGTTAAAACAAGTATAATTGTTGTGTTAGGTAAATAATTATTGCTTCTTTAATCCAACAAAAGATTACAGACATTACATAGATATTATATGATTATATAATTACAGACCTGCCAACCTTTTTTTTTTGAGTATAGTAGCATCGGCCGAAAGGATTTTAACATATAATTTAACACATGCATGCGTACACGCACACACACACACACACACACACACACACACACACACACACACACACACACACACACACCTCTTGGTAACTTTCAAGGTAACATGCTGGACATTGCACTCACTTTTTCTCATCCTGCCATAATCTGCTTTAAAAATAATTATAAATGTGAATAAAATCTTGTTTAACAAAATTTGCCATACAATGTGATTAATACCATTATTAATGTTAAATACTGTATTCTCCAGTTAAGCATGTCTGCACAAACACTGTTAAAGTGATATTCCTGTTAAATAGTGACATTCTGTTAGCATTTACTCACCCTTACATTGCACCCTCATAACCTTTATGATTTCTTTCTAGTGAGTGAAACACAAAAAAAATATTTAGGGAAAAAATTGTTGTTTTTCCCGACTAGGAAAAAGTTCAATGGAGAGCAGTGGGGACCAGATCTGTTTTGTTACCAACACTCTTCAAAATAACTTGTTTATCACACAATAAAAAAAACTCAAAGGTTTGGACGGTCTCCTCTGTAATGTAAACTATGACTGAATGACATTTTTTAAGTTAACTACCCCTTTAAGACAGTATTTTAGAGTTAAAGGAATAGTCTATCCATTTTCCATATTAAACTGTTTTTACCTTAACTAAGAAGAGTTGATACATACCTCTATCATGAGGAACTATATTTTATGGCGGAATAGCACTTTTGGGAGTACTTCGACTCGCCTGAAAAATCTGCTCCCCTTCTCCCTCTCATTATGGGAGAGGGAGAGTGTTACTGCGCCGAGTCGAATTACTCCCAAAAGTGCTATTCCGCCATACAATATAGTTACCCTTTTAAATCCGCTTAGAAAAGTGCTATGTTTTATATTGTGCCACCATACTTGCTCGTATAACTACTCATCTTAAAAAGGAAAAACGTTGATGTGTTTGGTCACTTCTAACTTAATCTCTGTTTGGTACCATTGAATGAATGGGGCTAAGCTAAATGCTATCGAAGTGTCGCAGCCCGCCCCAGCGCTTACGTGCACGCACTAAGGGTGTTTTCACATATACACTGTTTAGGTCGGCCCAAATGACGTGTCGCTCCGAGTACGGTGCGTTTGGGTCAGTGTGAACACAACAGCCGCACTCAGGTGCGCACTATACGGCCGCTCCGGGACCGCTCTAAACAGGTGGTCTCGGAGCGGCTGTTGCCGAACTCTGGGGCGACCCAACTGTGGTGTGAACACTGCTGGACCTCGGGCCGAACCAAATACAGGAAGTTCTCCACATGTTTGAGCCACTGGGCTTTCGTTGTGACGTGAGCCGGGTGTTATATTGTGGGTTAACAACAAACAAGCCAATCCTGGTCCGTTGCATAGAGATTCGCGGTCTCCTTTACGTTTGAGCTGATGATTTTATAAATGCATAGCTGTCCTCCACACACAAATAGTGACATTACGGGCGTTTTAGCAAACGGCTCCGTGAGAAAGGCTTTAATAGAACAGCTACGCAATTTCGCGTTAAAGCAAAGAAACTTCGCAAAGACGTGCATCGTTTATCTCCACATCTTGATAGCTGCGCTCTCCCTGTCAGGCTGGTTGTCAGGGACGTGCACAGGGGGGTTGCTCAGGTTGCCCGGGCAACTGCCCATATGCCCTTCTCTACTCAAGTTGCCCTTCCGAGGTGGAAAAAAATAAATTGTACTTTTACTTCGTTTACACTATGCAGCGTTCCTTCGTTACTGTATTTTAATTAATTACGAAATTTGTATTTTAGTTTTAAATTGCTATCTTGTGTTTCTGGCGTATTCGCAAATTAATGACTCGTTTGAGTCGATTCCTTACAAAGTGTTGCAAATAAACGAGTCTTTTGAGTCGATTCTTTACAAAGCGAATGGGCCAAACGTTTAAATTGGTTCGCGAATCAGTTTGAATGAATTGTTCAGATCGCTGCAAAACGGAATCGTTCGAAGCTGTTTTACTTGTAACCTATGTAGAAACACGCAGAATATAACCAGTGTTGGGTGACGTGGAAATGAATTTACCAATCTTTTAACTAAAAGCAAAACTTCACACATGTACCCGCCATTACATACACGCGACCTGTTCGTCGTCAGACACAGTTAAACGCGTGCAACCTCCAGAAGCATTGCAGCACAGACTGAAGAAAATCCATCGATGATTGACGTCTGATTCGCTGTATACTGTACTGTATATGATGTAAGTGATTCTCACAAAACACACGTGACATGACAACGTAAGAAAACATGAGTTTTGTCTCAAATCATTTTTATGTAAGTGTAAACTGTCAATGTCCTCAGACCATCTTAGGAGATTCCAACTTTATACATATGCAAAACTGTTGTCAGTTTACTTGTCTGATATTTCAGCTATAAGCTACATCAACATTGAGACTAGAGTTAATTTGTTAATTTGAAATGCTTGTCTATTCTGTGTTTGTATTATTTTTTCTGTACTGTTTGTGTATGTTGCAGTTTTACACATACTGTTCCCTTCATAAGTATTCTTCTGTTTGTTGTGGAGTCAAGAAATGTCTAAACATTAAAAGATGAACATGAGACAAAAGTACAGAATCTGTCATATTATTTTTTTTTATGGTCACTGAGCTGTGTCCTGATTGTTTACACATGAAAAGCATAAAATGTGTAGGATCAGTTTGATTCACTTATGTGCATTTGTGTACAACACACATAAGTCAGCATTTAATGCTGTTCTTTGTTGTTAAAGAATGTATGTGTTGAAACATAAACAAAGGTTAATAAAATGTGACATTCTAAACTTCTGACATACTGATATTTATCTTACCAATTTTTGGTCTCCATAGCAAACAGAAAAATCTTGTCTTTACAGTTCTGATACTTATGGAGGGCACTGTATTGTGTGTGTGTGTGTGTGTGTGTGTGTGTGTGTGTGTGTGTGTGTGTGTGTGTGTGTGTGTGTGTTTGCGCGTGTATATCTAGATTTATTTTTTCATGAGTAACTAGTAACTTGCTACTTGAGTATTATTTTCATTGCATACTTTTTACATCTACTTGAGTAATTATTTATTTAGTTACTTGTACTTTTACTTGAGTAAAGTTTTTGGCTACTCTTTCCACCTCTGTTAAAATTAGGGCTGCACGATTTGGGTAACTTTTCCCATCGCGGTTATTGATGCTAATATTGCGATGTGCGATTATAATAAATGGTATCATGAGTCAACTTGATTGGTTTTAAGGAAAATCCACACACAGTTTAGGGATAATGTGACTTTGTAAAACTAGAAATGTTTTCGTATTTCCACGTGATGTAGTAACTGCTCAGTGTCAGTAATCCTAAATCCAAAATACTGCCATACAACAGACGTAGAGTTTTTTTATTTCAGCTACCAGATCACTGTCAATCTCCTCTGCATCCATCTTCGCTTTGGTATTTCCGCGCTGCGCACACACATGTAACAACGCACGCCACACACGTGCATGCCACACATGCACTGCCTTTTTTGTTCGTTTTTCTTTTTCTTTTTTTTAACAGCAAGAAAAATCATCAAACTGTTATCAGAAGGTTTGTGTTAACAAGTCCACACATTTATTTATTTAATATAATTGCAACATTTTGTTGTCATATAATCGCACAGGCTGACATCGCGATTGCGATTGCGATGCGATTAATTGTGCAGCACTAGTTAAAATCTTCATGAATCTAGGCTTAGTTTGCCACAGTTAAGCCTAAATAATCAGACAGATAGCAGCTAGCTACAGCTTGCAGACAAGCAGCCTAGGCTACAATTTTTTTGGTAGGCATTAGGCAAACATGTTTGCTGATTTTAATAAAGACCATGTTATTCTCAGTCCTTCATATAGGCCGTGAGTTTAAAAAAAAAATTTTAGGGGGGGGTGCCCTTTATTTAAGTCAGAGCAACTGCCCCTAAAAATTCCTGTGCACGTCCCTGCTGGTTGTCGTGGAAACGTGGGGGTGGTCATGAGACGGTAAGAGCTGTCAGAGACCAATGACAGCGCTGACCGCTGTCACATGTTGTACGGTGCGGCATCTCGAGTAAAGTAAAAAATATATATATGTGAACACGGACCGCACTAACTGAAAAATGATACAATGTATTTTGGTGCGCTCCGAGGCCGCACCACGGTGCGCACCAACATATGTGAAAACAACCTAAGATGATAGAGGGATGTATCAACTCTTCTTAGTTAAGGTAATAACATAGTTTAATATGGAAAATGGATAGACTATTCCTTTAACACTGCTTTAAATTCAACCATAACTGTGACAGTTTGTCTTTAATTTATTGTAGCTTTGTTTACAGTACAGTACAGTGCGGCATAGGCACTTATCACGTGGGTGCTCGAGACACGAGATATTCTCCATGTATAAAACTTTATTTGATGTGGTTTGTATATGACGTTTTATTTTATTGACAATAATCAAGAACGTGTTATTGCAGAGCGCATTTAATCCGCTTCACTCGGATGTCAGGTGGATTCTCTTCACTGAGAGTGAACTTTCCATTTTTATTTGACTAAAACTGGATGCTCTCCGACATGGTAAAATCATGGTACTTTTCTTAGGCTCTCATTTACAAATCAGAAGTAATGTTAGCGCATCTTGCGGTCAAGTGCACGTTATGAAACCGAGCCCGCGAGACTGTCGACTTCATAGGATTAAGCTAAATCATTATTTCAACATTGCACATCCACTCTGACCAGTTTAACTTTGTGGGTTAGACGTCTTGACTCTCTGTTGAAAAAGATTGTCAGAAACTGCGGGTGAAGGAAGGAGATCACACAGGATTTTGTAGTTTTGTCGATAGCAGACTCTTGTTACTGATTGGCCATACGACTTGTCAATCATCTCCGCTTTCTATGTGTATTATAAAGATATTATATGACAAAAACAGTATTTAATTCCTTAATATTCAATACTGTAACAAATATAATTAGTATTTTACTTACCGTAAAACTTCAAATAATAGCCAAGTCCCAAATAGACGCCTGTCTCTTTTAGATGCCTGGTGTGAAGACAGGTTTGGGTAAATAAACGCCTGTCTCAAATAAAGGCCTGGTCTGTTTTTTAGTTTCGTGTTGTATTTAATCTTCCAAAACCCATCAGACCGTCTGTTTAAGCCAGTTCTATGGTGCAGATTGCACACGCTAAAGTTTTGATTACCGGTAGATGTTACGTGACAGACACAATCGTTCCGTTACTCATCACTATGACAACACAACAAGTTTCGTCGTCAGGATTGCAGTGATGACAGTAGCAAAGTGGCAATCGGGAGAGTCTGGACTTTTGTTTTGGCAGGGTTGCCAACTTTGGGACTTTGGCTGGAGTGAGACTGTAAAAATTTCATTGCGCGTGTGCAGGGAGAAAATGTTTGGTAACCCTAATTTTAAAAATCAATGTCAGTCCTTGTTTACTTAGTATAAACCCTGATTTATGAGTAGGGGTGTGCCCCGGCATCCTGGCCAAACTTGCCCGTTGGCCTACTAATCATCCCTCATACTAATTGGCTATATCACTCTGTCTCCTCTCCACTAATAAGCTGGTGTGTGGTGGGCGTTTTGGCGCAATATGGCTGCCGTCGCATCATCCAGGTGGATGCTGCACATTGGTGGTGGTTGAGGAGATTCCCCCGTTCATATGTAAAGCGCTTTGAGTACTGAGAAAAGCGCTATATAAATGTAAGGAATTATTATTATTATTATTATTATTATGCACAAAAAACCTGAATATAATGGAAACGCTTTTTTAAATGGTACAATTAATTTATTGATTGCACTAGGAAAAAAATAAGATAAAGGTGAACCAAATAAAGGTGATTAAATAGCATGTAAAACAACAACATCAGAACAATAAGAAATATCAAAACAAAAGGGACACATAATAGTCACTCCACTTGCCCAGAAAACCACAACAAACAAGATTCACAACTTAGGTCTGTTGTATGCCACAATGGCAGTTTTGGCCTGCTTCACTATCTCTGCAGGAGGTTCACATCTAAAGCAGTGACAGTCTATTCCTAGTGTCAGTCAATAACTGAAAAGGTTCATTCAGCATCCGCATTTGAGTGTGGCAGGCTCCTCACAATCTGGGCAACCTTTGATAACTTGGGGAATTTTAAAATGCCACTTGCCCTATTGTTCAGACTTCCAAGGTATCCCCATAGACAGTCCATCCTGTGGTACTCTGCATCCTCGTTTGTCCGGATGACTGCTTCTCCCCAGAGGGATGCTGGGATATCCTCCTCCTCCATCATTTGATACTCAAGGAACTCATCATTCAGCTGGTCCTGCTCCCTAGGTTGGTTGTACTGCAGGAGATGGTTGAATCTAAACAGAGATATATTGCTTTTAAGAAAAGTGTCTTTGCAACAGAAACAGAATAAACCAATATCACTCTACAGCCCAGATGGTTGTATACATACCTATGAACAAAGTAGAGCACATCATCCAAGCTGGTTTCCATTTTTTGTCTGAAGTCAACAAATCTTGAATGCTCCAGCACAGGGTCATGTAGTGGGAGCTTAGCTGTGGCATACTCGACTGCTCTGACAAAAAAGCTCCTGGCTGCAACATGGAGTCCTTGAAGATATCACCTGCTTCCACAAGGCGGTTTAATGTCGTCCTTGTTGTGAAGCCAACACCAAGCTGAGAATCTAAAAGGTATGTATGGATAATTTAGTGCTTAGGGTAACAGAAGACCTGCATTCAATGCAAATTTTATATAAAACCTTTGTTTTTGTTAGGGTTGTGTCTTTGTTTGTTTTGTTTGACTTCTTGTATTATTATTTGCCCGTCTCTCTTGCCTTGTTTATATCTCCACCCCATCATTTGTTACCATGGTTTCATTTAATTGTCTCAGGTGTCTTGTATCTGTTTATTATTGTTTCAGTTCTCCCATTGGTCATTGTCATGTATTAGGGTTGCCACCTGTCCCGGTTTTACCGGGATTGTCCTTCTTTTTACTAACCTGTCCCGGGAAAATTATCAACTCTCCCGGGACACTGAATGTCCCGGTTTTCGAAAGCTATGTGAATATATTATTTAGCGCACGCACGGCAGAGACGGAGACCTTGCGTCTGTGTATGTGTGTGCCTCAATAAGCGCATGTAAGACAGAGAGCATCCTGATTGGCCTGTTTCGGTAAATCAACCAATCAATTGTCAGTGTGGGCGGGATTTATCTCTTCTCCCGAACCGAATTATCTAGAAACAGGAGCGCCGTCAGCGCCCCAAAAGCAAAAATATAAGACACATTTTACGCCAGACTACACGAAAGTGTACCCCTGTCTTAAAAGAGTTAAAAGTAATAACAATCTTGCATGCTGTACAGTTTGTAACAGTGACTTCAGCATTGCCCAGGGGGGTTAAAATGATTGTAAAATACATGTTGAGAGGCTAGTTGCTATTTAGACCTGTTTAAATGGAATATAAATAAAACAGTTTACATTAATAGTATAAGGAGCTTATATAAATTGTAAAAGTGATTTACATATTTTAGTATAATTAACAAATAATTGGGTAACACTTTACAATAAGGTTCATTAGTTAACATTAGTTTACTACATTAGTTAACATGAACTAGTACTGAACTGCACTTATAAAGCTATTTTTTAAATCTTTGTTAATGTTAATAATACATAATTTAAATCTTTTTAACATAGTTAATGCACTGTGAATTAACAAGAATAAACCATGAATAGCTGTATTTTTGTAAAGTAATGTTAACAAAGAGTAACAAATAAAGTAACACATGTAAACAAGAATAAACCATGAATAGCTGTATTTTTGTTAAGTAATGTTAACAAAGATTAACAAATAAAGTAACACATGTATGGCTTATGGTTAGTTCATGTTAGTTAATACATTTACTAATGTTAACAAATAAGAATTGTGTTGCCAAAAATTGCATAGGTCTATAGAAATATTATGCCATGGGGGGGGGGGGCTTGTGAGCAAACCAATTGGTCGGGTCATCGATATGTCCCGGTTTTTTATCAGACAAGGGTGGCAACCCTATCATGTATTTAGTCACTTCCTGTTCACCTGTTTGTTACGGTTCATTGTTGTTATTACGTGTCATCGTGTGTAGTGTTTTCCAGTGTTTGTTTTTGTACTACGTCGTTTATTATTTAAAGTATTACTGCAAATGGATTCACTCTTACCTGGTCTTCACTCCTCTGTCCGCGGCCGTGACAGTTTTTGTTACTCCTAATATTCACCTGGCAATTGGCTATCCTCATCCCTGAGGTCCACTGTGTCCACATTGACCCCTCTAAATGCTCCTGGTTTCAAGAACTTGGACAGGAGTTTCTTGATGAAAAACCTGATCTTGAATGCACAAATAAAAGTTAAAGTCTTAGGTTATCGAAAATACAGACTCTCATACATTACCCTAAAAATATACCCCCTTGAAAATTATCCCTATTTGCACAATTACTTAAGGCACAAGGCTAAAATATACTCTAAAATAGTTAACCTCTCGACGCGCACTAGCTCGGGGACGGAAAGACGTCAGTTTTTTTTAATGCTGCTAACAATATATATATAGCCTACTGTGTACAAACAACAATAATAATAACACTACTATACATCGTTTAAAAGGTCTAAGGGTTTAGCATCAGTGTATGGTGTCCGTTTTGAGATTCAATTGCTCTAGCATCATAAATATAGTATTTTGTTACAGAAGTCCAGATAACAACATGCATAATATAAACTGACTCCTTACCTTTGTGCTGTTATAAGGAACGCGAATCGAATCCAGTCTGTTTCAGATGTGTGAATAACCCATAAAAACTCTCCAACAAATTACATCCAATGACCAATTTTGTCCACAAATGCGTATAATCCATGAAATATGGATATATTTTCCATTGTTTACATCAGATTTCAGATGCACGTCTTGTAATAGATTATAATATACAATCTGAGGAATGTTTACATCGTAACACTTGTATATGAGATCACACTCGCGTTCAAAACCAGCGCTCAAACTTGTTTGTACAAGTAGGCGGGAGTATAATACATAATATCCAAACAGCGCTGTCAAATATTGTGACATCATCTGACTCGCGCGTTCCTCCAATGACTTCATGGAAAATATTGATAGACAGAACTGGCCTCATTGCATTTCTAGGTTTCACACATATATTTAACATTAAGATTTTTAGTGTTAAAAAAGATGTTATGCAAAAAAAAATTTATTACAATGTACTTCAGCCTCTCTAACTTTTTAAATTTTTATCTTAAAATAAGTTTGAAACGGTTTCATGTTTTCGGGCCAGAATGGGGGTGCTTTTCAAAAGGTTAAGTCAATAGTAGGGGCGTCACGATTCTTCTAATCCTCGATTCGATTACATTTTCGATTCTAAGGCCACAATTCGATTCTCGATTTTTCTATTATTATTATTATTATTTTTTGAAAGACAAAAATTATATGCCGTTATTATTATTTTTATTATTATAGTTTCACATTAACATGCACATTGCGTGCTTTTCCTCGCATGGGGGTTTGTGGGCTTTACTTTACGCGAGAGAGCTTGTATGTAGGGAGAGGATTCCTTCTTGCACGCAGATGGCCTTAATGCACGCGTCTTGGACTCCTCCTAGCATCTGAAATAAAACCGGTGCATCATAAGCAGCTGCGCTTCTCTCTGTCTCACGTGCACGTGGTCTCGCATCTGTCCAAAAACTAAACATAAACTAAAGTAGCAATCCTTACGTATTTGTTCAGTTTTATGCGTTTTATGCAGGCTAAGGCAAACTATCCCTTTTGTTTAAAATATGAAGAGCAGGTTGAAATGTGTAAATATTATCACTGTCGACTGGTAGAATAGGAGATGGATCTCCAACATTGGGTCCTGAAAGACTTCACGCAAAATTTGAAATGTATAATAAAAAAAATCTATATATTGATCAAAATGAAAAAACATGTATGATATATTACTATAATTGGGGTGAAATAATTTTTTGTCAGTTTTGTCAGACTCGTCTGGAAGCCCAGGTGAAAAAATATTATAGGAAATACTACAGTGTTTTTGAACCATACTATAGTAAATTGTACTATACTGTATACATTATAGTATTTACAACACTTTGTTAATGATTGCAACAGCACACTCTGTATTAACTATAGTGAACTGATAAACTATAATAAATACTCTAGTACTTTAGTTTATACTACAGTAATCCGTAGTGTATATTCTAGCATAATATACCTTATAGTTGTAGAAAATGTAGTACAGTAATTAGTTTATATTACAATAGTTGTTATGTTATCACATCAACTATAGAATTACCAAAACAAATTAATTCAAGTACATTACTATAGTATGGGTCAAAAACACTCATACTATGAATGAGCGTGCGGCCGGGGCTCTCTCTCTTTCTCTGCTCGTGCGCGCTGAAAATTTTATATTTCGGTATAAACATTAACCGCCATTGTGGCGGATGACAGCCTTTTGAATTTTTCTCGCCAAACGGAAAATCTACCCACATTTGGCGATTGGCAGGTGTTCATTTCGGACCCTATGAGACTATTTTTATTGAGCAATTTAGCTATCCCGCATCATAACGCTGGCTCAAAGTTGGGTACAGGACACCAAACTCCTCATATTTTGAGGACAGTTCAGACAATATTGCCAGCTGTGTCTTGTTCTAAAAAGGTTATAAATGATATCAGTAACACGGTATAGTGTTCATGACAATGTCATGTAAAAATGTCACATTTATAAGTTACCTTAAGTGGACCTGAGGTCCAAAATCGACACTGGAACAAAACTTATCTACAACCCCAAATCAGAAAAAGTTGGGACACTGTAGAAATTGTGAGTAAAAAAGGAATGGAATAATTTACAAATCTCATAAACTTATATTTTATTCACAATTAAATATAAATAACATATCAAATGTAGAAAGTGAGACATTTTGAAATTTCATGCCAAATATTGGCTCATTTTGGATTTCATGAGAGCTACACATTCCAAAAAAAGTTGGAACAGGTAGCAATAAGAGGCCAGAAAAGTTAAATGTACATATAAGGAACAGCTGGACGAGGACCAATGTTTAGGAGTAGGAATGTTGTCCCATTCTTGTCGGAAACAGGCTTCTAGTTGCTCAACTGTCTTAGGTCTTCTTTGTCGCATCTTCCTCTTTATGATGCGCCAAATGTTTTCTGTGGGTGACAGATCTGGACTGCAGGCTGGCCATTTCAGTACTTAGATCCTTTTTCTACGCAGCCATGACGTTGTAGTTGATGCAGTATGTGGTCTGGCATTGTCATGTTGGAAAGTGCAAGGTCTTCCCTGAAAGAGATGACATCTGAATGGGAGCAAATGTTGCTCTAAAACTTGGATAAGCTTTCAGGATTGATGGTGCCTTTCCAGATGTGTAAGCTGCCCATGCCACACGCACTCATGCAACCCCAAACCATCAGAAATGCAGGCGCTAATAACAACTTGGGTTGTCAGTGTCCTCTTTAGTCCGGATGAAATGGCGTCCCAGTTTTCTGACCACAGAACAGTTTTCCACTTTGCCAAAGTCAATTTTAAATGAGCCTTGGCCCAGAGAAACGCCTGCGCTTCTGGGTCATGTTTAGATATGACTTCTTGTTTGACCTATAGAGTTTTAGCCGGCAACGGCGCATGGCACGGTGGATTGTGTTCACCGACAATGTTTTCTGGAAGTATTCCAGAGCTCATGTTATGATTTCCATTACAGTAGCATTCCTGTATGTGATGCAGTGCCTTCTAAGGGCCCGAAGATCACGGGCATTAAGTATGGTTTTCCAGCCTTGACCCTTACGCACAGAGATTGTTCCAGATTCTCTGAATCTTTGGATGATATTATGCACTGTAGATGATGATACAGTGTTTCCCATACATAGGCTCTACTTGGGCGCTGCGCCCAGGTAAATTGCGACCCGCCCAAGTAAAAAAAATCACTTTACGAATTTCCGTATTTCTGAACTCGACTGGATGACCCGTGTTTTGGAGAGAGAGAGAGAGAGCGCGAAAGAGAGAGCGCGAGAGAGCGAGAGAGAGGTGGGGGTCGGGTGACCGTGAAGATGATGCACGCGTCTCGCGTCATAAACTCATCATCCAGCGCGGCAAACTGGATCAACTGCAGCAGCACATACGGAGCAGCCAGGGAACACACTGCGACCAAAATGGTCGCATATGCTTATGTGCAAATGTGTTTTATAGCATCTAAGTTGGCTTCATTTTGCGTGCAAGCACGTTGTGTCTCTCCGGTTGAGTGTCCGTTCACGTGCTCTCTGTTTCTCAATGAATTGGGCGCGACGCGAAGCAACCTCAGTGTCACATTGTATCCTTTCATGTTTCTGAACTTGAGCAGAGTTTTACCATTAGAGGTCTTTCTTCACTGAGGACGCGGGACCCGTACGGTTCCGGGTTTATATTTTAAATGGTCAGATGGGTCCGGGTCGTTCCTAGTTCATTACTTCGGGTCCCAAGTCTGATTAATATTTTGTGTAAAACCCGAGTCGATCGGAGAACGGCCGTGAGCGCTACCGCGCTAAAGCTCGAGTGCTGTTTTAGCGTGCCTCCGGTTTCTATGGCGATAGCAACTGGCTCTTGTCACGACCATGCGCCGCTTCATTTTCTTTATCCCATTTTTTAATAGTCTTACTATTAATAGACAATATCTTTACTAAAATCTAAACAGTTTGCACAGAGATTGTAGCAAAAAGCAGTGCTAATACTGAATGAGCAAAGCTCTAGCTGACTCAGGATATAAAAAACGCAAAGCTGTAATGTAAAGTCTGTCATCGGGACAGCACAGCAAGTAGACTTTTAAATCTGAAATAATTAGTGGATTAAGCTTTTTTTAATCGGCAAAAGAGAAATAGAAAGCAGTAAAAGTGCCTATCTTATAGAAGTTATTACCATTATAACATCAGTCACATTTAAAATCTATAGACCTGCACTGTCTATATAGGCTATAGTATACATAGTATTGTATATAATTGAGTTTGATAAAAGGGGTCATCAAATTGCTTCATATATCAGTGCAAAAACATCAAGTTTTTTCGTGGTGCTTTGACAAACAGTGTCAGCTTTGTTTATGGCAAAAAAAGTTTGGGGTGGTTAGTTTAATGAACTATAATGTGAAATTAATATGAATGTTTTATAAATCAAAGTATTGTGTTGTGTCACACATTATTAGTTCTTTGTTACATGTATAGTAGACCATTTTTTGTCGGTGGATAATAATGATTGCCCTTTTCACCAGCTACCACCACAAGTAAATTTCAGATCTGTGGGAAACACTGTGATAACTTCAATCTCTTTGCAAGTTTTCTCTGAGAAACTCAGAAAACAATTTTTCGCTGCAACATTGGGTGAATTGGTGATTCCCTGCCCATCTTGACTTCTGACAGACACTGCAACTCTGACAGGCTTTTTTATACCCAATCATGTTTGCCAATTGACCTAATAAGTTGCAAATTAGTCCTTAAGCTGTTCCTAATATGTACATTTGAATTTTCTGGCCTCTTATTGCTATCTGTCCCAACATTTTTGGAATGTGTAGCTCTCATGAAATCCAAAATTAGCCAATATTTGGCATGCTATATTTAAAATGTCTCACTTTCAACATTTGATATGTTATCTATATTCTATTGTAAATAAAATATAAGTTTATGAGATTTGTAAATTATTCTATTCCTTTTTTACTCACAATTTCTACAGTGTCCCAACTTTTTCTGATTTGGGGTTGTACCAGTATCCTCAGTTTTGTGTGTGCAATGTCATTAGGGAGTGTAGCTGCTTGTGGACCAAGTATTCCAAATGCAGCCACAACTCAAACCTCACAGAAACGTCTCTCGAGATGGGCAATGAGGCCATCCAAATATGGATCCATCACCTAATCAAACACATGAAAAATGTCAGTAAACTATTAGTATAATTAAAACTGTGCAACAGCTATATTTAATTTAGATCAATAAAGTCAGACAAAAGTCACATAATCATCCCTGTGATTGAAATCTTTGCCAGTACTGCTGTCTGTCTCCTGCATCAACCCCTCTTCTCCCTCTTTCCTGTTCAGCAGAGATGCAGAATGCACCCAGTCCTAAAGGGTCTTCCAAATTTTGGGTCAACTTACTCAGGTGTAAGCCAGGTTGATGACCACCAGAATCTTTTATGCCCTTTATTAAGGCCAGGGTGACAGTTACCTAGAAAAAATAAGCATATTGACTCATTTATGTGAAAAGATTAATTGTGGTACCCTGATAAAACACAGCAGTTGAGCTATTTTAGTTACCTTATCTTTGATTGCCAGGAACATGACATCCTCCTTTTGAAAGAGCTTAGAGAGGCGTGCCAGGTGAGGGAGCACATCAGTTTGCAGATGAAGGGCGGCAATGAAGCGATAGGTGGCAAGGAAATCCCTTAGCAGTAGGACATTTGCGGGTCTCTACTTCGTCTGCCAAGGCACCCAGTACAGCAGTTATGTTCCTTAGGAGGTTTTTTACTGCTTCATGTTGGGAGAGCCACCGTGTGTCCTTTACTTGCTAGTCAATGACAGAAAAAAAGTTTAAAAATGAATATAAATGCAAGTAAAGTATTCATATGTCATTTTCTTTTAGGCATAACTTACCTTCACTTTCAGCTCACACACACAGAGAATCCTGCAGCAGCTTTCAGAGAAGCAGAGCGGTTTGCACTGTTTCTGAAGTTCAGGTGTAACTGTTCCAAATGGTCTCTGAATGTAGCCATGTAAGGCACCTCTTCAGATGCATCCTTACGGGCTAGAGCTAGCCTATGTGCAGCACAGTGGACACTTAGGAGTCGTGGCCATTCCTCCGATAGCTGTTTTTCAACTCCACTTTGTCTTCCTATTAAATTCATTGTATTAATTTAACAAGAAACAAAATATTACAAACAGTTTATTTATTTACAAAAAGAAGGTTATGACACCTGTCATTACAGCAGCACCGTCTCTTCCAAGGCCAAAGATTAGGTGTGTTGGTATGCCCTTCTTGTGAAGAATATTTTTTAGTTCTGCCACTATTGAATCTGCTTTCCCGTCAGTAAGGCAAATCAGATCCAGGAATTGGCAGAAGACCTTACCCGCATTGTCCAAGTATCTACTATGTCCAAATGATACATTTAATACTTTTTAATGATCTGTTATTTAAATTTTATTGGTCAATGATATGTTAAACTTTAAGTAGTGAATGTCTAGCTGTCTGCACACAGATACATCTGTGGTCTCATCAATTTCCAAGCCTATGGCTCGTGACTGACAATATCCCTCAATATTGGCTTTTCAATTACAGTTGCTAGAATTTCAAGAATTTCATCAATTATTCTGTGAGATCTGTAGTTGGTGCTTTTGCCAATCTAAAAAATTGAAAAGACAGAAAAATTGCAGTAGGAATTCTTTAACTCATTTTATGCAAGAAACTTCCAATTACTTGTCAATATAGGGATCACATAAGACAAATTAGAAATATGGTAAACATTTACAAAAGAAGCTTACATTAAGCTTGTCAAAATAGGTGCAGCCCAAAAGATTAGCTAGTTGCAGCAAGGCTGGATAGTTGGTGTGGTGGGCTATTTCATGCTTTATTAGCCAGTACAAGCACTTGAACGCCCCCACCACAGCTTCATGTTCCAGGACAACTGTGGGCTCAACTGATGCAAGGACAGTGTTGCCTGAAATTATATACATCATTTGAAATAAAGAATCAAACATATTATGCATTGAATCATAATAAAATAAAATTACCTGCTATCAAACTTGACTGGCGCTGACAGGGTGTTCTGTGATGATTTTTGTCAAGTTTGTCAAGTTTGTCCTTTCTGTAGGACTGGCAGGGAAACTCTATAAATGGTCTGATTTCCTCTCACAACCGCTTGTTTATGCTGTCTACATATTTGACAGAACATTTCTACAACCAAAAAGAAATCTTTTATAATTTCCTATCTATCTGTCTGTCTGTCTGTCTGTCTGTCTGTCTGTCTGTTTATCTGTCACATAAATTGATTGTCTGGGAGGGTAATGCTTTTTAAAAGTTAAAAAATGTTAACAAGATATCTCTTTAAAAAAATAACGTTTTAAATCTTTTTAAATTAACTTTTGCAAACAACCTTTGTTAAATGTATATAGTATTTGTTAATATTAAATGGACCACAGCCTAAAAAGCCTAAATAGTTTTATTTTTTTAACAACAAACAAATTATTTATAAATACTGACAAATATATTGCTCATTCATTCTTCGTTAATGTTAGCTAAACAAATTGGGCTTTTAAATATAAGAGAGTATATTTTACAGGGTACCCGCGGAGTCTTAAAAGTTTTGAAAAAGTATTGAATTTCATTTTCCCATATTAAGGCCTTAAAAGGTATTGAATTTCACCTCAAAGTCTTGAATTTTTCAGGGAGGTCTTAATTTTTCAAATTATCAATAGATTCATATGCTGTTAATTCAGACACAAAACTCACGTGCACGAAAACCACGTGCGAGCGATAGATACGAGCACAGAACACTATCCATGTGTGGAAAAGCATCTTAGCGAGCGCGCAGAACACTATTCGCACGCAGAAAAGCATCCTCCCGAGAGCGCACCTCTGTTCAAAGCGCACAAACATTCTAACCCGAGCAAAGTAAAAAGTTAAGTAAAAAGGCTGGGATGATAAAGTAAAGGCTGGAAAGATAAAGTAAAGGCTGGGATGAGCGCTCGCTCAACTTTCTTTGCGCTCGCAGCTGCACAACACGCACTTGCTCGATCAAGTTGACTTTGGGACTGTGGGGGCGGGACAATAACGGGTGTCCAAGCAGCTGTGATCGGTTGTTTGATTTAATCAGTGACACACACAATCTTTTGTTCCACAATCCTTCTCTAGTAAATCTAGATAGAGAAGACACGTTTCAATATGATCATTATGTCGAGAAGGTAATTTATATGTTAAACAATAGTCTTGTGTGATCCATGCAATAATTAGCTGCAAACAATAACGCAAATTTGAAAGCTATTATATATTTTGTTTAATGTTTAATTAGATAATATCATATTGCAATATATACTATAGGCTACATATTTACATTGTCACACTAAGTTAGCATTAGAAAACTTTAGTATGGTCCTGTATAAAGATTAACAGAAATATATCTATATATGAGCTTGTGTCCAGTATTTGTTTGGTGCAGTGAACAGATCTCTTGTCTTTTTAGGTTCAAAATAGCATTACATTTTAATTTGTTGTTGTGTTTGAGGGGTTTTTGTTTCATTTGCCATAATATGGTTAATTTTGTTTGTCAGTATTGTTCTGGTTATGTTATTGTTTTAACATAAATGACCTTCTCCGACATAATGGTCATATTAAAACGTGGCGGGCTGCACAAGATAAAGAGGAGGGCTGCATGTGGCCCCTGGCCCTCCAGTTGTCCATCCCTGATTTAGGGATTTTCAAATTTACAATAAATGTACATTTAAATCTATTTGATTGTTGGTTTTGATTGTTGGGTAAAGATAAGGGTTAGGCCCTTTGGGCCTTGGACTCAGCCTTTCAGAGGCATGTTGTCATAATTGTTCAAACACTTGTAAATAGTAATTATTTGAGGTATATTACGTTATTTATTCTACCCGAATGGGTGTGATGTAGGTATTAAATTTAATTTGAAGTGGTATTAAAAAGGTCTTAAAAAGCCTTGAATTTAGGTTTGACAGTCCTGGGGGTACCCTGATTTTAGCAGATTTACAATGTCCTGACTAAAAACATTTTAAACACAAATATGTAAATTGTGAGCGGCATGTGATTCTTTAATATAAACTTGTTAATTAAATTACAGGTTTCAGTTACCCGTCATATAATTACCACAATATATTATGAATAAGTTAGGCTGTACCTAATTGGTACGTCATGTCATAACCCTGCTGTCACATTTATTTATTTATGTATTTACCAAGATCGGTCTTGTACAGCCAAAGGGGAGTATTTCCCCTCAGACAGCCAAGCTGGGTCAAAACCTGTCATCCGGTGATGACTGGATGTTTGATGCTTGTCAGGGGCAGCACTTCGAGGAGGAGAACTACTCAGGCTGCTACACGCAGTAGAGCGAGTGTTGCCATCCCCAATTCCCTGTGAGCGTTTAAAAAATGCAGATATTTTTGTCTGGTTTTCCTCAGTTTGACGCGACATATTTCCCGCCGTGCGCTCTCTGTCCGCTTGTGGTCATCTGTGAGTGACGCAAGTGTTTGTGTGTGTGTGCGTGCGCTCGTGCACACTCATTGGGATAAATGTAAACGCGCAAACACAGACAGAAAAGACATGCCATCGTGGAAATAACATTAATAACATAATACTCAAGGGTTATTTCGTTTGTTTAAGAAACAACAACAAACAATTTGTAATCTGGCGCTATAAAGAAAATCTAATTAAAATGTACTTGACCTTCAAGGGGGGCGGGGTGAGCCGTTATATGATGGTAGGGGAAACACTGCTTTGTAAATAGAGAATGTACTGATGAATTTATCCTGATCGCACGAAATTAACCACTAGGTGGCAGAAGATCACTTTCATCAATAAAAGTAAGGACAATGGGCCTCATTCACCAACCGTTCTTACGAAGAAATTTGTTCTTAAAACCCACTTACACAGTTTTTACGAAGATTTTGGTATTTACCATGTATTCTTGTTCTTTGCTAAGAACAGAATCTACGAACACTCAAGAGCACCGTTATGCACATTTGAGAACTGACTTGTTTGTGTAAAATAAATGGTTATTGCATTTTCATCATATCTGCAGGTTTAAAATTTAATAGAATTTAAATTACAACTATATATTTTATAATTTAGGATATTTTTTAATAAACATATACATTCTTGGGGAAGATATTGGTAAATGAGTTTTACAAATAAACTATATACATATTTACAGACGAACTACGTTCATATTTACAAATAAACTATGTGCTTATTTACAGACGAACTATGTTTATATTTACAGATAAACTATATGGATATATTTACAGACAAACTATTTACATACAAACTGTGTATAGTACTTTTAAACTATGTGCTTATTTACAGAATATGTTCATATTTACAAAAGCTCTGCACATTTTCAAGAGAACATCAGCATGTGCACATTAACAATATAAATTTGTTACAAAATATGTAAACTATACTCAGCTATATTATTGTATGTTCACGTAAAAGAAAAGTAAACATTGCATAGATCACCCCATGAGGATGCTGAGATCAAATTCATCATCGACAGTATCCAGACCCTCTGCTTTTTTCCTGTAAGATGATATTGGATGCAGAGCTAGAACCTTCTGCAGGACCTGATCTAAATGAATAGGCAGCTGAAGTGCCAAAAGCTGCAGCACTTTATCAGGCAGTTTGTGCTCGTAGCATGCATGTCCAGCCAGCTTCGAGCCATATCTAATATATAGGATAGAGCTAAACCTCTGAAGGGACATGCGGTTCCTAAGTTTGATTTTAATGATACCAATTTGATTGGACAACCTCTTAACTTCAGCCCAGAATGTCATGGTGTTTGTTGTTTCCTCCCATTTCTGAAGGCGAATGGACCTCCACAAATTAATAATTTTGTCATTGTGGTTGGGCATCATCCAAGGAGATGTGTAATTTTTGTCATGTCTGCCAAGCTCTTTCTGTGCTTTAGTGTCTCCCCCACATTAAACAAAGACGTGTTCTGTAATATTTCTACATTATCTGAAAGCCTTGCCCTCAGTTAATTTGCCAAGGAAATGGTGTTGCTAACACATCTCCCTCGCATAGAATCTTCCAACTCTGGAGAAAGGGTAGCTGTGCTGCCCTGGTCTCGAATATATAGCCAAGATATGGTTTAGGAGAGAGGTGTCCATCTAGTGGACATACATTTTTGCCATAGGGTTAATGATTTAGGTGCAAAAAGGCTTTATTAGTCTTTTTAGACAGTCAAGCAGCTTTAACGGATCCGACTGTTCCCCCTCAAAAGCCTTAACAGCAGACTGTGGCCACCACATTCCCCTTGTCCTCACTAAAGTAACAAACTACAATTGTTACCATTTCAGACACATATCCGGGTAGATTGATGCTGTAGTAAAACACTCTCTTTGCCTGACTTGGAATTTGACTCACAACCCCTCCAGTAGCATCTAGATGCAAAGTAACAGGATGTCCATTTGTTAGATATTGTACAAGAATGACCAGCCCTGACCAGACCATCCATTTGGTGTAAAGATGAACACCAAATGGATCCACCTGCAGATGTTGGACATATCCTGGGCAAAATTGGTATGACATAGCTTTGTCTTTCATAATTTTCTGAGTGAACATCAGCTCCAGGATAACATCATCATGTAGTCTGCAGCTTTTTTAAATTTGACTACTCAAAACTACTTTGAGTATGTTTTTATTTAAACTTCTTCTGATGTTTCAGAAACTGGTGTTTCTCTGAGATTTTTATAGTAGACATTGCTTACTCCTTGTACTACTTTGGCAATCTTGCCTCTCTTCTGGTAACTTGCTTGGTGGGACCTTACCTCCCATTTCAAATGTGTTAGCTTACCAATTCTTGTCACCTGAATCGGAATGTGTTTGTCACTGCTCAATGGTTTGTGTCTAAGATGGAAACTATAATGTGCATTGCAAGTTTTGAAGGAACATGATGCCTTAACTTTCATAAATGAACAACAATACTTTCGACTGTGAGTGACCTTTATGTGCTGGTATGTAAAAACCAGTGTGCAGCAGGGATTGTGTTTACAAAATTTTTCATACTGTAAATCAGATGTGTCCATGATTTCTGCAATTTCCTGCTACCCGGCAAAGGCCTTATCTTTTTCCAATTCCATGTGGAAATGTAAATTGTAAAAGACTTGGGTCCGGGCCTTGTGCTTCTGAAAATCTCCTTTTTATGTTGATGTTGGTCTGCAGACTTTGATGCCATGTTACGTTCTCCATCACTGTCTGTCAGCTGCACAGGTGAGAGATGGGACGCAGACTTTGATGCTACTTCGCAATCTCATTCACTGTCCTTCGGGTCTCCAGGTAAGATATGGTCTACAGACTTTGGTGCCACGTCGCGCTCTCCATCACTGTCCTTCGGGTCCCCAGCCAAGAGATGGTCCACAGACTTTGGTGGCACGTCGTGCTCTCCATCACTGTCTGTCAGCTCCACAGGTGAGAGATGGTCCGCAGACTTTGGTGCTATATCGCGCTCTCAATCACTGAGTGTGTTTACAAGTCAGGGAATACACATAAGTCAGGGTGATTTGCACACACTGTGGCATTAAAATCAATACAAGGAATTTGCTGGTTCACAATAACTCTTTCTCCGCCATTGGCGAGTGTTTCTTAAAAAGAAATTATGTTAATCATTGTTTATTAATTTAAACTCTATGTATGTTTTGATAGAGATCAGATTCAGAACAACTAACAAAAAGTCCTAACAAAAATGATATTATTTCAGCTTTTTGCAAAAAAAAGTAGTTTTAAAGGAAAATACCCATATTTAAGAGTTTATAAGCAGAGAAATAATATAGATAGGATAAAAAGTTTTTTTGTCCCGTTTTGTTTGTTTGAAAGCAGAGGGTCCGTTTTTTTCATTTTATATATTTGTACGTTTATTTGTATGTTTATATATTTTTAAAATAAAATGTTTCTGAAAGGCCTAATGGCTACAAAATGCCTTCAGCTAAAGAGCACTTGTCATGTCAGTGCATTGATGCCAAAAATGGCATCTTTGCTGTTGACCAGGGCAGGACTTAACAGGGTGGAGGCCCCTGGTCTTGAATGAATTTTGGGCCCTACACTATCAGAACAAAAGCTGTCACTGGGACGGTACCCTTTAAATGGTTCCTAATATTGACAATTTAGAGATATAGGTACATTTGTACCCATTATATGCACTCTTTAGGTACAAAGGTGTACTACTTGAAAGGGTACCACCCCAGTGACAGCTTGTGTAAATTATCTTCTGAGAGTGCACACATACAGTAAACAACCTAAAATAAAAAATATATCATAGAACTATATTTTAGGGAAGTTTCCCGACAGGGTTTAGATTAATCCAGCACTAGGCCTGGGTGATTCTCACGAAACCATTGAAACAACACGGCACTAATGATTTTAGCCATAAAATGTGTAATATAGTAATATTAAAACGCATCAGAATTAACACAATACTGTGTTCTACCTTGCACAATGTGTGATTTCAACATAAAATTTATAATTTGTCAATTTTATCTCATTTTCTGCTGAAATTCTCATTACTGCAATGTGTCCGGCTGTGTTTGAACATGCGTTATGTTGTAATTTAATCAAATTAACACAAAAATATTTAGAAAAAAAATAAATGGATGTTTTGCTAGACTACTTTAGATGATAGAAAAAAAATACTTACTGAATATTCATGTATAATAATAATGAAGAAAAATTAGGAAAATTATGTGTCCATGCCTGATGTTCTCATCCTCCGCAACACTTTTTGAGAACAGTTTAAACACACATACAGATATTTAATAAAGTTTGATTTTGAGTGACCAAGCACATGGACCAGTTACTTCAAGATGGCTACCAGGTACGATAATTTTTTTACAGTTAATTTGAAATATTTTCTTGTCAGAATGCTTACACGACATTTTGATTATCATTACCGCAACAGATGCTTATTACATGTTAATTTAATTAATAGAAGCATAATACTTTGATTTTAAATGCATGTGCAGAATCTCCAAATTATGTTCTTTCAGGTTTGTCATGTCATTTTGAAAATATGTCAGTGTTGATGTTTTCTGACTGTTGCGGTAATGAGATTTTTTTAGGACTATTTTTTTAAATTATGTTACAAAAAGTGTTAAATGATAAGTAAACGTGTTTAAATTAATGTTCCCATTTACTCCAGACTTTGTTTTTCAATGTCTGGTGGGATAAAAAGTAAATGTAAGCAATTTTTACATTTTCATGCTTGACATTTTTAAAACCAAGTTTTCGTGAGAATCACCCGCCTATTGCTAGGTTATATTAGGGCATTCAAGTAGTTTTTACAAACAAACCTTACAAAAAACATTACTGGTGTGCGTCAAACATGCATTTTAGTCTGGGATTAGGATCAGACCTGTCTAGGAAACTGCCCCTATGTCTCTTGTGACTAAAGCTGTAAACGCCACCTATTTTTAGTACGTCACTGGTGAACTTAAAATTAGAGTGAGAGCATCGGCAGGTGCGCGAGATTAGTGTGTGCGTAAAACCATTGTGTGCGTGAGTCTGCAGGTGTTGACTTGACAATGGTGGCAAACAGGACATGGTAGCGAGAGTCACAGCTTTAGGACTGCTATGGACATGAGTGTGAACAATTATGAGTATAAGCAACAGAGAGTAACTTATCTTACCTGAAGGGTTGAGAGAAAGAGATACCCTGAATGAGTGTTTCCACAAACGGAGAGAGAGAGAGAGAGTACTGTTTAGGGGTGACCCCGAATAGTCGAATATTCGATGCATCGATAGGAGAAGCCTGATTCGACTACCAATCTCACAGTCGAATTGTCGCAGATGTGTTATGATCCTTTAATTTTGGCCGTATATGGGTGCACTGTGCACAAATCTGATTTCACATATAACAGCTTTCTCCCAATATATTAATATACAGCATATTATTATAATTCTGCAAATAATATGTGAAGTAGCAGCTTTCAACAAATATTTTTAAAATGCGTTAATAAATCCAACAACCCCTGTGACGGGGCTACACGTCCATAAGAGGTTCCTATGTTAATAAACCATTGCCTCTTTGTTTCTACATTTAAAAGAAAAAGCTGGCAATTCTGGCTATAATTTCATTCTTTTAATAATTTCTTTATTTTATTTTATTTTATTTATAAATCACTGGGTTATCTGATGTTTCTATTTGGCTTGTGTTTTGTTTTCGTGCACTTGAGGCATTTTGCACATTTGTTCTGCACTTTGTTACTTCTGACCTTATTTTATTAAAAAACATGTATTTATTACAAACGTAATTTCTGATCTAATTTAAGTCTGTACATTTTGGATAGCTTTTCGTTGTATAGATTTCGCACTATTGCGTGCTGGCTGGCTGGCCATGCTTGCGCATACAATTTAGCCGAACGTGCTAGGTGCTCTTCGTCTCATTTTTAGAAGTTCATCAAACTAAACATTAAAAAACGGATGTTTTCGACGGGTATAAGTTTTTAAAATGTATTTAAAACATAGTGGTTATCTTGTCAAACTACAAAACAGGTAAGCCGTTTCTTTAAATTTCGGTGATGAAACGAAAAATATCTGCACCGAACCTATTTTATGTCTTTCTTGTGATTTAATATGGTCAGTGTTCACTTTCAAATGATAGAAAAGAGATTCCGGAAATAAATAATATCATCCGGTCTTTCTGTATCTAAAGTTAATACAGAGATGATCAAAGTCAAAGCAAGCAAGCAGGTATTTCTGTGCTAAATAATAACGCGTAGTGTCTATAAAATCATTAATTTCAGTGTTTTTCTTGTTATAAATTAACTTTTAATGAATTGTATATAAAGATTAGTTTTTATCATTTGCAGTAACAATCACAAATTATTTGTAATTTCTCAATTGTCGTTTTTTTATTGTCATGACTGCTTTGACGCGCTTAATCTCCAAATTAAATAAAAACACTGAATTAGCCGAGGTTTCCAAGGCAGGATCACCTTTGTTATATTTTTAGGTTTTACTTATCAAAATGTGTTTTTGTGTGATGTTCTGTAGATCGTGGCTTTAAAATGTTATGAGGAATAATTAAACAAATGTTGCCTTACATTTTACCTTAAAAAAATATATATAAATGCATCGTCATAGCCTGGTTAGCCAGACCTACATCAAGATGTAAGGTCTGGCAACTCTTCACACAAACGGCTCAATGCAAGGGGCGGGATATAAGGTTGTCCCTCAAAATGCCTCTGCACGCAATAGGATAGCGCTATGACTAATCAGAGCAACGAAGAAGGTGACGTAGTTACCGTAACCAGTCGGCAAAACTCCAAACACATCTTTCTTGCATAAAAAGGACTTCAGTAGGATTATTTGCTCTTCTCTCAAAGAAAAACATAAGTCTAAGTCCTTCAGAGTCGCGGCCAAAGCCGCTTCAAAAGAAAGCTGTTCGCCAGCAGCAGCAGCCATTCTTTGTTTTCAAGTAGGAACCGTTGCAGCTCTGTCGTCATCATGTTAAGCCCGCCCCACAGACGCTACACACGATGTGATTGGCCTGACCAAATTTTGGTTTTTGGAGCGGTTAAGTGTATTGTGAGTGCCTAGACTAAACCCTGGCAGCAAATATATTTTGCGGCCGCTAGGGTGCGTCTAGATTTCTAGGCTAGCATCGTCAGTTTTGTCTTTGTTTATTACTTGAAAGACAGTTTTGGTCACTTTATGTTTATGTGTGCTGCTTGTGAAAGAAAATAAAAGTTATCAATTTGTACGTGGTCTGACCCCCTCCCAACCCATGCACACACACATAGATGATTCGACTATCGGTCGACTATGAAAAGATTCGACAATTCTGATTCGAACATGTAAATCCTTAGTCGAGGACAGCCCTAGTACTGTTATTGTTTCCCGGCGTGGATCTTCCAAGTTCCAAGTGGTGTATGAAGTCGTGTGGGGTCGAGAAATGCACTGGCGGACAATGTATAAACGGAGACAACAGTTGCTTTCCCTAGCATGGTGCAGCCCGGCTAGCTCAGTCGGTAGAGCATGAGATTCTTAATCTCAGGGTCGTGGGTTCGAGCCCCACGTTGGGCGCCACTTATGGAAGACACACTGGAAGACAAACAACAATTACAAAACATCTTGGAGACCAACACAAGTATGTACACTTCAACTTGGACGAACAGATGTCTTACAACACTGCATATACACTAACCACCGAGTACCTATTAAGCAAAGGCCTTACCGTATGTCTCCTGTCAAGCAAACTCTAGTAAGGGATCAATACAATACAATACAATACAAACTTTATTTCTATAGCACATTTAAAACAACTCCCGTTGACCAAAGTGCTTTCCAGGAAGACATTTAACAAAAGGAAAGACAAAAACAAACATTAAAACAATAGAGTAGGAGCTCTAACCAACATTAAAAGCCGTACTAAAAAGATATGATTTTAATCTCGACTTAAAAACATCCACAGAAGGAGCCGTTTTAATGCATAAGGGAAGAGGGTTCCATAAGCGTGGCGCGGCTACCGAAAAGGACCTGTCACCCTTTGACTTTAACCTAGTTTTAGGAACATGCAAAATCATCTCATTGGTAGATCTAGTAATTCTTGTGTTTTGATAGGGCATTAGAAGATTGGCAATATATTTTGGTGCAATACCATGCAGTGCTTTAAAAACCATTAACAAAATCTTAAATTCAATCCTAGATTTTACCGGCAACCAGTGTAGGGTAATGAGAACTGGTGTAATCCTCTCACGCTTCTTTGTGTGCGTCAAAAGTCTAGCTGCAGAATTTCAACTGATCAACTGGATGAAATGTTAGAAGCAGGAATTGTGGAGCTATCAAGCTCCAGTTGGGCTTCTCCAGTGGTCTTGGTTCCAAAAAAAAGATGGAAGCACGAGATTCTGTGTTGATTACAGAAAGGTGAATGCAATAACTGAGAGTGATGCTTACCCTTTACCAAACATCGCAGAAATCCTGGAGTCTCTTGCAGGAGCATCTATCTTTTCCACTATAGACCTCAACAGTGGCTATTGGCAGGTAGCCATGGAACCTTCAAGTAAAAGAATGACTGCTTTCATCACTCCTTTTGGGCTTTTCCTGTTTAATGTAATGCCATTTGGACTTAAAAATGCCCCAGCCACTTTCCAACGCTTGATGGAAACTATACTAGGAGAATTGCGAGGAACACTGTGTTTCGTCTACATTGACAACATCATCATTTTTCTGAAAATTTCTCCCAGCACTTACATGATATCCGGACTGTCTTTCAAAGACTGCAAAACGCAATATTGACCATTAACCTTAAGAAGAGTAAATTCTGCCTTCAAGAGATTGGATTCCTAAGCCATGTGGTCAGCACCAAAGGAATCATGGCAGATCCGAGCAAAATAGAGGCCATCCGGTCTTACGCAGTACCCACCAACCTCAAAGAAGTACAACGGTTTCTTGGATTGGCCGGATGGTACCACCGGTTTGTTCCGAATTTTTCACAAATTGCCGAACCCATGAATGCCCTGAAGAAGAAAGGTAATAAATTTCAGTGGTCAGATCAATGCCAGGAAGCTTTTGAAAAGCTCAAAACATGTCTCACCTCACCACCTATACTTGGTCATCCAGATTTGCAGCTTCCCTTTACGGTTTACACGGATGCCAGTGACATCGGCCTTGGTGCTGTTTTAGCCCAAAGAAAGGAGCAAGGCAGAGAAGTTGTCATCGCTTATGCAAGCAGAACCCTAACCAAGGCTGAGATGAATTTTTCTGTTACTGAGAAGGATTGTCTGGCAGTTATCTGGGCACTCGAAAAATGGCAATATTACCTGGAGTACAGACTATTCACCGTAGTGACTGATCACTCTGCTCTTCAATGGGTAATGTCATCTAACAAAACCACAAGTCGACTCATCCGATGGGCTTTGAGGTTACAGAAATTTGATTTTATTATTGAATACAGGAAAGGCAAATTAAATGCAGCACCAGATGCCCTTTCTAGAATACCTCACCTACCTACATGTAACATTTTCACCACCCAGGAGAGTGAAGTCGATTTTCTAATCACTGTTGTAGACCTATGGGAACAACAGCACAAGGACCCAAAAATTGAAATGATTTTTAAAAGCATGGCAGAAAACACACAAGACACTCCAGAACAATACGAGATCATGGAAGACAAGTTGTATGTTAAGACTCAACTGTCAAAGGGTCAAGTTCTGTACCAAATATACTTACCTGAAGTCTTCATTCCAACCATTTTACAGCACTACCATTCACACCCTTTGAGCGGTCATGGAGGTATCTTCAAGACATACAAACGTCTTCAGAATGTAGTCTATTGGCAAAAAATGTGGACCGATGTCAATAACTATGTCAAGTGCTGCACCAAGTGTCAGAAACACAAGTATGAAAATCGAAAACCTGCTGGAAAGTTACAACCCATAACGACTACCAGACCTAATGAAATGTTGGGAGTGGACATCATGGGCCCATTACCCAGTAGCAGTCCTCACCGCCATGAATATCTACTAGTCTGTGTAGACTATTTCACACGTTGGGTTGAATTGTTCCCTATGCGTAAAGCAAATGCAGAAACCATTGCTTCGATCCTACGAAAAGAGGTTTTTACCCGTTGGGGTGTACCAAACTGTCTTCTGTCGGATCGAGGAACCCAATTTGTTTCTTCACTTTTCAAAGAACTATGTGCACAATGGAACATCACACACAAACTGACAACTGCCTACCACCCACAAGCAAACATGACCGAAAGAATAAATCGCAGCCTCAAGTGTATGATCGCTTCTTACCTTGATGGAAACCATAAGAAATGGGACCAGTTTCTACCAGAGCTCCGCTTTGCCATCAATTCAGCACTACAGGAAAGTATTGGGATGACCCCGGCGGAACTCCAACTGGGTAGAAAGCTTCAAGGACCATTAGACATACTGCTCCAAAAGCAGAAAGTTGATCTTTTACCATGTGACCCACCTTATAAATGTAGTGAGCCATATTGTCCAATTGCAAGAGCAGGCAAAGGACAACTGTACACTAGCAAAGAAACGCCAACTCCGAAATTACAATAAGGGCCGACGTGAACTCTCTTTCAAAAACCAAGACCGTGTCTGGCTAAGAAACTTTCCTTAGTCCAGCGCTCTACAACACTTCAGCGCTAAGCTTTCCCCCAAATGGAAAGGACCATGTAGAGTCATCAAACAATTGGGACCATTAAACTATGAAATAGCTCTGGAATCAAATGGTGAAGATGTCAGAACGACACATGTCACAAACCTAAAAGCTTGTTATCCTACAGCCGCCGATATGGAGGCATATGAAAAACAAAGACTCAGAGAAATCTTCCAAGATTCCCCAGAAGATGATACAGAGTTTTTGGGCTTCTGAGAAGTTTAAATACCTTCCAACCATGGGGTTGTTTTTCTCTGGGGGGGGGAATGTGACGAAAGCGGTAAACGCCACCTATTTTTAGTACATCACTGGTGAACTTAAAATTAGAGTGAGAGCATCAGCAGGTGCGCGAGATTAGTGTGTGCGTAAAACCATTGTGTGCGTGAGTCTGCAGGTGTTGACTTGACAATGGTGGCAAACAGGACATGGTAGCGAGAGTCACAGCTTTAGGACTGCTATGGACATGAGTGTGAACAATTATGAGTATAAGCAACAGAGAGTAACTTATCTTACCTGAAGGGTTGAGAGAAAGAGATACCCTGAAGGAGTGTTTCCACAAACGGAGAGAGAGAGAGTACTGTTTAGGGGTGACCCTGAATAGTCGAAGATTCGATGCATCGATAGGAGAAGCCTGATTCGACTACCAATCTCACAGTCGAATCGTCGCAGATGTGTTATGAAATGAGGATCCTTTAATTTTGGCCGTATATGGGTGCACTGTGCACAAATCTGATTTCACATATAACAGCTTTCTCCCAATATATTAATATACAGCATATTATTATAATTCTGCAAATAATATGTGAAGTAGCAGCTTTCAACAAATATTTTTAAAATGCGTTAATAAATAACTTATCTTACCTGAAGGGTTGAGAGAAAGAGATACCCTGAAGGAGTGTTTCCACAAACGGAGAGAGAGAGAGTACTGTTATTGTTTCCCGGCGTGGATCTTCCAAGTTCCAAGTGGTGTATGAAGTCGTGTGGGGTCGAGAAATGCACTGGCGGACAATGTATAAACGGAGACAACAGTTGCTTTCCCTAGCATGGTGCAGCCCGGTATAGCTCAGTTTGTGACCAGTTTGTGAGTACTTGCCTCCCCAGAACCTAAAAAGGCCTCTCTACCCGAATACATGAACGCACACACAATCACAGTCACACACACACAGACACACATAAACACTCTCTCATATGCATATGTGTGCCAAACGGCTATATTACCTTTGTTATGTGATGCTACTGTGATGTTTGATTATGATGTGGCATTTTGGGTTGTTATTTCGTTCTTTGTTGGACTTCTAAAACGTTTGCATGGTATAATTATGATTTAAACGATATGAAATGTGAAACCTGAGTTACAACATGTGATGCCATGATGTTTTTTTTGTTTGTTTAATTGTTACGAAATTACGTAAATATGAAAACATGTATTATGTGATACTGGCAAGCTAAGAGTAAACTGTGAAATTTACTATTGAACCTGTTTATTTTTTCATTTTCACATATCTGTGTAACTGGTGGCATGAGCTAGTTTTTAAATATTTCACATTGGTAGATAGATATCTTCCTGGCGCCCAACTTAAAACTATTGTATACTTTGAAATAAGAGGAAAATCTCATTTAAATACATGATGCCATAGCTCAGTGGTTAGGACACAACGTTGTCGTCTGGGAGACCCGGGTTCGATACTCGCCTCCGGCGGTAATTTGAGACACATTATTTAAACAAAGGGCGGCCACCGTTACACTCTATAGCAGAAAATAAGCCCAGTCTAAAATTAAATCATGTATTTTTAGGGATGTCACACATCCAAATTAAAGGAACAGTATGTAAGAAATTTATATCAATTAATCATTAAATGGCTCTGAAATGTCACTAGACATTAAGAAATCATTTTCATTTCATATACTTATATCACTCACAACAGCTGTCCGGCCAGGATATTGTCATTTTAAAAGTGGAGTTGCAGCCCTCAACTGATGTTTATGTTGTCGTTTGGTATATTGGCCACCAGCTGTGTGATTGCAGTACCAGTTTTAGCCACAAGTTTTGTTATTGCAATACCAGTTTTGGCCACAATCCTACATACTGTTCCTTTAATCATGCACATTAAAAAATACCCCATAACAACATTTAAAATCATTGTGTAAGACTTGGCTTAAGAAAAAAATGATATGTCTTGATAAACATTCATCTTATTACACACCATATGATCTTATAAACATAATCAACAAGTGTATTTTGTGCATATAGCCTAAGTGGTGCAGTGTTTAACAAGATTTAACAAGGTTTCCTAAGATTTTAGGATGTAATTTAATAATTATGACAAGAGCATCATGTATTAGACACCAAAAACCAAAGTGGAGAAGATGATCATTAATACATTTTTGCATCTGATATAAACGTAATACAATAAAACCTTGAACGTAGATATAAAAATGAACACTTTTCAGAAGTTTAAACTGTGATTCTGTTAGCAAACATGCTGAAAGAGAAACTACAGGAAAGTTAGGCTAGCTAGTGGATTATATCAAAAACCATCAGGACATCAACATGGCCATAATTTAGTGAATCCTTACCTCCAGATGAAGTCATAAACTGATTTAAATGTTGATATAATCGTGTGCGTTGTTAACTCTCCGGATTTTGTTATGTTTCGTAGCTCTGCTTCACTCGTTTATTTCTCCACAGGCACTGTTTGGTTAGTGTCGTGTGAGCTGTAGACTGCGAGCAGATTGGATTTCATTTGGCGCTACGCAGACCGCTTGGTGATGTCAAAGTACCGCGAGAGCGATTAGAAAGCAGACTTCTCTGTGTTATTTCTCGAATCGCTCTCGCAGTACTCTGATGTCATTCTTTTGGCTTTTGTTGAACAACATGAATACACCCGTCTGCTTTACAGTCACTTTTGCGCTGTGATAATTTGATTTCATATGATGATCGGATCGCGCAGTGCCGCATGAAGTCAAATGCACCAAATAAATAGCCGACTGTATATGAGGTTAAACCCGCCAAAGTAGCAAGTGGAGCATGCGAATGGTAAGTGATTCAGATGTCAATTTATGAATGAAAGTGTCAAAGGTTTGTCACACACTGTTAAGTATTTTCACGCTTTTTTAAATGGGTATACGGAAATCCTTGACCATTAGTGAGTAAATTGCGTATAACGGCGTATCACGTTAGATTACAAACAAACAAGAAAAAACAGAGTTACAAGACCATAGCCTACTTTAGTAATCTTTTTCATACTGAGCACTTCATTTTCGCGTGCTCTTTCTCATTATCTGTAAAGCTCATTCATGACTCACATTTTGCATATTCGCTATTATACTAGCATCTATGGTTTTCAAAAGCGGTAAACTCAGCGCGTCATATTCAGCACCAAGATGACTGACATATATATATTAACGAATTAAATGCAGCACCAAACAATTCCGCACCAACCAATAGGCTCTTAGGCTGTAAAAAAAAAAGGAAAACGACTGAACCCAAAGCAAGCCAAAGCATTATTTTTAATTGGATGAATGCAAGACAAAAGCTGAATTTGCAGTCAGGAGTGGAATATTTCCTTATGAGCGCATGAATCTTAAGTCTCTGCCCTTCTGCCCACGAATGGACACAGCAACCATTACTTTGGACGAGGAAGTGCTTTTAGGAATGGTTGGTGTGAAGATATTTGGGAATGCAAGGAAGCTTTTTTAAGCCACCACAAATTACATGTCCTGTGTAATGAAGCACTTGAAGGCTGGGAATCCATTTGCACACTTTATTGCACACAATCGCAGTCGTACAGGCAAGGTCAATCCACTGCAAACACACTAGTGATGGGTCGAGCTGGCTCTAAGAGCTGATTCTTTGTAGCGAACGAGCAGAGCCGAATCTTCAGACGCAGGCAGGGGTGGGACCGTAAGAGCCCAGAAGAGCCGAATCTATGAAAAGAGCTGGACTGCCATCAATAAAATGTAGAGCCGGAGCTTGAGCCGAAAGAGCCGAATCAATGAAAAGAGCCGGACTGCCCATCACTAAAACACATTTGTAAGGGTTAGGCAATCTCATAGTCAACAAACAGGCAGATAATCGGGGCAGGCAGCAAACGATCACAAGGTAATAAAACACTCCAAAATATACACGGGATAAACAGACAGAAATAACACTCAGTAATGATGCCAGGGCAAATCAAGACTTCGCAAAGTGTATGACTGAATGAGGGGTTTATAAAGGCAGTCCAATGAGGTTCAGGTGCAGGTGCAATCTGTCTCCAATGAAGTTCAGGTGCAATCAGTCTAGGTATGTGGGCTTATGGGAAGTGAAGTCAGAATGGAAATTAATACTCAGGGGAAGTCTCCCTCTGGTGGTGATCGAGGAGTGTAGCAGGAGCTTCACTCGTGACATACTGATTGAATTAAACTAAATTTAAAAGCCCATTTGTTTATCACATGGTTCATTATGTGCACAATGAGGCGAGTTGTCGTCTCCAACGTAAATCTCTTTTCCTGGACAACAATCACACGGATTGTAGACAACAGTTTACTTCCTGGACCTGTTGACATGGACAAGACCGACATTATCATAATCGCATTGTGAGCGAATCTTTTCCGAGCGTCACTTTTTTGGCTGACGTCAGAGTAGTGCTGGGCGATAATTCGATAACGATAATTTTACCGATATAATCTTTTCCGATAAAACGATAAGGACAGTTCGATAAGTGATCGATAATGTTACGCACTGTGCGTAATGTTGCGCGAGCACTTCCGGATGCGGCACGCGCTCTTGGTTTACAATCACAGTGTCAGTTAGACTTGAAGGAGTGGAAGATGAGGCAAGTTATTCATTTATTAGTAGAGACCTATGATTTTCGCGATGCGGATAACGCGGACGGAATCACGGAATCCAAATGCGCGGAAACATTTTCTTGTGTGTAATGTTGGACGCGCAAACAAGGTTCGTCAAACACAGCAGACACAATAGGTGCATTATACTGTACTTTCATTCAGCGTCCGCCTTGCGCACGCACTCGTCCGCACAGCTTTAAAAGTATATTTACAGGACATTCACAAATTCAGGAAACTGAGACAAAGCAGCAGATCCACCACTGCAGTGAATATAGTGTTTGCGTATGTGCGCATATACAGATGCATTAAAATAAGATTTTAGTATTTGTATTTGTCATGTTCTGAATAAAAAGTAGTTTAAAACCATTATTAAGTGTCTGTTTTTTACAATTTTCATTCAGGAGCAAAAATCTGCCTTTAAATTTAACAGGAGTAAAGATTTGTTATTTATCATGATAATTATCGATATCGACTGATATGGAAAACATTTTCTCGATAATTTTTTGGGTCATATCGCCCAGCCCTACGTCAGAGGTATTCAACGTACTGGTAAGCTGGTCAAGAGCAGGACACAGCACTTTTTTTTAGAACGATGAGCTTTGTAAAAAAAATCTACGCGTTTGAGGAAGGCAGGGAAATCAGGAGCTATAAAAATGTACAGTATGTGTAAATTGTTTTTTTTTAACCATAAACCACGCAAACACATTGTATTATACCAAATACACAAAATAACTATGTTTTAGCAATGAAATAGGTGCCCTTTAAACATGAAGTATACTTGTGTGCAGTATGCAAACATTTGGGTTTCAGACATCCAAAATGTCTCAAAAGGCAAGGAAATGTCAACTGAAATTCTGTGTTTTTACTTAAAATTCTAGGGGGAAATGACCAAAAGATGTGATAAACCAAAGGGTTTATAAATTACAAACAAACAAAATAACTAAACAGTATAAGAAAAACATACAAAAATTCACACACATAACTTCGTATTGAACTGGATGTCTAAGATGTTCTGTTAGGTGATTTGGGGCCCCTCCAAATACACAAGTTTACAGTAGGTGCAGTGGTATTTTTGACAGCACACTGTGCATCTCTCAATAGAGAGAAGGGGATCATATCCTCTCCTTAGTGTTGTCTGATGTTTCTATCCAGGTTAAACAAATATGTACCATTTACATCTATTAGCAACATATGGTAAATGGACTGCATTTATATAGTGTTTTCACAGACCAATCCAAAGCACTTGACATATTGCCTCACATTCACCCATTCACTCACACACCGACAGCGGTGTCAGCCATGCAAGGCACCCTCCAGCTTGCGGGAGCAGCTAGGATTAGGTGTCTTGCTCAAGGACACCTTGACACTTGGAGCCGGGGATTGAACCACCAACCTTCCAATTTGTAGACAACCTACATAAACCACTCAACCATCTCTCTTTAGTATTTTTGTGTCTTACAGAAATTATACCAAGTACTGTACCCCCTAACCCAGTGCTTGAAGTGGGCCGGTACTCATGTAAATTTCCACAAATCCAGGTTAAAAACATAGCTCACAGTGTTATTTATTGTTGTGATCACTATTGGTTGATTTCTTTCCTAATTTTTTCCCATGTATTTGATGCAGTTTAATAGAGGTTTACACAAATTTGTGACAGGAAACCACGCTAACTTTTGGTGTAATTGTGGGTGAATTCCAAATGGCGTTTTAGCGACCTTGAAGGGCACTTCGTGAAGGGGATGTCGCATACACAGTCAATCCAAATAAACAGAATAAGACACTGTATTTAATATGGAAGCATATGGGTAGCATAATTCAATTTAGAATGAAATATGCAATATGACAATGCAATATGTAAAATGGCAATGCATTTCTGTATTTAAGTTTACATTTTCCATGCTTGTATGTGCAATGCTTGGTGCAAAATAAAAATGAAAATGTAGTACTTTAATTTACATTTTCCATTTTCTACAGCCCTGTTTTAAATACACATTTTAATGTTTTAGAAGTTGCAAAATTAAAATGGAAATGTATTACCCGAACTGACATAATGTGTTTCACAGGGTCAAGCAAAAACTGTAGCAAAATTATAATTTAAATGTAATTCTCCCTAAATGCATTTACATTTACAGGTGGGAAACTTGGGATTGCATTTTCATTTACATAGAGCACAACGGATGTAGCAAAATTAAATTGGAAATGTATTAGCTGGATTGATTAGATGTGCTTTACATGGTCAAGCAAAAACTGTAGCAAAATGATCATTTAAATGTAATTTTCCCTGAATGCATTTACATTTACAGGTGGGATTAAGTGAAGCATAAACAGAGAAATATTAGTGTTTATGGAGATTATTACGTGTCTGTAGGTGACAGAACAACAGAGTTTTTGAACCTCTCACCGAATTGTCTGCATTATCAGACGCTAGTTGACCCCGCACTGTCCTGTGGCTGCCTTAACACGCGAACATTTCATCACAGTTCAAATAAACACTGACTGTTACGTATATGTGAATGTATTTTTACGTTGAAAACATTGTACATTTTTTAAAATGATTTTAAAATAAAGATAATGGCGTTAAAACCTCACACGGTGCGAATGATAAAAGGTTTATAAGCTATAACAGACTACTTCTTTATTTAGTTTGACATGTTATTGTGAAGAAGAATTAACATTACCTGTTCCGGTGAAAGTCTAACAATTATGCAATAATAGATTATCATCTAACAAGAATAACCATGGTTTTACTACAGTAAGGTTTAAGTTTTTTTTAAAGCTGTTGTGTGGTTGGTTTTCAAAACCATCTGGTTGTAACCATGATTTTGGCTTTAACTATAGTCAAACTATGATACATTTTCGAAAGGGTCTAAGACGGCGTTGCTTGTTTTACTGTTTGCATCTCCAGCAATTCGGTTCATAACCAGAGCACCGCATATAATAATCTAAGTTTCGTTTCATTCTCAGTCTCGGTTAGCTCTTCTGTTTTATCGGTAAAAAGAGGCTAATTTCTCATGATGCGCACGTCTAAATAACACGCGAGCAAGTGAAATCAGAAAACCCAGCAGCGGTGTTAAATCTCGAAATAGGTTACTGCGACCTGAATGGCCAAAACAATCAGAAATACATACAAAATAATTTTCAGGTATACTACTTCTTTACATAAAATAAAACAAATGAAGTGATAGCGCATTAAATGACCATTCTATATTACAATACCTTAACCCTGCAGTGACACGTTAAAAAAAATTTGAATAGATTTTTTTTCTTTTCGAATAAGTATTGCAGATCGACTAGTCTTGCACACCCGGACATCAGCATATTGACCCGATCAGACCAAACGTACATTTAACTTTCTGTACTTTTATACACTTTCATCCTAGCAGAAGCTTAATGAATGGAAGGCTATACTGACCTGTGGCTAGGGTCCGCTTATCTTATTCACTACTTTTAATGTTCCATTTATTTATATCCACAAAAGTTATTAACAAAACATAGATTAAAATGAAATTCGTTTTAAAGAAGCAAACAAAACGTATGAAGAAAAATTACGTTTAAAATGGCCTATTCTGTATTTCGCAATAAGATAATTAAATTTAAACAAATATTACAACAATATTTAAACACAACAATAGCCTACTCAAACATAAATATATAAAACAGACATCCATCAGGATCCATGTTAAAAACAATCAGGTATAGCGTAAATAATCTGTGATTTCCCTCTGCTTGTTTAGACCTTAGACATGCCTCGCTCGCATCATGACAGATAAATTCATGTTACTATATACTGAAGTTTTACTGATACAAGAGACAGACATGGAGAATATGAAACGAAATGGAGATCGACAATTTTTACATGCGGTGCTCTGGTTAGAACCGGATTGCTGGTGGAGATGGTCGTTTAACGGCAAACAGTAAAACAATGACTCTGTCTTAGACCCTTACGAAAATTAACCTTAAAGTTTTACCTTAAAGCAACAACAACAACAAAACTTGTTTACTACAGATTTTCTGAAACCATTGTTAAGCTTTAATGTAGTAAAATGGTTATTCTTGTTAAATGATAATCCATTATTGCATTATTGTGAAAGAACATAATTTTACCAGAACAGATAATGGTTCTTCTTCTTCACAAAACATGTCAAACTAAGAAGGTATTTATGTCGAAGTTCAGTCTGTCTACCTTTTTTCACTCCGTGCTGTTTTCTGTATTTTAAAATTATAAAAAAAAGATTTGAACAATGTTTTCAACGTAAAAATACATACACTATATGTAACAGTCAGGGTTTATTTGAACTGTGATGGTCAAAAAAAAAACCTAGGGTAATACAAACCGTAATCAATCTGCCAAAAATATTTATTATGTTTATTATATTTATTGCCATATGATGTTTATTGCCGTTGAATACTCTCGTCTATAATATGGAAATCATATATGCATAGTAGGAAATATAATGAAGTATATCGCAAAGTTACACTGCTAATTTTTATTTATGATATATGTGGAGATAAATAAACCTTTGCTAATCTGCTGATTTGGTCCATTCATGTCCTGACCACCAGGCTAGAGATTTTAAACATCATTAACTCTTTCCCCGCCATTGACGAGATATCTCGTCAATTAAGAGAAAACGCTTCCCCGCCAATGACGAGATTTTCCGTCTTTCCGCAATACCACTATTATCCACCAGGTGGCGCCCTTCCGCAACTTTTTAAAACCGGAAGTATTGTCCTATGGCAAGCTGCTGCATGTCCGTGTCTGTTTTAAAGATCGCTCTGAATGGGATCTCTATGAAAAGTCAGTCATAAATATGGAATTATCTCTGCTTTATGCTCAAAATATGGTGTTTTTGCAAAAACCTACCCATATTCAAAAGCTGATTGCAAAAGAACCACTAAAGGTAGGATGAAACGGTTTTTTTTGTTTGAAAGCAGAGGGTCTGTTCTTTCATTTGGTATATTGTATGTTTATTTATTTAAAGAAGAACATTTTCTGGAAGGCATTAAACTTTGTTGAAAATCATGAAAAACGCTGGCGCTGGCTGGCAACTTTTTTTAAAAACGCTGGCGGTGAAAGAGTTAATCCACACTTACTAGTCTATCAAATAATATCTAAAGTATATTGTTTTGTGAAAAAAAAGGATGATCTGTTATATTGTTTTTGCGCTTTTCAGCAGGAAGTGTCAATCACGCAATCATTTTATAGGCAAAAGCAGCGGTCAGCAGCTGCAGCGAACTGTGTGAAAGCACAACGCGGCTGCTTGACAAATCTAACCGCATACATACTGCAATAAACAGGTGCTTTTACATCAAAGGCCAACAGGATATGCCATTTGGTGAGGGGTCGCTCACTGATCCCCGTATGTTTGTAAATCCTAGACATGGTTGGATCTGCCGAACGGGTTGAGCACTTTTATATTTTTTATATACTTTGTTGAGCAGAGAGGCTGCAGTTCGACCAGCGGGATTCGGCCGCACATCAAGTGGCCAGATTGTGTTGCTAACTCGCAATGTTTAACTATTATCAGACCGGCGCTCGCAGCCTCAAAACACTGCCGGTTCACCGGGAAAAGTCCCGACTCTCCCGATTGCCACTCCGCTACTGTTTGTAGGCTATTTGAATGCAAAGGCACGAAAGTCAGCCACAGGACAGTGCGAGGTGAACTTGTGACCAAACAGTTGTCAGCGTCTGATAATGGCCACAATTCGGTGAGAGGATCAAACAACGCTGTTGTTCTGTCACCTACAGACACGTAATAATCTCCATAAACACTAATATTTCTCTGTTTATGCTTCACTTAATCGGTCAGCGAATATAACACTCTAAATCAGCCCTGCTGCCGCCATGTTTCCCACGTGAGAGGCCAGGCAATGGGAGTTGTTGGCCCCGCCTTGACGCAGTGATTCACGGGGCAGGGGCGTGGTCAACTCGGAATGCATTTTCAATTGAATTTTGCTACATCCGTTGCGCTCTATGTAAATGAAAATGCAATCCCAAGTTTCCCACCCGTAAATGTAAATGCATTCAGGGAAAATTACATTTAAATGATCATTTTGCTACAGTTTTTGCTTGACCATATAAAGCACATCTAATCAATCCAGCTAATACATTTCCAATTTAATTTTGCTACATCCGTTGTGCTCTATGTAAATGAAAATGCAATCCCAAGTTTCCCACCTGTAAATGTAAATCCATTAAGGGAGAATTACATTTAAATTAAAATTTTGCTACAGTTTTTGCTTGACCCTGTGAAACACATTATGTCAGTTCGGGTAATACATATTCATTTTAATTTTGCAACTTCTAAAGCATTAAAATGTGTATTTAAAACAGGGCTGTAGAAAATGGAAAATGTAAATTAAAGTATTACATTTTCATTTTGCACCAAGCATTGCACATACAAGCATGGAAAATGTAAACTTAAATACAGAAATGCATTGCCATTTTACATATTGCATTGTCATATTGCATATTTCATTCTAAATTTAATTATGCTACCCATATGCTTTCATAATTTAATGGCTCTATTCACCAAGTGTATTTTAATTAGCCTCAATGTGAGACAATATTGCGCAACTTTCTTTACAGTTTTGTTACGTCCCAGGACATATTTTTCTCAATTGGTATTATGATGATTATTTTCTCCTGAACCTTTTTAATGTACTTTATTTATGAAAGTGTGGGTGTGGTTGTGTGCCCTGTGTTTTTGTTTGCTTCTCTGTCTCTCTCTCTCTTTACTCACTCTCAGGCCTAATGATCAGCACCTGTAACTTGTTTGTGAGTGTACGTGAGACGGAGAGTATAAAAGTGCAGTCCAGTGTTTGCAGAGGGAGAAACACTTCTCCCCTGCTCCAGATTGAATGCTGTATTGATGTTTTGACATTCAGAAACAGTAGTGCCTAACTGAGTTTAGTAGTGCCTAACTGAGTTTAGTAGTGCCTAACTGAGTTTAGTAGTGCCTAACTGAGTTTAGTAGTGCCTAACTGAGTTTAGTAGTGCCTAACTGAGTTTAGTAGTGCCTAACTGAGTTTAGTAGTGCCTAACTGAGTTTAGTAGTGCCTGTAATTCAGTGATTTGACTACAACAAAAAATTAAGCAGAAGGTACTATTTTCATTTTTTTGTTAACCTGTTTAATAGTTGCATGTAAGGGAAGCTGTAGGGGGTGAGTGCCTATTTTCTTTAATAGGTTCGATGACATGGCCCCACGGAACATAATTTTGAAAAAAATAACCCCTGAAATGAAGACTTCTGGTGAAAATAGTGGATACTAATTGATACATTTAGATAAATATATTTCATACAACTTCTTAGGCGTAAATATTTATAGAATAGAAAAGTATCCCAGGTGAAAAATGATTCCGTGAAAAATATACTTTAAAAAAGTGTACTAAGTATATTTTCTACAATTTATACTATTTTCGTCAAATCCAAGTATAGTTAAGTGTATTCAATTATGTGTTAACTTCAACTTAACATCTATTTGAGTACACTTCAAGTTTAAATAGTATACTAAAATGGAACAACTTTTTTAAAACTTCAAGTGCACTAAAACACACTACTGAAAATCAAGATTCTTGAGCAATTAAGCACACACTTACAGTACAATTGCATTTCATTGCCATTCTAATGGAAATACACTTAAAAAGGCATTGCAGCACAAATTATAGTTGTGTTTAAGTATATTTTGTGCGTACACTAAAAGTATACTTTTAAAAAGTACATATTAAATACTCTTTAAATAAAGCACAACAAGTAGAAACATACTTGTTTTATACTTTGTACTTCAATCATATTTCTAATACACTAAAATATACTACTTTTTACCTACAAGACTGAACCACATAGATGAGAAATATAAAGGCTATCATGATAATTTTGCCAACAATGAACCATGGATTTGTTAAGTTTATAATATGTCTGAAACCTCTTCAAAGACCCCACCCTTTTTTTAACCTTGAGCTATCAAAATCCATAATTATTTATTTAGAAACCCATCAGAAATGATTGACACATTAGGAGACGGGAGGGGGCGGGACACAGGAACAGAGGGGGAACACTGGGGAGATATATGTGGAATGTTAGGCTAAACCTGTACTATCTCTTTTAATATAATCAATTTCTTATCAACTATATTTGAGTTTTAAAAATCCACATAATTACATACAAGCCTCTGGAGATGTCTGACGGACAAGGAACCTTGACTTTGCTCCCTGTGCGCGCAGCCTTGCTCCTCTTGTGATTATCTCCTGATGTGTGCTGCTTAATAATATCACACACTCCGCCGTGACAAACAGAAAAAAACGCGACGGCATATGGTACAATTGGCCTTGTATTCATTGTCCCTCGCGCATTCCAGCCAAGGGTATTTATTTCCCATTCAATTCTATATTTTCTAGTCATTTTTACATTTCCCGCTGTTGTCACTTGTCGTCATCGTTGTTATGATACGTGTCTGAAATGACCAATTAAAAGGGCATTCCCCGATGATGCTGCAAGATGTTAAAAACGCTATGCTGATCAGAGACAAACGGGGCGAAATTAGCGCACCGTCAGGGTTTTCTTATGCAAATGGGACGGTCTTCGTTCATCGTCTGACATATTAGAAGCTATGTGTCTGTCATGTATTTTCACTGAATTGATTTTCAAAAAATACGGAACAAAGTGCGTTCCGTGTCAGTCCAATACGGAACAAGAATTTTATGTGTCAAATACGGGACAATTCCGTATTATACGGAACGGTTGGCAACCCTACGCGAGAGTGATTTAAAATAATAAGTCTTGAATAGTCAGGGAATAAACTTAACTGCCCCTTTGTGTAAGAGCCTTTGTGTTTTTTTTCCTGGAACTGAAGCTATGTTCTAGTGTTTTCATCTCTCTCTGATACGATTGGTTTAAAAAGTAAAAGATTTATTTCTTTAATTTCGCAGAACACATAAACAATGTTGCTGGAGAATGAGTCAACTAGAACATGACAATTAGCCTGTTTTCTGTGTTTGTTTAACTACAGTGCTGACATACAGTATTATCCAACTAAAGAGCTATGTTTATGCATTTGAGAGATTAATGCAAACTTCATACCCTTAAAGATTTTGGGAAATGCATACATTTTTTTTACAATAACTTCTCAGATACATTTCATTTAAACTTTTATTAACAAACTTATAGTAAGCAGGCCTTAAGACAAAAAAACATTGTATCAAAAGGAAATAAGACAAATAACACAAATATATCAAAAACAAGCTTCAACAACACGCTGGGCAGCTGTATTTGCCAGCTGTGGAAGGTTTGCCCACACAGTCCCAATGGTACCACCATCTACATTCAGAGCATTCATTCTGACAAAGAACAGGCAATGCAGTTACGACATGTTAGGAGAAATGTCACTTCTGTTTACAGTATATGTTTTGCTTACCCATTGGTCTATTGGTCCTCTGTTTGTATGTTGTTCTCCACAAGAGTGGCACAGTTCTGAACGGTCACCTTTAATAGATATAATAAGCAGATTGATTTATACATACTATGGGCAAACAGTAACAGGATGTGGAAAGTATCAAGAATGTCTCAAAAGCGTTTTGACAATGTCCCTGCACATCAACACAATGCCTTCATTTGCAGAACATGAATAAATTCGTCCTCCATGAGAAGGACCTCTGGTAGCTGATGTAAACATAACTTAAATACATTTTTTTGATTTAAGGTCTTTGTTACAATAATATCAATTTGAATTTAAAATAAGAGGTTAAACTGTGCATGCCTACTTTGCAGACAAATGCACCACAGGATGTAGAGTCTTGCTGGATAGGATGCATAATTGTGGGGCATCCTGTGACGGTCACATTATGACCACACAGAGAACTAGGACTTGAACATGGACATATATTCAACCATACATTCACATAAACACAAAGAAACAAGACACTAGGGCTGGGAGGGTTGTAATTACCACCGCACCACCGCAGTGGTGGAGTGTGACCCACGGTCGGGAAGTGCGCCCTGCGGTGGTGTGCAAATGACAAATTATGAAAAATATAAAGTACAATCTCGCCCAGTGAGATGTCTTCAGGTTCGTGTTAATGCGCTATTTGCTAGGGTAGGCAACTGATATCAGTGATGACCCGCTGGTTTGGGGGCAGAACAATGAGGCAAGATATTGGCCGTTTCTCTATCCGAAGACTGTAGCCTCCGGAGGTCGCATTTGCAAGCTGCATACGGCATCAAGACTGTCTTATTTCATAACATTAACAATTATAAAGTTGACTGTTATTCTTTGTTAATCATACATTGTTGTAATATTATTTCCAGACATGTGGAAGTCATAAGCATAACCAGGCTTGATGACATACAGCCTGCATATGAGACCTTCGGATTGAGCAACGGACGATCTCTCTTGGTCACTCAAAGTTGTGAAAAAGTTTCAATCTGCACTACCAGTACACCATTAGAAAGGGTTTTCAGCACGCCTTGAAACATTATAACCCCAAAAAGGTTTCTAACTTGTTCTTTCATGAGTGGAAGTGCTACAATAAAAACGCAGATATGCGCCGATACCCTGAGTGCTCCTGGGCCACCGAAATTGCAAAGCACAAACGCACATTTGCTTCACATTTACTTCACATGTCGTGTCTAAAACCACACGGAAAATGTGACCCCGCCGCTTTCCCCATCTTTAAAGCGCATGGGCGCTTCATGTGTCTTTCGTTGCTAAGTAACCTAAGGATTGCATGACGCTGTGACGAGCTCCCACCGGCGGAGAATGAATTTGGCGCCTATGAACACGAACGTTTGTTAAAAACTTAAATTTTTATATTTCAAAATATATAAATGCATTATTTATAAGATCTACATGCATCACTGTGCACGTGCATATACGCACATGCACGCAACCCCCCACAATCTATAACCACCGCAGTGAAATTGGGCATTACCATACCGGTGGTAAAAAACTACTACCGTCACAGCCCTACAAGACACACAAGATTTGTATTGTTATTTTATTATAATTATTAATTGTCCAGTAAAATGAGTGTATTGAATATTGTCATTGTATATCTCTGGGAAAGTAGTGGCGGTAATCCTTTGTTCCATTTAGTTTGGGAGTCTACCAATGTTAATTGAACATGGGGGTTTCAGGGACAACGTGGCGGAGTTGCTTCTGGGCTTTTTCATTGTTTAGGATATTGTGAACTTATTGGTAAGGTATTGGAAAAGAACTTATATATTCTAATTATTGTGATCAAATACATTTTTTCCAGAGTTAATGTCTATGGGAATTGTGTTTAGTGTTTTCTGTGGGTTGCCCTCCCCCTGGGGAAAATGGCGCTGGCCGGAATTATAAATGTGTGTGTTTAGAGTAGTGTTTTGTTTTTTGTCCGTGTCTGCTGCTGTGAAGTGTGGCCGGAAGGCTGCAGGTATTTTCTTGTATTTTCGTATTTTACTTTCCTAAGTTTTTGGGATATTTTTGAACCTGAATTGGTATTTTGTAACATTGGTTTGAACTTAATTTGGAAGACTTTTGAATATATTTCCTTATATTTTTGTTCTTATTGGACTTGTTTTTTGCTATTTTTGGATTATTTTGACTGGTTTTTGGAATAAACACTTAGACATTTCTCACGCTGTCTGTTTAATTTGGCCATATGTTTTTTTTTTTTGGTACCCTTTTAGGGGGTTACCATTACACATCCCCACTTTGAAACGTCCAGACCTCCCTGCTTCAGGAAAGACCTATTAAATAGAAAGTCCACCTGTCAGTAGCTATAATTTGCTTAGTCTTGACACAGTTTGAATACTTGCCTCGTGACATCCTTGCAATGGTTAACTGCAGCATGTGTGGCACCAAAAGGGTCAATATATATATAAACTGCTTTGAAACAATTAACAATTGTGAAAAGCGCTATATAAATAAAATTGAATTGAATTAAATATATATCATGTATGTATGTATGTATGTATGTATGTATGTATGTATGTATGTATGTATGTATGTATATATATATATATATATATATATATATATATATATATATACACAGCCTTTCTCTCCTTAAGAAATCATAACATCCAATTATAGATAATTAGACAATTATGTTTGAACATTATGATTGGCAGTTGTTTATGTTGGTTGTGATGTTGAATGTCCAATGGTTGCTGAAACAAACGGCCCCAAAAATAACTTCATAACTTGATGGAACAAGAAGTGCAAAAAAAGAATAAAGCTGAACTAATATTCAGGATCCTTCTTTTAAGCCTTTTTGGCTTTCTTTTTAGATCGAGCATTTGAAAGGAATAAATAACATATGCCTTGCTTTCTCTCCAGACTTATTTAATAGTTTCCCAAGATTGTAAAGAAATGCATTCACAATCTACTCACAAAAGCAAATAATCGAAATCGGATTTATAGGATCAGTACAATAACTTTAACATATACAATTTAGTCTAGGGGTGTCCTCGACTAAGGATTTACATATTCGAATCAGAATTGTCGAATCTTTCCATAGTCGACCGATAGTCGAATCATCTATGTTTGTGTGCATGGGTTGGGAGGGGGCCAGACCAGGTACAAATTGGTAACTTTTATTTTCTTTCACAAGCAGCACACATAAACAACTTTCTGATAAAGTGACCAAAACTGTCTTTCAAGTAATAAACGAAGACAAAACTGACGATGCATTTATATTTTTTTTAAGGTAAAATGTAAGGCAACATTTGTTTAATTATTCCTCATAACATTTTAAAGCCACGATCTACAGACCATCACACAAAAATACATTTTGATAACTAAACCTAAAAAAATAACAAAGGTAATCCTGCCTTGGAAACTCGGCTACAATTCAGTGTTTTTATTTAATTTGGAGATAGAGCGTCAAAGCAGTCATGACCAAAAAAACCCGCCAAATGAGAAATGACAAATAATTTGTGATTGTGACTGTAAATGATAAAAACTAATCTTTATATACAATTCATTAAACGTTAATTTATAAAAAGAAAAACACTGAAATTAATGATTTTATAGACACTTCGCGTTATTATTTAGCACAGAAATACCTGCTTGCTTGCTTTGACTTTGATCATCTCTGTATTAACTTTAGATACAGAAAGACCGGATGATATTATTTATTTTAGGAATCTCTTTACTATCATTTGAAAGTGAACTCCGCCTGACCATAATATTAAATCACAAGAAAGACATTCGCGTCAGGCAGAAATAGGTTCGGTGCAGAGGCAGACACTAGTTTCCGTTTTATCACCGAAATAAAAAAACGGCTTACCTGTTTTGTAGTTTAACTTTTGACAAGATAACGGTTTTTAATACATTTTAAAAACTTATACTCGTCGAAAAACATCCGTTTTTTAATGTTTAGTTTGATGAACTCCTAAATATGAGACGCAGAGCACCTAGCCCGTTCGGCTAAATTGCATGCGCAAGCATATCCAGCACGCAACAGCGCAACATCCATACAACGAAAAGCTATCCAAAATTTACATACTTAAATTAGATCAGAATTTACGTTTATAATAAATACAATTTTTTTAATAAAATAAGGTCAGAAGTAACAAAGTGCAGAACAAATATGCAAAATGCCTCAAGTGCACGGAAACAAAACACAAGCCAAATAGTTAAATCAGATAACCCAAAGTGATTTATAAATAAAATAAAATATAGAAATTATTAAAAGAACGTATAGCCAGAATTGCCAGCTTTGTCTTTTAAATGTAGAAACAAAGAGGCAATGGTTTATTAGCATAGAAACCTCTTATGCACGTGTAGCCCGGACACAGGGGTTGTTGGATTTATAAACGCATTTTAAAAATATTTATTGAAAGCTGCTACTTCACATATTATTTGCAGCATTATCATAATATGCAGTATATTAATATATTGTGAGAAAGCTGTTATATGTGAAATCAGATAATGTGTGCACCCATATATGGCCAAAATTGAATGATCCTCATTTCATAACAAATCTGCGACGATTCGACTGTGAGATTGGTAGTCGAATCAGGCTTCTCCTATCGATGCATCGAATCTTCGACTATTCGGGGTCACCCCTAATTTAGTCATGTATATTTTTGAGAAGTTCATTTTATCTCAGTTTCCATTTTTTTTTGCCTGGTGCTAGATACATCAGGTTTTTAAAATAAAATGTATAGAGGCCCTTTTTACTCGACAAAACACTTTGTTTTTGCTGTCCCATATATCATTTATCACTATGGAAAGAAACAGAGTTACAAAATAAAAATGAGTCCAATTAAGTTTAAATATGATTACTTCAGTCGTTACCTTGGTCTTCTGTCAGATCCTTGTGAGAAGAAAGAAGGCTGGAAGGCTGGGAACGTGGAAGGCTGGGAAAAGATGGGGTCCATTTTTTGGGAATGTGGGGTGCTGGTTCCACATACTTTTTTAAATAGTTGGTGTTAAATTTAAAAAAAAAAAATGCCTTTGGCAGAAACCATATCAACATTTTTATCTTCAATTTTTACTATTGTAACTCAGCATATCTGGATCCATTTTCCCTCCTTTTCTACTCTCTTGCCTCACATTCCTTGCCAAAATCTTGTACCCAACTGCAAAGTTGTCCTCATGCCCTTTCTCCATTTTTCTCTTGCAGACCTTGTCATGGCTTTTTGCTATATTAAATTGAACAGCTTCCATGGTCTCCCTTTGCTTACACACGTCCTGAGCAGATTGCTAATTTGCAACCATGGCTTCCACTTTTTGGTGAGTGACCTAACTATAAAAATAAATCATGGTTGATTTTTACACCCTTTACTTCAATTTTCCTACAAAAACATGACACACTCACTAACCTTGTATTAATTTGAACCTCACATGGATACCTTGCCTCTCTTCCAAACATCAGGGAGTATGGGGAAAACTTTGTTGTCATTTGTTTTTTGGTTCGGAGTGCAAAGAATGTTACAATTAGATGCAGGTCAAATGAAGAAGCCTTTCTACCGGTCATTTTTGACAAGCTTCTAAACCTATTGAAAATCAAAGTTAATTAATTGCTAATATAATGCAGTGCTATGTTAAAGACAACATTTTGGTGTGTTTATACATAATGTACCTTTGAATGGTGCCATTAATTTTTTCAACAAGGCCATTTGTCTGTGGATGATAGGGAGAACACAGGCGCCTGGAAAATCCCTATTTTATCACAGAGACTAAAGTTGACCTTTGATATGTGAAATATAGGTTTCAACTTTTGTTTATGGTTTTCTAAACTTATTTTTGTTGTACTAACCTTGTTGACAAACTCCCTTCCATGATCTCTTAAAATTCTTTGAGGTGCTCCGAATTTATAAAAGAAATCTGTTATACAAGCTGCCACTTTCTCTGCCCTCTTGGTTTGAGAGCATATGCCTCTGGCCATTTAGTGAAATAATCCACCATCACACAAATGTAGTGGTGCCCATTTTCATTCACTGTAAGCCTTCTTGTTGGGTCCATACCAACTAGTAGTTCTTTGACCTAAAATTAAAAACATTTGTTAAAAAAAACATAAGTATCAAACTTGTGCAAAAATGTGCATTCTTACAAGTAGAGGAGTGTATGCCGCTTCCTCCTTTATTGTTTTTCTCCTGGCCTGACATTGAAGACACTGAACTATCTGAAAGAACAGATTTTATGTACGAAGTAAATTACATCAGGATTACATTTGTAGCGATTTTAAAGGAGGGGGTTATGATAATTAATAATTAATAATATTAATTGGATTGTAATCAATTATAAGTATGTGGATCAAATAAAGGTCTTGGGTGTCTGGCCAACACTCGTCCAGCGAATGTTTAGTAAGACACTATAGACTATATTAGGATATAGCTCTCTTGGCTAAGGAGATAAATATCCTAACATTGATACAACAGCTTTAAGAGCAGGTAGTGATCACTTTAATGATTAGTGACTCCAGATTATGAGCATGAACTACAAAAATGATGTTTCATGTGTGATACAAATCAGACTTTATTGACTAACTAAACACATACTACTCTAAACATACAAACACGCACACAAACATACAGTTCAGCATTGGAAGAAGGTAAAGGTTTAAGTAGAGAAAAGAATAAAGCATGAAGTTATGGCAGTATTTGTAATTCAGCAGATCAAAACCTTAAACTAACCATTAGTTACTTAATGTGAATGCACATTAGTTAAAAGGGGATAATGATGCGTGATGCATCAGTTAATAAGACTTAAAAGAAAGTGTCCTGATGTAGTTTGGTGAGGCTTCAGTTGATCTTGGCTGAAAGGATTGACATGAGAAAAACCAGCTTGATGCAGATGATCCTTGGTAAATGAACAGACAAGGCCTAGGCCTGGCACAAACTTAGAGGTATGCTGGAAACGTTTAGGTTCGCATCCTCATCCTGATGAGAGTCCTAAAAGGACTCAAATGTATCCAGAAAGGAAAACTTAAAAGATGCGTGTGCTCCACACAACTCAGATAAGAACTCAGATAGAAACTCCCAACTCAGAACAACATCTAGCACAACTCTTTCTCGCAACTCAACAGAACTAGGGGTGTTTTCTTAGGCAGGGGTCTTAAGCTGTAAAGAGGTCACACCCAATCAGAGGTCATATTTTTAGAGGGAAGTTAACTGTCTTTGTCTTCCAACATGCTGTTTTGCATATGGAATTCGATTCGATGTTAACACTCTGGGATCGACTGCGGGCGCCGCAAACTCTGCAAAGAGACTTAAATAACTCTGCTGATTTTGGGCATACAGATATGATTTATACATCATTTAAAACATTAAACTGTCTATTTTTTTCTGTCCACTCCCAACAAAAACAGAATGTTGTGCTTTTCGCAAAATTAAGAAAACAAACATGATGCGCGTTTTGTTCTCTCTCCTTCAGTGAAGTCCTTTCAGAAATGTGTCAGAGAAATTAACTGTATCTTAAAGAATACTTGTCACAGATTATTCAGGAGCTTTCAAGCTCCTTGCATATTGCCTTCCTAACAAAAAAGTGACTTTGAAATTGTAAATCAATATATTGTTTTATGTGAATGAGTAAGCAGAATGATTTTCACATAATTTTAAAGAAAAAACTCTGGACTACTAGATGCTGTTTTGAAAAGTCTTGGGAAAACATGTAAAGTATGGGTTTTGTGGACTTCTATCAGTCACTTAAAAGTTTTGCTTTTTCAAAAAACCACGCATAAACATTTTTCTCTCAAAAATACAAACATGTACATACATGTTAATCATATAATATAGTTGCCCAGTTTGTGCTGAATGCAGTGTTATAAGACTTTTGCCATTATTCAGTGGCGAACAGTGGGTACTTCAGCTGGGCCTTCAAAATATGCAATGAAGTGCAAATGCCTCTACATCCATAATACTAGGCTATTCGTATTTCGTTAAATCATACAGAACGTGTAAAAATTCTGAGCACGCAAAGTTAAATTACAGAATGGGCATTGTCTGCCTTTAAATGCAGTTTTAAAGTTTAAAATTAATTTAATCTAACTGATAAACACAAATACAGACTCTGCTGCTCTGTAATGACAGGGGCTCTGTAAATTTGCATTTAACAAGCTTAAATTATGTTCTTTAATTTATTTTTTAATTTTTTGGAAATACATATTTAGCTGTAGGATACCTTGTTAGTCTTTTTCATAAGGGGAAATATAGCACCCAGCGTTCTCAGTGCACCTCCTTGTGGCTTGTAACTGTTGTTATAAGATATCCAGGGCTCGCAAAATCGCTAGCCCGAGGTCCCGGGGCTATAGCGAATTCATGTCGAAAAATGTATCTCTGCCCTGCCCATCGGGTATATGGTGGAAAAAAATATTTGTATGTTTTCGCATTCTCTCAGATTTAGTTAGGAAATTATATTGTATGTAATTCGGCGTCGTCTGTCAGTCATTACTATCCTCACGTAACAAGTGAAACTGTCAGGAAGTAAAAGTATAATTAAACCCATTATTTTTCTCATGTTCGCGTCATTCTCCTCTGCACGCGCTTCTCCCGGCAGTGCTCTTCACGAGTACGCGCTTAAGTAATTTCGTTTTTACCTCACCCCTATCAAGCTAGCCACAACGTCAATCACGTTTTCCGCCATTTACCTCAACCACTCTCACCGCAGAGATTCGGGCCATTAGACTGTATTAATATTAACGGTCTATGATCTTCGTTTTTGGTGTTTTACGGCAGCTCGCATCCAGTTTGTTGCATGCTTAGGACTTCATGAAGGCTTACAATGTTTTGTTTTTTACCCGACCACTTGAAATCAAAACGTGATTGGTCAATTTGCCCGTCACTCTCCACACCAAAACACATAGCTTGGCCTTCCCTGGGATTCATGAAGTCCTAACCAATGAATGAGCCAGATAACCGGGCCTTAATAGAGACAGACGATTCTGATTGGATTAGATGTTTTCATGACATGAACCTGACAGTAGGCTTAACGTTAGAACATAGATGAGAGAAAATATATTACATGTATCGTATTAAATTGAATTAAATAGAAATTAAAAAATGTAAAAACATATTTTTATTGAATACTATATTATTTATTATTTATTTATAAAAAATCTTTTTATAAATTTTTTAAGGCCTTCTCTGAAGGCGTAGAAGGCCCTGAAGGTTCCCCACTGCCATTATTATGTTTTTAAGCAACTGAAAAAAGCACAAATGTCAGTGCAGGTCAAAACTTCCCCAGGGCCCTTAAAACCCCTTAGACCCTAGAGGGTTAATCACTGTTGTTGATTATTTGTAGGCAAATTAATTACAAACACATATGGCATGATGGTAGGTAATACATTTATGAAGTCTGGCAAAAAAATCGATACTTTTAGCATCTGAATGCCACACTGTTTTTATAAAAATAAATAAGAACTAAGCTTTCCCTATTCTAGATGTTTTGAAAGAAAGTCGTGATGTCCATATTCACAAGATGCCAAATGATTATGAAGTTAATATACTATATGTTAGAATGTCCTAAAGATAAATGTATAAGAATGTATCATAAGTGTGCATATTTTCGGCTAACATCAGTGATAAAATTGTTGTCATGGGGCATACATAAAGAAAAGGACACTATGAAAGCTGGAAAAATCTTTCCAAAATTCTGTAACAGTAACAAATAGATAAAATGACAGAAGACAACTTTATGACTAGCAAAAAGCTTTAGTAAGACAGTATAAGAGAGTAAAACAGAATGAAAATTTTATTTAGGTTGCACCTTAACAATAATGAAAATTATAGAGTATTGCATATTTAGAGGTTTCAATCTTCTACGGTTTACAACTAACGTTTTACAGTACAGAGTAGGGCTGGGCGAAATATATCGAGGGATTCTCATGCATGTTTCATCAGAACCGGCTTTACAGATGAAACACGCATGACAATCCCTCGATATATATCGCCCAGCCCTAGTACAGCATCTGCTTAATGATTCTAATTGGCTACATGGTTATCATAGTCTTTGGTGAAATTTATAAATACTACTGCAAGTGTCATGACATGTTGACCTGAATTGAACTTGAATTGAAAATTAACCACCATATAAAAAAACTCGGCACCAAAATTTCTGCATACACTGGTGATAAATATTTAGAACATCAGCTACATCATCATTATTTATTTCGGACACATTGGTCCATATCAAAATCTACGAAAAGAAAAAAAAAGAAAAGAAATAAAGACAAACCTTTACATACAACAACCCAGGGACTTATTGGCAATTTGTGCGTTCTGGAAAAGTCCAGAACGGCCGTTAAACGGAGGGCGTCGCCCGGCCGACGTAAAAAAATCTAATAACGCAATATGAACAGCCAACAGCAGAGGCACTAATACGATCACTTATATGCTGCTATGTGTAAAAAAAAACAAGGAAGAAGAGTCAGCCTGGTCATGATGAGGGACAGACCGAGTTAACTTCACATCAGCAAGAGCTAAGTGCCAGTAGTAGCAGAACACGTGCCATTATAATATACACAATATAAAAAATAAATAAAACTCGCATGAAAATTTACATAATGCGCAGCTACTGTTAGAGCCTATTTATACTTGGCATTAACATGCGTTTTCTTCGGATCACAAGTGGAAGACGTTAATGCCAGGTGTAAACGGTGTTCAAAACGTTTTGAGCTCGTCCACTTTCGACCACTTTCAACCACATCCAGAGGTAGTCGATCGGATCGCTTTGGAGTTGCGGAACGCAGATGTGGTTGAATGTGTTCGAACAGCTTCGAAAGACCGCCTAGTCCCCGCCTACTGACCTAACGCGTATTTATTGTGGAACGTGTTTCCGGGTCAGACGGAATTTAAAGTCTGTGTAGCCAAACGGAAAGTTTATTCTAAAACCAAAATCATAAATATAAGCAATGGATCCTCGTGGATGGAGTTCGAGTGAGACTAGGTGCCTCATCTCTGTGTGGGCAGAAGAGGAGGTTCAGCGAAAACTCGTTGATTCCTATCGAAAACCTCGTGTTTTCGAGATGATTTCGCAGAAGATGGTGGAAAGTGGACACAACCGCTCGTGGCAGCAGTGTCAACGCAAAATAAAGTACTTAAAGCTGGCGTACAAAAGGGCAAAGGACAGCAATGGCAGGTCTGGCATGGAAAGGGTAACCTGTCCGTTTTTCGACGAGCTAGACGAGGTTCTAAAGGACAAACCATCATTTTGTCCGGCGGATGGGTTTGTTTTGGACTCTGCAGATGCCGGTATGTCTACAGAAACAAGAACAGACTCCACCGACTCTGACGCTACCGGCGATGCCACCCCCGAGGAAAACGAAGGTAAAATTATTTTTATGTAAGTTTTGATTGAATCAATGAACCAAATTTTATTGGCTTTAAGAAACGGTGAGAACCAACTGAGAAGTTGTAAAAACATTATGTGCCCCTCAAAACGACATCCATTAAGTTAACCACACAGCTACAATCGGTTAATAAATATGTTTTGTGGCTTATCAATGCAATTTTGTAAGAAAACAAACTATATTTTAAACTTTAAAACCCACAATCACTAGCTTCCGGTAGCGACGCCATCTTGGATTTTCACGTTTACCAGGTCGCACATTAACTCTTTTGATTGTTTTGCTTGCAAAACCACATCGATTACCCACAGAACACCATTATTAACACCATTTAACACAGTGTAGCCGTGTGTAGTACATATGTTAAGAATGGATAAACTTTGTAGGGCTAATATCATTATTTGTTTCCTGTTATAAAGCTTGAAAGAGCAAGGCCATTTATCCCACAATAATCTCTTATGTGTTTGTCTGAAAGATGTTGGACTGAAATAAAAGGGTTATTTTGAAAGTTGGTAGGAGTGTCCATTCGAAGACAACGTGTACTGACGTATCTTAACATATTTTAGTGCCAATTAGTTGATAACATGCATATCAATATTGTTTTTTCTGTACGGTATGTTTGTAAAAAACTACTTAAACGTCCTAATAAGTAAGGGTTAGTTTTGGAACCACACAAACTGGGATTTTGCAGCAGTAGATCTCTAAATCTGAATATGCAAATGACACAAAAATAATGCAACTGTTCTTAACCAATGTTATTTGTTTGTTTATAGATACTACAGTTGAAAGTGAGGCTGATGCTGCTTTGTCACAAGTGTCGTCTAAGCGAAAGAGGCCAACTCGAGGTCGAGGCAAAAAAAAAGAATACATTTGAAAAAACACTCGAGATGTTTGCCAACTCTATGAACGAGGGAAATGGTGACGAGGTGCTGCTGAAGATGCAGGAGAGGCAGCATGCCCACGAAGAGAGACTTTTTAAAATGATGATGCAGTCAATTTCAGCCATGGCATCACCTGTGCAACCATCCCCTATACGATCATCACCATATTCGTGGTACCAGCCGCAAGCGCCCTGCACATCGACATCTTACCAGCCCCAAGCACCATCGTTTCACCATCCAACGGGTTTTTCACCTGAACTGCCTCACACTTCAGAATTTGCACGCTGCAGCACACCTGACCTTAGCTCTCCTCGCTCGGATGAGAATTAGCATAAGAAGGACACTTAAAATATATGCCGTAAGGACATTTCAGTAATATTGGCCGTAATGACACTTTTTTTTTTTTAATGCACAATGAAACGTACAGTCTGAAAACGTTTATTTTAAAAAGAACACTTAAAGACATGAGCCAAAACATGTATATATTTTTTGTATATTTTTTAAATATCTCTTTTGTCTTCTGTGTTCAAAGTACTGTATTTAAACAGTTCCCTTTATTGTTTTATAAAAAGAACACTTAAAGAGCAATGGGCCAAAACTTGTGTATATATATATATAAGTTTGTCTTGTTTCGAAAGAACTGTGTTAAAACGGCTACTTTTTGTTGTTTCTATAAATGTTTATTTTCAAGGTCAGAGTCCTGGTTTTCATTTTACTATTGTTTCTTTGGCTTCTGCAATACATCAAATATAAGAAAAGGTTACTGTTTAAAGACATGTTATTAAATCCAACCGTTCTCATACTATAGAAGTCAATGGTCAATGTTTGCAATCAGCTGTGCGCTTATCATTATTGGTCATCTTGTGTGTTCAACTGACTTAAGAAACTCCTATAGGTTTATAACAATATGAGGAAGAGTACTGAATATTAATGTTTTGATAAACTATCACTATACCTTCTTGGCAGTCGATCTCATTTTAAAAATGTCACACTCAAACTAAAACAGATTCATTTCATGATGCCCTTGCACAAAATACATGCTTATGGTCTCAGTTGGATAGCAGACTTGTTATGGAATACAATAATTATCATTGTCTAATACTTCAATTAAGTTATAAAGACTTTAAAAATATAGGTATAATTACTGTACAATAAACATGTGATATAGGTACCTTAATGTAATTGAATGAATCTATAAATGCACTGTAGCTAAAGCCACAGGTCAGAGCATGTACTGTTTTAAATGTGAAGAAAATACATGTAAACATTGGAATTCTATGAAAATATGTCTTAAGACATATTTTATTATTACTTAATATCTATGATTACACAACATTAAGTGAGAAGGTGCACATTAACTTTAGATAGTTGCATGCCATTTTACAAAAGCCCGGCAGGACGATGTTTTTGTGAAGTGACCAAAAGACGCGTGCTCATTTGGCATTGATACACTGTAGGTCATGATGAAATGATGTGATAAAATGTTTGGACATCATAATAACAAGGATAAAGTAGACACTGTATGCAGCTAGACAAACATCTGAAATTTATTGAGAATAACACAAGCAAATCAATAAGAAGTAAACAGAAACCTAAGTTTTAGATACCGTACAATTTCTATACAAGGTTTCAGTACAATCAATTGTTTAAACTGGATTTTTCTCAATATATAATGAGAGTGTCCGTCTAACACACTGTGGGTCTTCAGCTCTCTCTTGTGTCACTGGAATCTCAGGTGCATTCACTTCAACTGGCTCCTCTACATCCAAGCATCCAAAAATGTGTCGTCGTTCATTGAACACAAGTTATGTAGGACACAGGAGGCACTGATAATGGTTGGGACTCTTGTTATGCTGACTTCAATTTTTTTCAGCAAACACCTCCATCTCCCTTTCAGCTGTCCAAATGCACATTCAACAGTCATACGTGCACGGCTCAAACGGTAGTTGAAGAGCCTCTCTTCTCTGGACAGATGACCATTGTCAGGAAATCCCTTTATCAACCAGCTCATGAGTGGGTATGCAGGGTCACCAAGTAGCATCACTGGAATGTGCACACCCTCAATTTCTTGTGTTTCCTACAGAAGGAAACAGACACATGTTATACAAATTAAAATTCATGCACTGCACAACTGCCAGAAAATGTAATAAATTGTTTCTATTAATTTGCATGTCTTACCGTTGGGAATAGCTGTCCATTCTCTGCTAGATGAAATAAGGTGGAATTACGCAACACTCGCGCCTCATGAACACTGCCTGGCCATCCCACATTTATATTGGTAAAGCTGTCAATTAAACGGGTATTAGTTTGTTTAAAAGAGACAATACAATAAAACAACCAAAAGTAAATATGGATAAGAAAAACTACTGTACTGGTATGTGACTGGTTACTCACCGTGATCTGTGATCCACAACTCCCTGTAATATGATTGAGTAGCTTCCTTTTCTGTTGTAATAGTCCTTTGAATCCTCAGAAGGTGGCGTAACCGATATATGGGATCCATCAATTGCTCCAACAATCCCATCTCTCTTTAAAGCCTTCAACAACTTCCTGGAGCTTCTCTCCCTTTGGCAAATTAATAAAAAAGCTTTGCAGTATTCGTATTGCTTCACTTACCTCCCAAACAATGCGGTGCACAGTCGCTTTGCCCATTCCAAACAACTCAGCCAATGTTCGGTAGTCTGTTCCGGATGCAAGGTACCACAGAGCAACAAAAACCTCGTGCAGCATGTTTGGAACAACAATACAAGCAGGGCAGCTCTGACGTAATGTTACGGCGCATCGACTCTTAAGTTCCGGCACGTGCTTATGACGAAAGCATTATAGACCCTCCCGCAGACCCTCCAATGAGGACACAAGTGGTTGAAAGTGGACAACAGAGACGGATTTAAATACCAAGTGTAAACAGAATGTGTCTCTCTCGTCCACTTGTGATCCGATCAACGGAAACGCATGTTAATGCCAAGTGTAAACAGGCCCTTAGAGAGAGATGTGATGTGTGTGTGTGTGTGTGTGTGCGTGTGCGTGTGTGAGAGAGAGAGGCGCGGGCGCGATTGAACAGTGGAAACGTAAAAACAATACATACTTCATCATTTTGTTCAAATGGGACATCATTCAAACTGCAAAGTGTATGCTTATATTTGTGTGCAGTCGCAATAAAACAAAACATTGTGCTTTTGTCAAACTGTAACCTACAACTCACACAAAATCACACACACCAAAGCAAAAAATATTTATCCATCCCCTTTTAAAAACAGTCTGTGGGTGGACATTCATCGTATACAAATATTTGACTTGTACTTGTCCACTTTGGGAGATTACCTCGTATTTCCACCAACTGCGGAGCGACTGCAGATCGGCTCCGCTGCGTTATGGCTCCACTGTCCGCCAATACCCACCAGTTCCATATTTGTTGCAGAGTGGCTGACCCATGAGGTCTCGCAAAATGCACGTGATGATCGAGCAATATCTAGTTCTGTATCCGCCCATTATGACGTTACATTATGACATTTTTACAAACCAGCCCAGATCACAACACGAGATCATGCGAATTCAGGTATGATCACGCAATATAGTCATGGCTCCGCCCTGTGGAGCTGTCCGGCATCCGGGAAAAATAGAAGCTCTGCATATTTGTTCCGGGGGGCTGTGGATGGCCGGAGCTGTAATAATAATAATAAGTTTAATTTATATAGCGCCTTTCCATAGCTCAAGGACGCTTCACAATAACAGCTAACAGTAAATACATACAGCAGCAGACAATGGACAATTGCCCAGTCCAAGCGATCACAGTTGCGTTTCGCATTGCAAATGAAATAAACAAAAAACAAAAATAACATAAAACAGAAGCAAAAACAAGCAGGGTCAAATCAGGACAACATGGAAATCGGTTGGTAAATCAAGAATCTGAGCAACAGGATAATCGAGTGTAAGGAACCTGATTATGAAAGACATGTCATGACAGATAGTATTTGTTAAACAAATGGGTTTTGAGTTTAGACTTAAATTCATGCAGTGTTGTTGCAGTCCTCAGAGACAAGGGAAGAGAGTTCCATAGCTTAGGGGCTATATCTGAGAAAGACCTACCACCCATAGATGAAAGGCGAAATCTTGGTTCAAAGAGGAGTTTACAGTCAGAAGATCGGAGGGTTCGAGGGGGAGTATACTGGGAAAGTAAGTCAGAGAGATAGGAAGGAGCAAGACCATTTAGTGACTTAAAGGTAAGCAGGAGAATTTTGTAGGAAATACGAGAAGACAAAGGTAGCCAGTGGAGGTCGAACAGAATTGGAGTGATATGAGCGGATCGCTTAGTGTGAGTTCGCAATCTAGCGGCAGAGTTTTGAATAATTTGCAGACGTGAGATAGAGTGTGCTGGTAGTCCGGAAAAAAGAGCATTACAGTAGTCAAGACGAGATGTGATAAACGCATGTACCAAAGCTTCAGCGTCATTTGGGCTAACATAAGGGCGGAGCTTGGCAATGCGGCGGAGTTGAAAAAATGCAGCTTTACAGAGTTGACTAATGTAGGGGTCGAGAGTCAGTGAAGAGTCAAGGGTGATGCCCAAGTTTTTAACAGTAGCAGCTGGAAAAATGGATGTAGCTTCAAGGTCAATAGTGGGAGTCTTGGTTATGTTTTTTGTTAGAGATGGTGGACCAGTAATTAAGATTTCTGTCTTAGTCAGATTCAAACTGAGAAAGTTGCAGTTCAGCCAGGTCTTTAATTCATTAATACATGAGGATAGTGATGTAGTCTGGTGAATAGAGTCCGGTCTACAAGTGGTGTATATTTGAATATCGTCGGCGTAACAGTGATATTGAAAACCATGACGACGAATAATTTGTCCGATAGGCAGAATGTAAATAATAAACAGTAATGGGCCAAGAACTGATCCTTGTGGAACACCTCGCTCTAATGTGACAGTGGGAGATTTATAGTTGTGCATACTGATATAAAATGTTCTGTCTGCCAGATAGGAAGAAAACCAAGAGAGCGCAGCTCCTGAGATACCAATCTCTGAGAGGCGCTTCAACAAACGTTTATGACAGACAGTGTCAAAAGTAGGGTTGCCACCTTTCTGAATTGGAAATAAGGAACGGGGGGGGGGGGTTGGTTGCCCGGGTCCGGTGAAATGCCCCCACAGAAGATAATTTAAAAAAAAATAACCCCTGAAACGAAGACTTCTGGTGAAAATAGTGGAAACTAATTAATAAATTTAGATAAAAATATTTTATACAACTTCTTAGGCCCTAAATATTTATTGATATACAAGACTGAACCACATAGATGTGAAATATAAAGGCTATCATGATCATTTTGCCAACAATGAACCATGGTTTTAATTTAAGTTTATAATACGCCCTCTTCAAAGACCCCACCACTTTTTAAACCTTGCTTGAGCTATCTAACTCCATAATTATTTAATAAGAAACCCATCAGAAATGATTGACACATTATGAGACGGGAGGGAGCGGGACACAGGAACAGAGGGAGAGCACTGGAGAGATATATAGACCAATTTCGTGTTTGCAAACAGAGATGACGTTTTTTGTGGGCGGAGCCAAACTGGTTGCAGAAAGTGACTGCTCCGCAGTAGGGTTGTGAAGTGTTTTAGCATTAAACCGTGATTTTTATGGATCCGGTGTTCTGTCTAAGTCTGATTCCTTTATGTTTCCCTTTAGTGCAGTGTTTATTATAGCGTTTTAATCACGTTGTGTTTATTTTTTTAGATAGATAGAAAGTTTAAATGGCTTGGCTATATGCATGTATGTAATGTATATGTATTGTTCTTTTTTGCTAAATCAAATATTTTTACTGTCTGAATCGCTAAAGTACATGTAAAAGCAATACTATCATGTATTATATATATATATAATAGCGTTTATTAAATATTTCATAATTTTCCTGTTTTCTATTATTTCTTCCTTAATAAATTATAATTGTAACATGATAAAAACGCTATAAGAAACACATGGAGGGAACAGACTTCGACAGAACACCGGACATCTTCTCTACTTATTTTCTATTCTAATTATTAAAAGATTTCCAGATGATTTCCTTGCTCCATTCTGTTCGTTTAAGGGCTTATTGTAATCATAAGCACCTACGTTTATCTTCAAATGATGTCTTTGACGATGATATTCTATAAAAATGAAAGCCATCTTTTTTTGGCATTCTTATTCTGACACTTAACAGCACAACCGGACATTTTCCAGTGAGTTATCTTGCTCTTTTCACTCGTGTCTAATTCATTTTCACTGTTTTTCTGCAACCGCATTGCGCGCGCAGCTTGCAGTGACGTAACTGTGACGTCTACTCTAAATTGGTCTATATGTGGATTGTTAGGCTAAATCTGTACTATCTCTTTTAATATAATCACTTTCTTATCAACTATATTTGAGTTTTAAAAATCCACATAATTACATACCATATGAGCCTCTGGAGACGACTGACGGACAATGAACCTTAACATTCCTCCATCCTGTGCCCGCAGCCTCTCGCTCCTCTTGTGATTATCTCCTCATGCGTGCTGCTTTATATCACACACTCCGCCGTGACAAACAGAAAAAACGCGACGGCATATGGTACAATTGGCCTTGTATTCATTGTCCCTCATGCATTCCAGCCACGGGTAGTCATTTTCCCATTCAATTCTATATTTTTGTGCTCGTTTCTTTTTCGCCGGCTGCTCGGATGCAGTCATTTTTACATTTCCCGCTGTTGTCACTTGTCGTCATCGTTGCTATGATACGTGACATCACAATGACTGAAACGACCAATGGGCATTCCCTGATGGGGCTGCAACGCTACGCAGATCATAGACAAACAGAGGGAGAAATTACCTCACCGTCAGGGTTTTCTTATACAAATGACGCGGTCTTCGTTCATGGCTGACATTATAAGCTATGTGTCTGTCATGTATTTGCACTGAATTAATTTTCATAAAATACGGAACAAACTGCGTTCCGTATCAGTTCAATACGGAACAAGAATTTTATGTGTCAAATACGGGACGATTCCGTATTATACGGAACGGTTGGCAACCCTAGTCAAAAGCCGAACTAAGGTCGAGTAATAAAAGTATGGAGAGGTTACCCGAGTCAGCAGAGAGTAAGAGGTCATTAATAACCCTTACTAATGCAGTTTCAGTGCTGTGATTTTGGCGGAAACCAGACTGAAATAAATCGAAGCTATCACTGTGAGACAGAAATGACTGCAACTGAGTGGCAACAACCTTTTCTAAAATCTTTGAGACATAGGGTAAGTTGGAAATGGGCCGATAATTAATAAAGTCAGTTGGGTCCAGATTTGTCTTTTTAAGGGTAGGGGTAACTGCAGCCGTTTTTAGTGAGACAGGAACAGAAGCAGAGACAAGGGACATATTCACTAGATGTGAGATAGGAGCAGAAATGACAGAGGTGCAGTGCTTCAGAAGGGTAGTTGGTGCGGGATCCAGACGGCATGAAGAAGAGTTTGATTTCTGAATTATTTCACTAATTAAGATGGGGTTTGTCATTGTAAAGTTATTAAGTGTATGTATAGACTGAGCATGCTCACAAGTAGAGGTGGTCGGTTCATCACAAAAACTCCCACGTAAAGCATCCAACTTTTCCTGAAAGTGGTGCAAAAAAGAGCAGCACAGGTCATCCGATTCTTGTGACGGATTCGGAACACGATCAGTGGAAATACACACATTGACTTGAATGGAAACCAATTGACTCTGCCGCCGTTCCGCCGTCGGTGGAAATCACAGGTAAGTAGAATTATTAAGGCCGTGTTAACACATACATGGTTATTTTGAAAAACTGAGACACTTCCCTTCATTTACACGCAAACAGAGAACTCGCCTCTGAATCGGATTCTTTATAAAAACTCCATCCAGAGTGGAGATTTGGAAAATCTTCGGTTATACGGTTGCATATAAACTGAGACAAGCGGATGTTTAAGCAGCCAACAACATAGTATGCGCCAAAGCTCGCACCTACGCCAAAAGTGCAACTTTGTTCAAAAGCAGAACAGGAAGTGATGATGTTTTCAGGATACTGATTGGCTTATGTGGACTTGAGCTTCTCGTTACACCATTTATACAAGGGTACGTGTTAATGAATACTTTTCTGAAAATGTACATGTGTGCACAAAGTTATTTTTGAAACCGGAAAGGGTGATGTCCGTTTATAAAAATAGCCGCCCAAGTGTAAACGTAGTCTAAATGATGTTTTATTAACAAGGTTCAGGGGGAGCACTTATTCAGTACAGGTGCATCTCATTAGGTAATCAGCCAAACACTACATATACAGACATCCTCAGTCTTGAGATTGTTTTCCGACATCCACCCCCCACCTCAACTCGCCACTCTAATCTGTTCTATAAACAAAGCTGACACTGTTTGTCAAAGCACCAAAAAAAACACTTACTGTTTTTGCACTGATAGATGAAGCAATTAGATGACCCCTTTTATCAAACTCAATATAATACAATACTATGTATAGTATATTAATAGACAATGCAGGTCTATAGATAATAAATGTGACTGATGTTATAATGGTTATAATTTCTTTTACTGCTTCTGCTCTATCTTTCTATTTCTCTCTAGCTGATTAAAAAAAAGCTTAATCCACTCATTATTTCAAATTTAAAAGTCTACTTTCTGTCCCGGTGACAGGTAATGTAATGTAAAACTTTACATTACAGCTTTGTGTTTTTATATCTTGAGTCAGCTTAACCTTTGCTCGTTCAGTGCAATGGGCTTGACATTAGCATTGCTTTTTTGCTACAATCTCTGTGCAAACCTTTTAGATTTTAGAAAAGATGTGCTTTATTAATTAGATTATTAAAAAAATGGGAGAAAGAAAATGCAGCGTATGGTCATTACAACAAGTTGTAATCGCCATAGAAACCTGAGGCACACTGAAACTGCACTCGAGCTTTAGCGCGGTAGCGCTCACGGCCGTTCTTCGATCGACGGTTTAACACACAATATTAATCAGACTTGGGACCTGAAGTAAGCAAACTAGGACCGAGCCGGACCCGACACATGCTTTTAACTCTTTCCCCGCCATTGACGAGATATCTCGTCAATTAAGAGAAAACGCTTCCCCGCCAATGACGAGATTTTCCGTCTTTCCGCAATACCGCTATTATCCACCAGGTGGCGCCCTTCCGCAACTTTTTAAAACCGGAAGTATTGCCCTATGGCAAGCTGCTGCATGTCCGTGTCTGTTTTAAAGATCGCTCTGAATATGATCTCTATGAAAAGTCCGTCATAAAAATGGAATTATCTCTGCTTTTTGCTCAAAATATGGTGTTTTTGCAAAAACCTACCCATATTCAAAAGCTGATTGCAAAAGAACCACTAAAGGTAGGATAAAACGGTTTTTTTTGTTTGAAAGCAGAGGGTCTGTTCTTTCATTTGGTATATTGTATGTTTATATATTTAAAGAAGAACATTTTCTGTAAGGCATTAAACTTTGGTGAAAATCATGAAAAACGCTGGCGCTGGCTGGCAACTTTTTTAAAAAATGCTGGCGGTGAAAGAGTTAATAGTCAATGTGTTTGTACTTTTTATATTGTAAAATTTTTTGATTAGTACTGCATTAAAAATATTTTTAGCCAATTTATCAGTTCAATTGTACTTACTTTGTTTTCCCAGTTGCTCGCTGAAACAAGCATGACTTTATTTTCCATGCCAGGCAAGGGATACTTGAATCGGTTGATTTTGCTTCTGCCTCCTGTAGTTTCACTATCCAGCTTTTCTTCAAGTGGGAAGGGGAACCTGATCTTATTCACCCACTGCAAATCAACCTTTAACTCCTTGTTGATTGCCAGCTGGCTTGTTGTATACTTTTGCATTGTTGGTTCTTTCAAGGTGTACACATTCTTTCCCTGGATTCCCAGAGGAGCATGCAATGTGCATAAATCTACGACAATTCTCAACCTCACAGTCCATGTTTGGTGGGTTTGTCGACTTTATGACATGAATCGGAAACAATGGACTGTGTTGATACTCTGGTGTAACATAAATTCCATTTCTTCCATCTATGCATATCATGGGGGTACTGTCCAAATAGTGCAAATCTCTGATATGTCGACAAAGGTTTTTGGCTGCACTTAGAACAGCTGTGCAGTGTGGACATGGAAAATGGCTTTCAAGTTTTCAATGGAGTCGTCTGTCACATCATCCGTTTTTCTATTTAATGTCCTAGGCTTCTCTGTCAAGGAAAACGTTACTGGAATGAGAGAATCAAACATTAAAAGCTAACAATGAAAAAGCAGACTAGAAAATAGCGACAAACTGATGTCAGATACAGAGAAAATCCACAGACATTCTGACAAGTAATAAAGGATAAACGGTGGTCTATAAATAGGCAAAATAATATAGCACAAGTAAAATCACTGTGAGGATAGCAGACTACAAAAAGGAACCCACCCAACCAAAAACCAAACCTTAAAATTATGACACATTTGGCCTCTAAATATATTATGTTGTATCTTATGAACAATGCAGATGCATAGTTAATTTCTCAGCAGAGTAAGTGTCCTTGTCTAATAGCAAGATATAAAGTGCTATGTCAATAAAAATCTATATATCCAACTTCAGGAGACGGCACTAAAAAAGTGAAACTGCATTTGACCTTATATAACTCTTTTTAAGTGTACAACAAATTATAAATATTTAGGGCTATCTTGTCTCTTCACAGATGCAATATGTACAGGAAAGCAAAAATATAAAAAAACAGCCAACCAAAATCTATATCATAGTATGGATATGGCCAGGGCATGAAGTTAACTTTTTTTAAAGAGGGCATTCCATGAAAATCAGACTTTATCCATGTTTAAGTGCTATAATCGGGTCCCCAGTGCTTCAACCAACCCAGAAAACATGAAAAATAGCAACCCTGTAACTTTGTTTTGGTAAGGCTCTCTTTGCAAGCATGTGAATTTATAGGTCATTTGGATTTCGCTCCCCTCATGACGTAGTAAGGGGATCTTATTATAATGATACCGCCCCTTCATCCAAGAGGGGCTGGCTGCAGACGATGGACGAGTGGAGCTCCACTCTCAAAGAGGAAACACGTGACCTCCACTCTCAAACAGGAAACACGTGACCTCCATTAGCGGGCGAGCGGAAACACGTCACCTAATATTCACGCATAATAAAAGTAGTCGTATGGAAGCTATATACTAAGCTTTTACGGTTGCATTGTAAATTGGACTCGAGTTTGGACATTTCCTCAAAAGTTTCTCCTTGCAAATAAAAGAGTCCATTACAATAGCCAGGGTGGTCATCCAAGGAGTAAAACCCCCGAAGCACTCCACGTTGTCCATTTCCCTGGTAGCCAGCCCCACAGTCTTTGTAAATCTGGCTGCACGAGAGGCGGCTACACCTAGAGATGGTGTAAGGTTTCCTGTACATTTGCCGGTGTCTATCTGACTGTCTGTTCCAATTCACAACACCTGTTCAGTATCAAAGCACAATCACGACAGCACATTAAGTCACACATTTCAGACAATAAATGAACAAATCTTTAACGGAGGGAAATAAAAAGTAGTGTGATTAACATAACTAAATTGTTATAGATGATGCAACCACACTTATTGCACTCACTATCAAGCCAGCTGAAGTGTGCCTCCTGTTGAAAATGCTCCTGGCTGACAATGTTGTTAAATCTCTGGCATGTTAAAGCCAGCCTCAAAATTGCAGAGCAACCATCTTCCAAAACAACATGGACAAGGATCCTCTGAAGAATGTGATTTGGCAACTGTAGATATGAAACATGATTATTATAGAGACATTACAAGCAATTTTCATCAACATCAAAGTGGTTGTGAACACATGCCTGCATAATGTCAGTGGCCACTGTGCCATCCTGTGGAACCCTTTTTATTGGGAGTGGAGGTACCTTCAAAAACATAAAAAAAACTTATTGATTATAAAACTGTTGCACATTTATACATGCTACTTTTATCCAAAACATTACCGAAGTGCTTGGTTTCCTTTTTCTAGGGACACGAAAGACAGGCTGCAGAATTCCATCCCCCATCTTCCTGCCTTCCTGGGTAAAATGTGCAAATCTGCGACCATGTCTGTAATTGACATTTATCAAATATGTTTACCATCATGTTTAGCCACCTACTGCAAGAAGTATCCATTATTGTTTTAATTTTCATTTCACAAACCATACCCCTCAATCTCAAGGTTCTCCAGCAAAACCTTGCACCACCACCTCCTCAGATATGGCATGTCAGACTGAAGATAAAAACAGTTGTAATGTAGTAAACCACAATTAACATTAAAAGATTTTAAGCCAACACTAAGACTGCACTTACAACTGTGAAATCAAATGCTGCCTCCATAGTTATGTACCAGGTATACTGTAAAGGCAGAAAGGTTGTTATGGTGCCATGTCTTTGCAGGAACATTAATTCAACAAGATAAATAAAAACATGGTGCTTGGTAACAACATTAATGGGCATAATGGACATGGTGTAGACAAAAGGGATGTTGTGTGGATATCACTAACTATCCTGAAAATGACCTAGACAACTCACCATAATCATGAATACTCCACAGTCAATCCCAAAATGTTGTAGGGGTAGCCCCTGTTGGAAGAAAGAATACCCATTATGAAGAATTTACAATGACTATCAACCTTATACATGTTTTTGTGTATTTTTATTGTAAATGATTATAACCTCAACATCCAGGGCTGACTGTTCTTTCCATGGCCCAGGAATGAGATTTTGTGCAACAGCCCTGATAAAAATAAAGAATACTTTAAATATAAGTGTACACAGTAGAATTCAGCTGGGGAGCACAAACAGTTTCAGAAATGCAGAACATTTAGTTAAACATGAAATGCCAACAATGCTTACATCCTCTGAACGTGAGGAAACTCTATAACTATGCAGAGTTCATCCAAACAGCCGTGGCAAGTCAGGGGAACATGACTGCCTAGAGTAGATGCATTAACATGGACAAGTCAGGGGAACGTGACTGTCGGAAGATGCATTAGCATAGGCAAGCCAGGGGAACGTGACCGCCAAGAATAGATGTATTAACATGGGCAAGTCAGGGGAACATGACTGCCGAAATATATCATCCTGTTGTAACCTCAAGATGTCTCGGTAGGGCTTGTGACCAAAGCTTTGCTTTCGCTGGGTATTCAGCGAATGGAGGAACAGTATTTCTCTTTTGAGTGGCATCATCACCTATGAGAATAGTCTTTGCAATAAGTTAACCTTTCATGTGGAATATTTCCATTCTTCTTCATATGCTTCTTTTCCAAAGCAACAATGTAGCTTGACAAAATTTTGAAATGCATGCATCACTTACACATAGCATAAAATGCCCTTGTGTCCACAGCGGGAAAACAAGTGCATCTTTCTCTGTGGAGTCGACCTTAAAGAAAGCATGTGGTCAATTCAAATCAGTATTGTTGTTGTACAAATGGGTAGGTACTTACAGGAAGACTGCATAGAGGGTCACAATTCAAGGGTGGGAGCCATGTTGGGGGGATGTGGAGGCTGATAATAAAGACATTTTTCCCCTACAGAAAGACATTTGACTTACTTTCTTCGTTGTACTACAAAGAACTCCGATAGGTCCCACTAAAATATACATACCTGTAAATCGACCATCTCCTTCACAAGCCTCAAACAGGCATTTCCCACCTGTGCACATTATTTCCTTAATTTCTTGCTTATTGAATTTACAATCAAAACATATTGAGTACTTCCTTTTTTCAACAAAATATTTCACCCACCATTGAGTCCATAAATCGGTTTAGCCCTAAAGTTATCAGATTCTCCCTGGTCAAACACGTGGGACCATCTTTAATAATTATTTCTTTGACAGGCCTACGCTCATCCAGGACATAGCTGATCTACAAGAAAAAGGCAATAAGAAATGCAAATTTAAAAGTAGCATTAAAAAAAAATGCAAAACATGGGCAATACCAACAAAGCCTACAATTAATTTAAAATAAACTATGCATTCATCTACCAGTTGTTCTTGGAGGGGATGATCTCCTCTAGCTGCCCATGATGTTCTGCAGGGCCTAAGGTTGCTGATGGCCGTAAGTGTTGCACAATGCTGCCCACAATGGCCAACTTCTACAACAAAAATAAAAGTCTTTTTAATTCTAATATTTAACATTCTCACTGCATTTGATCTGACAGTATCATTTAACTATCCCCAATATGAAACTGTTCCCAGTTAGTAGGCATTAGACTTCTTTCAATTTGTACTCATAATCATGGCTGTGCGATAAATCGCATAATATTATCATGTGTATCTCATCATTAACGCCGGTTGGGTGATTAGTAAAAATCACCATGACTTGCTTTCAGATGGAACTGCACATAGATGTAATTTCACTGACAAGCTAGACAATATCACATTAATTATCGCAGGTGATAATCACATTGCTCATCTATGGCAGTGGTTCTCAATTCCAGTCCTCGGGACCCCCCTCCAGAATGTTTTAGATGTCTCCTTATATGAAACACCTGATTCAGTTCATCAGCTTGTTAGTGTGTTAATTAAGGAGCCTGATGAGTGAAATCAGGTGTTTCATATAAGGAGACATCTAAAAAATTCTGGAGGGGGGTCCCGAGGACTGGAATTGAGAACCACTGATCTATGGTATGAATTCGAAATTGCCTTTGCTTGATAGTTAACTGACATCTATGTGCAGTTTCATCTAAAAGCAGGTGATGGTGATTTACTAATAATCATGGAATTGGCTTTACTGACAATGTACTGGCAGCTGTGCTTTCACTTGAACTTGACTCAGCTGGAGTGAATTGAGTTCCTTAAGGTTTTGAATACAACAGCACTTGATGTTATGAACCAATTAAATGACTAGAACACTCATTACAGTTAAATCTTAAAACATAAACAAAAACAAAAAACATGAACAATTACAGCACATAGGTCAAGCTTAATTACATGAGTTTGTATTATCACTAATGTTATAGCAATTTACCTGTTGCTGAAGATGACTGGGCCACCACAGTTGTGCTTTGACGTTTTGATGCATCCGACTGTTGGGCTGAGGACACAAAGAAGACATGAGCACAGCAAAACTGGAACAAAACTATGTCTGTGTACTGCTGTTAAGTAAATTTAACACAGAAAAGTACTGCACCATTCACCTATGACAGCTTGTCCCAAAGCAGATAGGGTGATGGTGCTCAGAAGCTCCAGTCGGCGTCCAGTATTTAACTGCTTCTCCAGAAGTGCTTTATTTGTGGAGGTGTTATGATGATGGATAACACTTCTCATAAGAAATACATGGGTTGATGGAGCCATGTTGTTGAAGAAGTAGTTACTTTTGCGCATTTTGGCAAAGAACTGCTCAGCAACTTGGCTATTAAACCATCCTTTCAGCTCAGGGACAAGTTGGATCCTGCGCAGTATGTCCTTTGGATCAGTGGCATTCTTCTCATGGAATCGATCATATAGCACATAGTGCTCAGTAGACCCAGTGACTGGATGAGCATTTTCCTTCTTACAGTGCACCCTTTCATGTAGCCATGATAGTGAAACCTGTAATTTTCCATCCCTGGCAGCTTTAACATTCTCTTCTGTGGGTTCAGAGAGTCTGCCCTCATAAGGCTGGAAAGGCATTGAATCAGGAACCCGCAAATTGGTGTGTGTTGCCAAACCTCTTGCAAAATCATACACACAGACATTTGGGAAGTGCTTTCAGGAAAGCAGAAGGTCAGCAAAGTCCCTGGGACTTTCTGCACGCAGGTTAAATTTGATGCTGTATGCAATGCCATGTGGGCAAAGTATTACAGACCATCCACCTAAGATTAGATTCAATAGATTGTAACATGTACCTTATAAAAACTAAATACCATAGTTTACAGAGCAACACTGTAACTTACCAGATGCACCCCATATGCTTTGAAAGACCTTGTCGTAAGTTTGCCTGCTCTTCATGTTCTCCTTTAATCTTGTTATGAGATCAAGGCGGGAGCCCTTGGTGTCGATGTTGCAGGCTTTGCACAATTTTCTCACAACTCCAACCTAATAATATTTTTTTATGACAAACAGTAAACAGACCATTTACTATACACTTTCTTACCCCTCAAACCCAGAGAGCTTTATTATCTTCAACACCAGGCAACATTACCTTTTGTTTTGCCAGCTCATCAATCAGATGGTCCTCAGTAACACTGCTCAGCTGTGCTTCAGTTGAAGAAGAGCATGTTGGCACTTTTTTGAACTCAGTGTTAAGAACAGTGCCACTTCGCGTTTCACTCCCAATCCAGGGTGCCCAGTGTTCATAGCTTGGGCTGACAGTGAAAGGGTTGTTTGCACTGCCTACAACATTTTATGCATTATTTGTAATCCCAGTTGTATTTAAAATGTACAATCTGGTGAAATGAAGTAATCACCATTACTCACTTTGGAAAAAACCTTGACTTATCATTGCAAGATGAACAGAATTCCAATAACTGTCAATGTCATGTTCACCGTTGTAGTCATCAGGAGGTGCCTTGAGATCACTGACTGTAATAAATCACACTATAAGGGGCAAGACCTCTGGACTGTAATCATGCACAAACACAAAAAAATCACAATGTCACTTACCTGCCAGCTTAAAAACCCCTTTTCTGTGTAAGTCCATGACTACCACAGGTGGGTAAAAACCACAATTGACACAGGAGTAAGTATACTCAGTGTCAGTCAAAGCCTCAAAGTGGCAATAGGCATGGAAAATGATATTCCTGGATGGGTACTTCTCTCCTCTTAACCCCTCCAATGAATCCACAACTCTTGATACAGACACATGGTTCTACAGTGTAAAGCAAACACAAGTAAGTCTGAGATTAGACAGTGACACTTCATGTTCTTGGAGTTTATGTATGAAAACTTCCCATAGTCAAATAATCCTATGGAGAAAAGATTAATACTCACTGTAACATTTTCTCTGAGGAACACACAAAATTCAAGGGTGAGAAAAATGTGGTTGTCAAAGTTGTGAAGACCTTCTTTCCACTCCTGATACCTATACTCCATGTTGCACTGTGGACATATACTGTGGTATGTTGAAATATCTGTAAAACACAAAATCATACAGAAGTCAACCTATCACAATACTATCCATCACTGAATATAATTGCTTATTACATTAGTCATACTTCCTGTACTTACTGTCTATCAAGCCCATCATGCTGACAATCCTAGCCTTTTTAGTCACTAGTACTGCCTCTGCAAGTGCAGGATGTCCAATGCATAACTGGCATGTTTTCTCAAGAGGAAAGAACTGTTTTGGGTATTCCATTTTCATTCTTGGTGATGTCATTTCTTTTGGCAGGGTTTCTGGAATTTTTTTTCTTTAAAAATGTACTGCACACTCCTCTTCATACCAGTGGTGTCATACCAGATGCCACTTTGAGACGTGTATATGTGGACAAGATGTCCGTGGTTTGGTGCAGGGACAATGCCAGGTGTTCTTTTGCGTGTTGTATGTGACCATTATTCTTCCAAGTCGGCAAAAACTATGAATGTCAGGCTCATGGATTGACAAGCATATTTGTGATGGAGATCCACCAAAGTCCACAGGCACACAAAGAGGAACATGCACTGCACAAGCAACATTTTGCCTCTTTACACATATGGCTGCCTTTGCCTCTCCAAAAAATCTGAATGTTATCATATCCCTAAGGATGTCTTCTTTCAGAAATGTCTCTGCAGCCGTTTCTTGACAGTAGTCGACTGAGCGAATGTGAGAGCACAAACTGTAGCTTAATCCACTCCGCTGAGCCAACAACTGATACTGCATACATTCTTCTAGCTCACATCGAACCTGGTGTATTTTTCCCCATGTTTTTCTCTGGACATGAATTGGCACAGAAAATCCATGTCCAGTTTTTTGCACGCCAAATATGCCATTTGTCTCATCAATAGCAACGCTCTGTAGATGACAGTTCTGAGTGATGTCATGAGAAAAATCTGAATGTCTCCTCAAAAGGTGTGTGTTATAATTCTTCTTAAGGAGACTAAAGATTGCAGTGGGGACATATGACAGACATTCCATAAACCTCTGCTGCCCCCTGCACCGGTTGTCATGCATACGAGTGGTCTTGTAATGGAGTGGCACGAGTCAGGACAGGCTCTGATGCTGACGGAGTGGCACAAGTCAGGACAGGCTCTTCTGATGTAGTGGCACAAATCAGGACAGGCTCTTCTGATGGAGTGGCACAAGCCAGGACAGGCCTTGCTGATGGAGTGGCATGAGTCAGGATTGGCTCTCCTGATGGGGTGGCACATGGCAGATCAGGCTTCGCTGATGGGGTGGCCAGGGCAGGTCAGGCTTCGCTGATGGGGTGGCACAAGGCAGGTCAGGCTTCGCTGATGGGGTGGCACAAGGCAGATCAGGCTCTGTAGACTGTGAGGTCAGTTGACTGTAACACAGGACCAAATGCCTTTCCATGTCCACTCGTCTTGTTACAGTGCGTGAACAGTAGGGGCAGTGGTAATGCCCCGCAGCACGGCATGGTAATCTGCACCTCTGTAAAATTTGGCCTGTAACCAAAGTCAAACATTAGAATAATGGAACACTAAAATAGGAAAACTAGACACATGTCAATGTGAAGAGTTTCGTTGCAAAACAAGATAACTTATTTTATTTTTTAGAAATCTCGGTTTTTTGGTTGTGCATTCCAATTAATATCAATTCAACTGCAACTGACAAAATTGCAACTGCAATTGACACAATTTAAACCGTCATAACTTAACAAATGCAGCTAAGTAGCACCATAAAACAAAATAATAACATGATAACATAATAATAAACATGTTTTGACAAAAATGTTAAAAACGGAGTTCTCTCGTTTTGCAACGAAACTCTTCATGTGCACATTCATTGCACAGTGGCAACATACCTTTAAAATGTAGAGGGTTCTGCATCTTCTGTGATAATCCTAGTCCTGCAAAGGAGTGAGTAATTAAATGTGAAAACAACCTCCTCAATTACTTTCTTACCTTAAACGAACGCTACACACACATAGAAAACGAACGTGCCCTTTCATTATTCACTACGTTATTTTAACACAATAAACTATCAAAACATGGATTAATTTACGACTATGCTAGCCGTCATGGAATTTCAGCAAATCCACCCTCATATGACATTATAATGGGATTTTGGCAATACTGCTGTTATACTTTGTCTCATGTCAACACAATACTTCGATAAAAATAATGCGATTACGTTCATAATCACAGTAAGTTAAGTATAATCGTATTAAAAGAGGTGGCGTACGCCGTTTTAAATCGCAGTAAATTATGTGTTCATGTACACGCTTTAATCGCATCTATGCGGCAATAACGTAGGTGATTTCACTCAAGCCCTTTGTGTTTTGCTTACATTGCACGTTAAAATAACGTCAGTTTTCCAGTGTAGCGATACTGAAGTAAATAATATTAAACTTGAATTAACGAAACCTACATGCAAATAGTCCATTACCTGAATTATAATCGCTATCCTCGTCTCGTCAATCCAAGTGGATGGGACGTGTTTCCTGTTTGAGAGTGGAGGTCACGTGTTTCCTGTTTAAGAGTGGAGGTCACGTGTTTCCTGTTTGAGAGTGGAGGTCACGTGTTTCCTGTTTGAGAGTGGAGCTCCACTCGACCGTCGTCTGCGCTATCCAACCATGACGCGGCCTCACGAGTGCGAGAGACAGAGAGAAAGAAAGACTGACAGAAACGCGAATGTGTTCAATCATACACAATAAGCATAAACATGTCATTTGATCTGTTCAGCAGAGACCTAAAGTCTTTATTTTTATTCCACAATGTTCCCCATCTGCTGATAAGCATGTATTTAGTATGCATAAAACAAATGATTTTACTTTTTTACTAAGTTGTTCAAATATATAATGCTGAACATCGCTTACTAACTTCTTTCATGAGAGAATATCGCGGTTCTTTGATGTCATCCACCTGTTGGTTCTTGTGGTGCCACATGAACTCGATCAACGCTACTACATCATAGGTCACATGATAATGTCAACATGGCAAATGATATCCATACTAACTTGAATGTACGTACTGTTTTAGCGCTCGTTAAGTAGGTACTCATGGAAATTAAATGCAGGCAATTGAGTGCAGAGGCATTTTTCGGTTGAGACACGCCTCATAATCATAGCCCAATGGAGCGGTATCAGACTGAAATTCTGACTAGATTCAAGAGTTCACACTTACAAATAAGTCAGATAGAATTCATGATATGCGTATTTGGCGTGCTGTCCGAGGAGAGGGCTCTGAGCTCGGCATTTTGCCCGAGCCCGGAGCACTCCTCAACAAAGAGAGGGCTCCGGGGTCTGTATTACGCCCGAACCCAGAACACCCCCCAAAAATTGCAAACTAATGTCGGACAGCAGCTGGAGGTTGTATTGGTAGCCCCCCAAAAAACTTGCAGAAAGTGAAGTTGGAAAAAAATATATATTTTTTTGTTGGAAGCAGAGCTCCTGCGGGAGCGGAGGAAACATCAACGATGCAGCGGTAGAGAAATGATGTGAAATTAACCCCCCCAAAAAAGTGAAGGGTAGGAGAAGGTATTTGCAAAATCGAGCGTGACTGTTCAACCGGGATGGCTCTCGCAGCATCGGACGGGGCTTAATGCTCACAGCATCGGACGGGTAAGCCCCGCCAGCAGTTGAACAGGACGCGCAGCGCGAGCGTGATTCGGGATCGAGTTTAGCCGTTCAACCGGGAGGGCTCTCCCAGCATCCGACGGGGCTTAATGCTCACAGCATCGGATGGGTAAGCCCCGCCAGCAGTTGAACAGTAAGCTATTATGCACGGCGCTAGCGTGATTGGGGATCGAGTTAAGCCGTTCGACCAGGAGGGCCCTCGCAGCATCCAACGGGAGCTTTGGAAGAAATTGCTCATGGCATCGGACGGGTAGGCCCCGCCTGCAGTCGAACTGAGGGTGCCCACTGCATTCGGTCGGGAGGGTTCGACCAATGCTTCAAAGGGGGCTGGGACATGGGAAAAGCCCCTTGCCTCCTATGAATGGGGAACCCACGCCAACACGAATGGGAGCGTCCGGCGACGTGCAAATCAGCACGAGTTGTGAGAATTAACGATTAATTGGTTAAGGCTTGTTACACGTGATGTGGAAGCGGCTGGATCTAAGCATGTGCCGGTAACCAGTTTTAAGGTATACTGACTGAAGTTTTAAAGACTCGAGGTTTCAAAACCACTAACATTTCTGTGATACTATTTCTAAGGCACGAGGTGTGTTTATACAAAAAATTATTAAATCATATCATGTAATTGATTTGATGTTTACATTATAAAGTTGTTTGTATACACAGACATTTGAAAATAACACATTTTAGTGTTGCTATGGCAATACCGCAACACTGAAATCGTGGTATTTTTGCTTGAGGTTATCATACTCTCAAAATTTCATACCGGCCCATGCCTAGCTGGATCTGCTGTAGATTTGAAAGTTTGATGACCAGCGGCCCAGGGTTTGAATTTGTTTTTGTGGAAGACCTTTTTTGTACAGCTGCGTCTATGCGGAAGGAATGGTTTGAAATAAGGGGGTCCACTGGGATGCCGGATTGGAGTAAAATGGATTGCCTGAATATTGTTGAGGATTTTAGTGGCTGCTGTAAATTTAGAAATAATTAAAAAATTAAAAATCACAACTGCGTATGTCAATGTCATCAATTCCAGCCAGGATATAATCTTTGTGTTCATCAAAACAAGTGTACTTGCATTGAATGCGAGTTCTACATTTAATATAGTAAAATATCCCAGTTAAACAAGTAATTTAAGCATTGCAATAGAGGTTTGTGCATTTCTTTTCATGCTTTTTGGTATGGTGGTGTGCTGTATGATTTTTTTACTTATTAAAAGGTTGGGGAACACTGCTATAGCGCTTAGCCGGTGTTGGGGAGTAGGTAACTACAAGTAGCGATGCTACTAACTTAACTACATATTTTCTGTAGTTGGACGGTAGTTTAGATACTTTTAAAACGGTTTACCTTTAGCAGTAGTGAAAAACATCTGCCAAGTGGCAGTGACCAAATGCAACATTTGTGTTGTGGTTCCACAATAACTTTGTGCATTGAGTGCCGCAGTGTCTTTTTGTAGATCACAAATTTAGGTTGTTCATTACTGCTCTATTGTCACGTGACGCGGCTTTGCGGAGATCATCAGATAATTACGTACAGAAAGTGCAGAAGTAAAGTCGACAGTCATATTATATTGTCCGTGGTAGAAGTGAGGCATGACGGCAGAATCTAAAGATGTAAAGATTAATTGCCCATGGCCATATTTGTTCAAGTTTATGTCTTTTTAAGAAACACAGTAAAGCTTACACATTCGTAAGTAAATTTTGCAAACCAAAACATTTGTCTGTCTGCGTCAAAAACTTCAGGTACATGAGAGTGAGTAATCACCGTTTTAAATTAATCCTCCTGTTTTATACTTGTTAACGTTACATGTTTTAATAAACGCTGTTGAATATAACTGGCTATAGCAATACGATTGTCTATACATTTTAAGTTAAATGTTGACTTACATTTTGCCCATCGGTAATCTCTTCAATTCAAGCATAAACAGCACGGCAGCTTACTGATGTCGAACGTGTACTATTTGAAGTGCCCATTTGGCTCATTGTCGGATGCGTCCGAAGGAAACTGTTCTGGAATCAGTCTACCGGTGGCTTGGTAACTTTGTATCAGTATGTGTGCTGTCAGGAACGTGCATACTCATTAACAACACGGTCTCAGTTCAGTGTAATGTTCAAGTAACTGGGAGCTGTAATGAAAGGACTGTATGGTAAATAGATTATGCAGTGGAATATGGTCTTATTTTGAGTCAGAGTGACTGTTAAGCACACCTGAAGTCGAGTAACGTTAAATCATGCTGTTTGGAGACGCCATTGTTTTAAAAATGATTTAGTCCAATTTGGAGTATGGTTCGACCTGTTCGCTTTAAACAAATCGTTCTCTTGAACTTATTCTTTTAAGCAGGCATCATTAATTGTCACAAAAGGCTTTTTGTCTTTCAGCGTCACTGGGTTTAAACTCTGCTCGAGACTGGGCAATAAATACAGATGCTTTTCGAAGCTTCAAATCAGTTACAGTAAATTAATCGTTTTGACAAAATGATTCACCATTTCGACAAACTCGAAACACCTAAATATGGCGCCACCTGCTGGTGAAAACGTTGTAAAAGCGATGAGATTTTAGTCCAAACCTTTACACGTCATACAAAATCATTGCAAATATTTTCTAAAAATATGTTTAAGAAAAGATATATTTAAATTAAACAAAAAATGCAGATAACTTTACTTGGTGGCTTATTTAGGGCAAAAAGATCATTAAAACGAACTCCCCTTTAATTATGCACATGTTGGTCATTAAATCTGTCTATAAAGCTGTCATGCGAAGCCGGGAGTGCACCGGGCTACCGCCACTTGACCGAACCCGAGACTGCCTGAGGGAGGTGGCCTGAGCTCGATTGCAATAGAACTGTGGCTCGAAACACAAGTATCTCGGAACCGGGCGCGCAACCCGTCCGGGAAGCAAAGCAAGCTGCGTATGCGCCTTAGCTGATGACATTGATCATATGTTTTCACAACGGTGATGACGCGAGACTGCTCGAGTGAACCGGGGTTTGATTTACTCGAGTGACGGCAAAACCAGACCGATGCTGCTGTTTTTGTGGAAGACCTTTTTTGTACAGCTGCGTCTATGCGGAAGGAATGGTTTGAAATAAGGGGGTCCACTGGGATGCCGGATTGGAGTAAAATGGATTGCCTGAATATTGTTGAGGATTTTAGTGGCTGCGGTAAATTTAGAAATAATTAAAAAATTAAAAATCACAACTGCGTATGTCAATGTCATCAATTCCAGCCAGGATATAATCTTTGTGTTCATCAAAACAAGTGTACTTGCATTGAATGCGAGTTCTACATTTAATATAGTAAAATATCCCAGTTAAACAAGTAATTTAAGCATTGCAATAGAGGTTTGTGCATTTCTTTTCATGCTTTTTGGTATAGTGGTGTGCTGTATGATTTTTTTACTTATTAAAAGGTTGGGGAACACTGCTATAGCGCTTAGCCAGTGTTGGGGAGTAGGTAACTACAAGTAGCGATGCTACTAACTTAACTACATGTTTTCTGTAGTTGGACGGTAGTTTAGATACTTTTAAAACGGTTTACCTTTAGCAGTAGTGAAAAACATCTGCCAAGTGGCAGTGACCAAATGCAACATTTGTGTTGTGGTTCCACAATAACTTTGTGCATTGAGTGCCGCAGTGTCTTTTTGTAGATCACAAATTTAGGTTGTTCATTACTGCTCTATTGTCACGTGACGCGGCTTTGCGGAGATCATCAGATAATTACGTACAGAAAGTGCAGAAGTAAAGTCGACAGTCATATTATATTGTCTGTGGTAGAAGTGAGGCATGACGGCAGAATCTAAAGATGTAAAGATTAATTGCCCATGGCCATATTTGTTCAAGTTTATGTCTTTTTAAGAAACACAGTAAAGCTTACACATTCGTAAGTAAATTTTGCAAACCAAAACATTTGTCTGTCTGCGTCAAAAACTTCAGGTACATGAGAGTGAGTAATCACCGTTTTAAATTAATCCTCCTGTTTTATACTTGTTAACGTTACATGTTTTAATAAACGCTGTTGAATATAACTGGCTATAGCAATACGATTGTCTATACATTTTAAGTTAAATGTTGACTTACATTTTGCCCATCGGTAATCTCTTCAATTCAAGCATAAACAGCACGGCAGCTTACTGATGTTGAACGTGTACTATTTGAAGTGCCCATTTGGCTCATTGTCGGATGCGTCCGAAGGAAACTGTTCTGGAATCAGTCTACCGGTGGCTTGGTAACTTTGTATCAGTATGTGTGCTGTCAGGAACGTGCATACTCATTAACAACACGGTCTCAGTTCAGTGTAATGTTCAAGTAACTGGGAGCTGTAATGAAAGGACTGTATGGTAAATAGATTATGCAGTGGAATATGGTCTTATTTTGAGTCAGAGTGACTGTTAAGCACACCTGAAGTCGAGTAACGTTAAATCATGCTGTTTGGAGACGCCATTGTTTTAAAAATGATTCAGTCCAATTTGGAGTATGGTTTGACCTGTTCGCTTTAAACAAATCGTTCTCTTGAACTTATTCTTTTAAGCAGGCATCATTAATTGTCACAAAAGGCTTTTTGTCTTTCAGCGTCACTGGGTTTAAACTCTGCTCGAGACTGGGCAATAAATACAGATGCTTTTCGAAGCTTCAAATCAGTTACAGTAAATTAATCGTTTTGACAAAATGATTCACAATTTCGACAAACTCGACACACCTAAATATGGCGCCACCTGCTGGTGAAAACGTTGTAAAAGTGATGAGATTTTAGTCCAAACCTTTACACGTCATACAAAATCATTGCAAATATTTTCTAAAAATATGTTTAAGAAAAGATATATTTAAATTAAACAAAAAATGCAGATAACTTTACTTGGTGGCTTATTTAGGGCAAAAAGATCATTAAAACGAACTCCCCTTTAATTATGCACATGTTGGTCATTAAATCTGTCTATAAAGCTGTCATGCGAAGCCGGGAGTGCACCGGGATACCGCCACTTGACCGAACCCGAGACTGCCTGAGGGAGGTGGCCTGAGCTCGATTGCAATAGAACTGTGGCTCGAAACACAAGTATCTCGGAACCGGGCGCGCAACCCGTCCGGGAAGCAAAACAAGCTGCGTATGCGCCTTAGCTGATGACATTGATCATATGTTTTCACAATAGTGATGAGGCGAGACTGCTCGAGTGAACCGGGGTTTGATTTACTCGAGTGACGGCAAAACCAGACCGATGCTGCGGGGGGCGCCGGTATTCAGATACGATCGCAGTCAGGATCGGACAGCAGCAAGCGAGCCTAGTGCCCCAAGAAAAAAGCCCCAAGACATTCGGACCTGTGCAGGTAGCGGAGGCAGCTTCACGCTTTTGGGGATAGGGTGGAAGAAGGGAGGTGAGGAAGAAAATAAGGCATCCGGGCCTGTGACTGTAGCCGAGGCAGCCTCGCGGACAGAGGAGAGAATTAGATAGAGAAGCCTGTGCTGGCTGAGTCTGTGCCGCCGATGGAGGCATGTTCACGCAGAGTAAAGGAAAGCTGTGTTGAGGGGTTCAGTGGAAATTGAGAGTTAATTCCTCTGTTTTCTTGCCATGGATTCCGCCGCTGCCAGGCCTTCTTGCCATGGTAAGAACTGTCGAAGGACGTGGGAGAGTTAGCTGCATGTTTATATAGGCTTCCACTCATGCCGATCAGGTGGACACCTGATTGCTGATTGTTGACAGCTGGTCGTAATTACGAGATAGTTTGGCAGATTATTTAATCTCTCGAACTTTGTTAATAAAACATCATATTGAGTATGACATGTATCCGATGTATGCGATTTTGGACGCAGCCAAAGCGTCAGTGAATGGGTGATTAATAGTAATGACAGCACACTATAGTGAGGAGGCACTAAGTGAATTATCTGTTTTATTTATCTTCTCACCAAAAGGATGTCTCAGTCAGAACACCCAAATAAAGTAAACACTGTCCGTAGGGCTTGACATCAACATCCGTCAACAAATTCTGGTAGATATCAGTGGTAAAGGGTAAGACAGCTACTCCTTCTAGCCACTTTGGTGGGTGAATTTTGTTATTGTAGTCTTCTTAAACGCCATTTGAAATAATAAATAATGCGTGGTGCGACACTACGAAACTACAATTCCCATGAAGACTCCCTGCATAAAAAGAGCTCAGGGCATACAGTATCTGAGAGCGCACGTCCATTTTTGTGCAAAGGCAAATTAAACTGTTGAGGGGAGAGAGAGGTTCGCACTCGCGCATCATCATCTGAGTTTGTACTTTTGCGCAACCATAATGCCCTCTTGACAGTCAGTAACTTAAATATAGTCTTAAATCACAGAAACCATCAAGCATATAATAAACAATCTGCATAAACAAGTCGACAGTAAAATTAATGTACATGTCTTGACTGTTTACTGCTGTTGTTTAGCTTAGGTGCCAGGCGATCTTAGCCCCGCCCACAACATTTTGAGGACAGGAAGATCGGTCTAGGGTTTCTCCGTTGCGAGTCCCAAAGCTTGTCGACCAATCAAATTGTCAGGGCGGGCTTTATACGATGATGGACATATGATCAACAGTAACGTAATCAACTACGTCACCAAGGAGCGTCACCAAGGAGCTGACATTGAGTCTGTTCTAGAAGATATCGACAGAGTATTGATTTTAAAAGAGGAACAGAGAAACGCGATCAAGGCATTTGTTGATCGGAAAGATGTTTTTGCCGTCCTTCCTACGGGATTCGGCAAAAGTTGGTCGCACTTATGGAGGACCAAGTTAAAGAAGCAACTGAAATGGGTATAACAGCGATGCAACTCGATGTGCACGACGAGATGGATATAATTAGTGGTCGTTGCCAGCTTCTTTTCGGAACCCCGGAATCATGGCTGCTGAATAAGTGGAGGGACATGCTAGGCTCCGATATTTTTCAAGCAAACGTAATGGGTATCGTCGTGGATGAAGTTCACCTAATGTAAAAATGGTAGGAGATAGTCTTACTGTATGACTAAGTAAATACTTAATGTTGTGATCTAAATGAAATAAACATAGTAGGTGTTGATGTACGTTCGCTAACTCAAACTCAGTATAATCACAATGTTAGTGTCATTGTAGCGAATTAACTAGCAGTTCGGTCAGGCTGCAAAAGATGTCATTTCAACATACGCCACACACTCCGTTGCTCTGATTGGTCATAGGACTATCCAGTTGAGTGCAGAGGCATTTTTCTGTTGAGACACGCCTCACTGTTCGGACGCTTTTACTTGCGCTCTGTGCTTTGCGCTTTTGCTTTTTCGCTTTTATCTTTTGATTCAACTACCAGCAGTTCAGCACAGTGCTCAAACTAAACAATTGGGCACTCACACTAAAACTACAAATTCCTGGAACTATATTGATATTTGGAACATTCAACAACTTGGGGAATTTGTCAAAGCAGTCTACCAGTCTGCTATTGCCGGCAGCTGACAATCCTAAAACAGGACAACAGAGCTGCCCACACTCAAACAGAAGAAAAGAAGAAAGAATGCCTTCTTCTGGATCTAAATCCACCTGCTGCTCAAATTGCCACAGACTTTTACAAAAGATTGCAGTTCTCGAAACAAAGTTACTTGTGGCGCTGCCGACCCTGCCAGAACATACAGCGGAGCTTCATCGTGGTCCTTCTCAACATAAAGCTGGTGAGTCCTGTGAACCTAATGCTTTTAAACAGGTCATAGTGAGCTCAGAGAAACCTAAAGAAATTGAGGACACAAACCGATGGCATAAACAGGGTGCGAGACCCAAAAGTGCTCAAGACATTAGACTGTCACGAGTGTCACAAATTGCTGCATTAGCATCATCTACCCCAGATATGGGTACAACTCGAGTAGCCAATATTGGTATTCTACCACCCCCTGTACGGCTTGAAAATAGATTTGAAGCACTAATGAGTTTGGGTGAAGAATCCCCAAATGTTAATGGACACAGATCACGTCAGCCAGTAGCTTACAGAGCTAACAGACGCTCAACATCATATAGGCAGCGGCGCTCCGCTCAGACAGCAGCCGAGCCAAACACGCTGATAGTGGGTGACAATATTATCAGAAACTTTGAAAGCATGGCTACCCGTACATACTGTTTTCCTCGGGCAACGGTTTCTGATGTTAACAAGGAACTTTGCAACATTCTGATGAAACATAAGTCTGTCAGTCGGATTGTCATACATGTGGGAAAGAATGATATTCGGAAAGAGCAGTCTGAGCTCCTTAAGGGGGATTTCAATGAACTTTTTGAAACACTTACAAGACTGAAAGTTAAATTTTTCATCAGTGGACCTCTTCCAGCCCGAGGAACAAATATGTTTTCTCGTCTACTAAGCTTAAATTCATGGCTGCAAAAAACCTGCACCATGAGAGGACTGAATTACATTGACAATTTCAATATCTTCTGGAGTCAAAGGCAACTTTTTAACACAGATGGTATCCACCCAAACAAAATAGGTGCTAGGTTGCTTAAAGACAATATCTTTTTCTCCATGCATCATCCATCAGCTGAGTGTGCCAGTCCACTACTGAACAGCGGAAATGACCACAGGATTTTACACCAGCACCTGGATGGACATTCAGATGACAAGGATAAAACTCTGCAGTCACAACTACTGTTCACAGACACAGCTCAGGCTGAGCCCTGCCCACAGACCTCGCTACAGCTGGATTGTGAATCAACACCCAAGGACGTTTCTGTTGATAATGACCAGAGGAATGATAACACTCCCTCCCAGCCTTCAGGAAGACCAGAATCACAGCTGATGTCGTCACACTCTCTCTCCCTCTCTCCAACATCACCACTTCTGGGCTTTTCAGAGAAAATGGAGAAACTGGTATCTGCTGGAACAAAGCTCTCCCACTCTATTGCTGCGAGTCCTCAAATATCAACCAAGAAACGGCGGGCTCCTCAACCACAAAAGCCTTCGGGCCCAGCCCGCCCTCCCCCTCCATCTCAGAGAGCACTCCGACCTCTGCCTCAACATCAGGGATCACACTAGGGCTGCACGATTCAAGCTAAAATGTGAATCCCGATTTTTTCCATGGGAATTGAGATCCCGATTCTCTCACCCGATTCTCTTTATTTTAACAAAAACATTTATTATGCACTTAACTAAAAAATGTGCTACAGGACTTTCAGTTATAATAACGTTTCTTAAAAGTCTCTTTTTCTTATTTTAGACCCCTTAAAATTTAGAATAATTTAAAATTTGTTAGCTGTTAAATTGCACCTGTGCTTTTTGTACTATCAAACTGGCCAACCTTAAAACTTTTAAAACACTAACGTTAAACCTTTAAAAGACTAAAAGATCAACATTTTGAGGCATCAGAGAAAAACGCAGACATGTAATAATGTTCCCCTCGTGCGAAAAACCCTTTCTAATGGGGAATGTAAAGAGGCCGTTTCTCAATGTGAAGGCTGCAGCCTCTCTGGAGGTCGCATTTCTAAACTGCGCATCATAAAGACTGTCTAATTTCAGAATATTAACAATTAACGTTATAAAGATGACTAATATTTTTAGTTAATAATAAATTGTTGAAGTATGTTAATGACTTGCAGGCTGTATACGTCATCAAGCCTGGTTCATTTGAGTTAACGGAGCATTACATTCGCATGCGACCTCCTGAGGTGGCAGCCTTCCGATTTAGAAACGTCCGAAGCCTGAGGTAAATAATTTCCTTGCCTTTTTTCGAAACCAATGTTGTTGCATATCTTCACTTTCTCCGTCGCCACCAGGATTTTCCACAGTGACACTCGTTTATCCTCTCTTTTTTGTGAAAATTGCCGCTCCAGATCCACCAAGTAAACGGCTGTGTTTAGGTCTGCTGCCTTGTTATACGTCACGCGAGTGACAGCGGAATGCCGCAAATGAGATGAGAGAGAGGAGAGAAACGATCGGGTCTGATTGGTGAATGAATAGGGTTTGGTTTTACCCTGTATGAGTGTGTGTTAGCAAGTTTGACCGATATTCTTGGGTTGTTGTAATGTAAATACGTGAACACTTGAGCGCAGAAACTGAATACAGGGAAATACTGTAAATGCAAGTGAATCGCCGTCATTTAAAATGAAGATCGCCTATATGTATGAATCGAGATCGTGATTCTTTTTCGATTAATCGTGCAGCCCTAGATCACACCAGCCCTCATCTGCAAACAGCACTGGTAACTGATGTGTGTTGGGTTCCCGCTACGTCAGCAGTAACAATCATAAATATTTTAAGAACAAGCGGGCGCCCGATGTCCCTTTAGCTTTCCCTATCTCTGTCCTGACATGTGATAGAAAGATGAAGGCCGTCTCCAGCCGCACAGCAATTCTATCTAATCTACTGCCTATTATACGTCATTCTGAGATTGATACAGTTCCAAAACCAGTTACTGTTAAGTTAGCACTTCTGAACATCCGTTCACTAAAGAACAAATCCTTTTTAGTTAATGATCTTATCACCACTAACAACCTGGACTTTGTTTCTAAATGAAACTTGGTTAGATGACAGCTGCAGTGCTACAGTTCTCAATGAATCAGCCCCACCCAACTTTACCTTTATAAATGTCTGTAGAGCTGTTAGAAGAGGTGGAGGAATAGCTGCTTTTTTCAAAGATGCCTTTCAATGCAAGCAAGTGTTACTTGGTGATTACCAGTCTTTTGAATATTTGTGTATTGCTCTAAAAGGTACACCACGCATTCTGTTTACAATTATTTATAGACCTCCCAAATACACCTCAGCATTTGTTGATGAATTCACAGAACTTTTATCAACAATTTCCTCTGAATTTGATTATTTTGTTATTGCTGGAGATTTCAATATTCATATAGACAATTCAGAAAACAATACTGCGATTGAACTGTTAAATGTTTTAAACACTTTTGATCTGACCCAGCACGTGCAAGGTCCTACACACAATCGTGGACACACTCTTGATCTGCTCATTAGCAAGGGTCTAAACATTTCATCCACTGTAATCAAGGATGAAGTGCTATCTGACCATTTCTGTGTTTACTTTGATTTATTGATCTGTCCTGCCACTGATGCTAGATCTGTCTATATCAAAAAAAGGTTCATAAATGAGAACACCAGTGAGGTATTTATGAATGCTATGTCAATGTTGCCAAACATATCGGCAGACTCTGTTGATGTTCTCCTTGAAAACTTTAACATAAAAGTTAAAGATGCTATTGATGATATAGCTCCAGTAAAGGTCAGGGTGATCACTGGCAGACGTAAAGCACCCTGGAGAAACACAACAGCAGTACAGCACATGAAAAGAACATGCAGAAAAGCTGAACGTATGTGGCGGAAAACAAAACTTGAAGTACATTAAAGCATCTATAAGGACAGTCTTCGTGCTTTCAATGTAGAACTAGGCACAGCTAGACAGACCTTCTTCTCCAATATTATAAATAACAACATAAACCACACTCGCACTCTTTTTGCTACTGTAGAGAGACTAACAAACCCCCCAAATCACCTGAAATGCTCTCTGACAACAAATGCAATGAGTTTGCTAAGTTTTTCTCTGAGAAGATCAGTAATATCAGAATGGCAATCAATATGACCTCAAATTGTACTGTGGTCAGTCAGATATCATTGCAACAACCTCAGAAATTAGCCATTCTCTCAGAATTTGACATAATTGATATAAAAACCTTGGAAGAAACAGTACAACATCTTAAAGCATCAACTTGCAGCCTTGACACCCCCCCTATATCTTTTCTCAAAAAGGCATTTAAATGCTTAGAAACTGACCTCTTAAAAATAGTAAACACATCTCTGATCACAGGCACTTTTCCAGAGTCATTAAAAACAGCAGTTGTTAAGCCTCTCCTAAAAAAGAGTAACCTAGACAAAACCATACTTAGCAACTACAGACCTATCTCAAATCTTCCGTTTATAAGCAAGATCGTTGAAAAGGTTGTTTTCAATCAGCTGAACAAATTCTTAAACTCAAATGGCTATCTGGACAACTTTCAATCTGGTTTCCGTCAGCATCACAGCACAGAGACAGTGCTCATAAAGATAATAAATGATATTCGCTTAAACTCTGATTCAGGTAAAATATCAGTGCTGGTGCTACTAGATCTTAGTGCTGCCTTTGACACAGTAGATCACACCATACTCTTAGATAGACTGGAAAACTGGGTAGGGCTCTCTGGGATTGTCCTCAAATGGTTTAAAACATACCTACAAGGAAGAGGTTACTATGTGAACATAGGTAACCATAAATCTGAGTGGATTTCCATGACATGTGGAGTCCCACAGGGTTCAATTCTTGCACCGCTTCTGTTTAATTTGTATATGCTCCCACTTGGTCAAATAATGAAAAAGAACCAAATTGCTTACCACAGCTATGCAGATGACACCCAGATATACTTAGCCCTGTCACCCAATGACTACAGCCCCATTGACTCTCTATGTAAATGCATTGATGAAATTAACTGTTGGATGCGTCAAAACTTCCTCCAGTTAAACAAAGACAAAACCGAAGTCATTGTATTTGGAAATAAAGATGAAACTCTCAAAGTTAACACATACCTTGACTCTAGGGGTCTAAAGACACAAAATAAAGTCAGAAATCTTGGTGTAATATTAGAGTCTGACCTTAATTTCAGTAGTCACGTGAAAGCGATAAGCAAATCAGCTTACTACCATCTCAGAAATATTGCCAGAATTAGATGTTTTGTCTCAAGACAGGACTTAGAGAAACTTGTTCATGCTTTCATCACCAGCAGGGTGGATTACTGCAATGGACTCCTTACTGGGATCCCCAAAAAGACCATTAGACAGCTGCAGCTCATACAGAACGCTGCTGCCAGAATTCTGACCAGAACCAAAAAATCTGAGCACATCACTCCAGTCCTCAGGTCCTTACACTGGCTTCCTGTTACATTTAGAATAGACTTTAAAGTATTGTTACTCGTTTATAAATCACTTCATGGCTTAGGACCCAAATACATGACAGATATGCTAACTGAATATAAACCTAACAGATTACTCAGATCATTAGGATCAGGTCAGTTAGAAATACCAAGGGTTCACTCAAAACAAGGTGCGTCAGCATTTAGCTTTTATGCCACCTCTAGCTGGAATCAACTTCCAGAAGAGATCAGATGTGCTTCAACAGTAAACACTTTTAAATCTAGATTAAAAACACATCTGTTTAACTCTGCATTTATTGAATGAGCACTGTGCTGCTTCACACTGACTGCACCTTTAACTCAAGTCACTTTTACTCCTGTTTTATTCTTTTTAACTTTTTAAACTGTTTTATTAAAATCACATTTATTTTCTTTAATTGTTATTTTAAATTCTCATGTATCTTTGTCTTTATTGTGATCTTATCGTGTAAATCTTATTTTTAAATTTTCTTTTTCTTTTTTATATATTGTTTTCTAATTTCTGTGTAAAGCACTTTGAATGACCTCTGTGTATGAAATGTGCTATACAAATAAACTTGCCTTGCCTTGCCTTGCCTCATAATCATAGCCCAATGGAGCGGTATCAGACTCAAATTCTGACTAGAATTGAGTATGACAACGTCAGGCTTGCTGTTGTTAATGAACTACACAGATGTCATCTCTCAGTTAAAGGTATAGGGGAGGATTTTCTTTTTCCGGGTGGATCATCAAGACTATTGGTCATCCTAGTTGTCAATCATTCTGGTGATATGTTTATGCAAGGCATCGTACATGCTCGTCCCTAGGTTCGCTTTCTGCAAATCCGCACATTCAGGTGTATATGTGTGGTGAGCTACGGTTTCAGCCATTCATTGAAGCTCGCGTTGTCAAAGTATTTTTTCAGAATGTCGCAACAGAAAAAGTGTCTACAAATTGTATGACAAAAAGAGAAAGGCCTCTGAAGAAAGAAATAAGACCAGAGGGTTTTTTAAAGAATATTCCACACACTGGCATGCGCTAATAGCACAGGTTGGGCTTTCAACGCAAAGTTTCTATTCGACAGGTAACGTTTGGCATGCTATTTGGAGAAGTCCATTTAAAATCACTGCTAGTAAAAGTTGATGTAAGCTATGATTAGCAATGCTAGCCCTGGCACAAGTCACGAACCGCACAGACACAGTAAACATCTCAATTTGTAACTCAAAAATAGCCTTATGACCAAATGGTAAAGGGTATCTTTTGTGCAGATATAATAATAAACGTTAAAACTTTTTATGGGAATATGCTGAAAAACACAAAAGATAATTAAATAGTATACCCAATAAACCTACATTTAAATAGGCTTCTGGGAGTCTTGATGATTACCAGGGGCAACAAGTGGCAGCTCACCAAGTACATCCAGCTTTCCTAGTCAAGATAATTGTGTGTGCACGCTGTTATTGAGCAGCCCAAGAGGTCGGGTGTAATCAAATCGATCGAACATGGCAAAAGCCAAAGAAAGAGCCGCAATATTTAATGCTACTGAGCAGCACATGTTATTAGAAACGTATGAAGAGGTTAAACATCTAATGACTAAAAAAGGCAATACATCTGCAGCAAATAAAACAAGAAAAAGGCTGGCAAATAATTTCTGATTGATTAAATGCATAAGTAGGAAACATAGTAGAAAACAGCAGCAGGTGAAAATTAAACACCAAAATATTATTTAGCATGGTATGCAAGTTTTATAACTACTTAGAAATAACTGTGCCATAAGTGTCTGTGGGGGGGGGGGGGCGACAAACAGTACTCTTCACTCCTGCAGAGGAGCTGGCCTTGGACCTGAAGACCAATGTGCTGTTGATGAGGAGACTGTGTCTGTATTTTCAAGGAGGCTTGAGATAAACATTGATTGCATATTATATACTATATACAGGCCTATCTGTCTGGGAATGTGCTCATTATATGTTTTCCTACAATATTGGCTGCAGGACACTTACATCCTTTCCAGAACCCACTGGGACAGGGAATACAGTAGAGAAAATGTGAATGTCATGAAATCTTTCTTTTTTACAAAATGAAGAGAATGTAAAAAGCTTGTACAAGCATTACATTATAAAGCAAATGGATCTTCTGGATGTGAACATGCAGCACAAAAGACTTAAGATAATGAAGCTGAAGCTGGAGCTGGAAATTGAGACACTAGAGAAAGATGCAAGTATAATTGTCTTTCCCCCATAACAGGGAGCGTCAACTTCTAAATAAACACCACTTGAGCATTTTGTGTCCTCTGTAATTCACATGCATAATGGGAAAGTGTGAGATCTATATAGTCTATACAATTAAAATTAAATCCTTCACACATTTTGAAATGTTAATAAAAATAATTATTAGCACAATTGTCTCTTGTAACCATTACTGTTTCATTATCATAAAAACTGGATCATTGCCCCAGTCGTCCTGAACAATCATCCTTGGTGGTCTCTCTTTTCTCAGGCATGCATTGTTATGGAGCACAACACAAGCAACAATAATGTCATATGCCATTTGTTGTGTCACTTAAAGGTGGTTCAGGCACTTGAGCCTTGGTTTGATGAGACCAAATGTCATCTCTATATTAGCTCTCGTTCGAGAATGGGCATGGTTGTAGTTTGAACAGAATATAACTGCAGAAATACAGTATGTCTTTAAATGAGACCGTACCTTCACATTTAGGCTATGTCCACACGAAGCCGGTCCATTCCCTATCCGATCATTTTATTTCCTTGCTCTAAAAAAATAATCTGTAAACACGAAACCACTGAAACCGACTGAAAGCGGTGTAGTATATATGCCGGACCAGTATGGGGCGCTTTAATTCTGCCACAGATATACACTATACACGGAGAAGAAGACTTTGAGCATGCGCATAACCAACGTATGGTGTTGTCCATTATCGCTTGTTGGTCACCACAATTGCATAGAAGCAATAGATTTTGCTGTAATAAAGCTAGTAGGCTTTAGTAGCTTCTGTAGCACGAACACAATCACGTAGTCCGCCGTTATTGTTGTTGCTGTTACGTGTGACGCTTCCGACACGTGATGTGATGACGTTTTCGCTTCACAAAATATACGGATTGGCTGTACAGACGAAACCGCAAGGGTGTCGGTTTCAGATTTATCCAGTTTAGGACCCTTTAGGATTTATCCACTTTAGTGGATTCAGTCTCCAAAAACGCCGGATCCATGTGGATGAAATACGTATACAGTGATACGCGTCTCCGTGAGGACAGCCCCTTATACTATGCATTGAGATCCCGTAAGCAAAGAGTTTAACTTCCAACTGTCGCTTTGACGTTAAATCTTAAAAATGTCCAACTCCTATAAATATATTTCTTAACTTACCTGCAATTCCGTAAAAGCCCCGTTTAATGGTCCAAATTGCTTTGTGACCAGGGAAGGTGATAAAGACATTTAGCAGATGTTTTAAAGACAGGTACACCATTCGCACACATCGGCAAACCGATGCTTTGCTTATGTTCTTTGCATCTCCAACAGTGTACAGAAATGTCCGGCTAGCAAAAAAGCGCAGCGCTATGTGTAGCGGAGGGGTTTGCTACCAATAACAATGTAAACACTCCACTGCGGCCGCCCTTAACCCAGAAGGGTAATAGAGCGGTCGAGTGGGCAGCGAACACGTCTATCAAAAAGGTTACAGATGTAAATAACCAGACCCGGAAGGGCCAAATTGCGACTACGCCACCCCTGACTGTCAGGGGAACAATCTTAAGGACACAGGTTCGTTACCGGGAGGGGAGCAAGGAATGAAGGCACCAGAATAATAACAAAAAATATATATTTTTATTTATAATTAAAATCTTTGACACAACACAGGGTAAAAGGTCGCTCTTAAAGTGACCACATTAAACACACTCACTGGAAATGGATCAATGTTCGATGGAACGGGAGATAACCCCTCGCTGCACACATACAATTTGTAAACCTAATTTTATGCACACGGCACACAGGTGAAAATCATCAAGTAAGCACAGCACACAGTGTCAGAAACCCACACAAAGAAAAGAATAAGACGTTACCTCCCTCCAAAATGGATGACCCACCCCGCACAAATAACCCAAAACAAAATAACAATAACACAAAAGACACTCAATCTTTAAAGAAAAGTACACTCTTAAATGACAAACATCAAATAAATAAAAAAAAAAAAACACTTGAATAAAAAGAACTCAAAAGAAGTCCCGTTACCACGGGGATGAACCCAATGCTCGAAGCGGAAGTACAGGTATTTGTGTTCTCGTAAAGAGACAATACACTCACCACTGCTCATGGACACAATACCCCATTAATAAGGGTCTTACGAGGCCAACACCCTGCCTCATTCGTAGCAGTGTTAGTTCGTAACAAAAATGAATAACTACCCAGAAGTTGTTTGTTCACATAGTTGGTCAGCCCACCATCATATACGGATGTACAATGGTGGTTCACAATATACAAGGGCTATACGAGAGGTACGGTTCAAACAGTAGTTAGGATGACCTAATACTGGTCGCATAACAGTAACTCACCAGTAGTAAGGGAATAAAGAAAGAATAAATCAAACACATAGACATAAAGCAAACACAAAATTACATCACACACATAAAACCCATTATTACGAGACTTAGTGTAAAACACAAAATCAAGAAGACTTCAAGTAAACAGCATTACCCTGGCCGATACCAACACCGGCAAATAACATGACGCCCAATACCTCGAGCCGAAGTCACGGTGGTCCGAAGGGCTTTCTTCTAAGGCGGGTAACGGTAACTTTGTCCGTAAAGGAATGACGCGTAAAGTCTTCATTAACAAAAGCACACACTGACAGGAGTTGTACACAGCAGCTAACCCGCCGTAGGCAAAGCGGCAATTAAATCGCCCTTGGCAACACGGTAAACAGCTTGCCGTCGACGACCGAACTGGCAAGTGGTGGTGAGCAAAACACTCGTAAAATTTCCCCACAGGCAAAACAGCAGCGCCGTCACACACTCGGGCCAAATACCCTCTCTGTTCCTGGACGGTAATCAGAAATGCCAGATCAACCGAAAACTTGCGGGAATGACCCCTAACAAGAACGTCCTCGCAGTGGCTCGTTCCATTCAAATGAACGCCAAACCACACTGAGGTAGCAGACAGCCCACGCCAACAACCAGTTAGCCAAATGGTCCTTGGCAGAAACAATGAATCGGGTCCCACGAGAGGGCGGAGCCAAAGGTGACGCATCACCAGGTAGCCCCAAAACTTGCCTTTTTATATAATTCCCATCCCATCACGTGACTTAAACCAATGCCCTTCCTGGCTCTGCTACATATGCATACAGTCTGAAGAACCCAGGGTGTCCATGGGGTAGTAAAAAGAATCTACAAAAATTAAGGCCCTTGAAAAGTAGTAAAATTATTATTATTATTATTATTTTATTTTTTTTGCTTAATATTTGTGTGGGTATGTGTGGGAACTGTGAGTGCCTTATTGCAGCTTGTTGTGCTGTATGTGAAATGTACAGTCCCAGTAATTTACAGATATATAAAATCCATTCTCTCGAAAACCTGTACCGCTTATACAGGTGTTTGTCTGTAAAAGACAAAGGGTCTGACCTGTCCCTGAAAGTACATTCCCTTCTGAATGCTCTATGTCAGGGGTCGGCAAGTAACTTTGGCCAGGGGCCAATATTTTTTTTAGCCAGTAGATGGCGGGCCAGCTGAATTTTTTTTACATTTTGTTTTTATTTCCTATTTAAAAGACGAAAGACGGCATTAAAAATTGCTTAAAACATGGTTGTTCTGTTGTTTCTTTGTCTGTTTGCACCCGCAATAGGCCTATAATCATGGAATATGATGGGTCCGTGTATCATTCGTTCAATCGTTTTTTCAAATTAAAAACAAAAATAAAAAAATGAAAAAAAAACAACAACTTGTTTTTCCATTATTTATTCCTGAACTTAACACCTTTATAGGCATATATCAATGAAAACATTTTAAAGAGCCAGTAAGATGACAATTTTAAGCATCCTATCACTATTTATAAGTCCCGGACAACAGGTTTAAATGCATGCAAGGTCAAAAAACACTGTAATTTTCTCAAAATATAAATGTAAAATGACCCCATTTCTCAGAGATCCCCAAACGATTCGTGTAAAGCCGTTCAACGACTCAGTCTGCCTAAACCCCACCTTTCAGTAGTGATGGGAGAAACTAAGCTTTTCAAAGCTTCGAATCAAATGAACCAATTGCTACGAAAATTGATTCAGTTTTTCGAAGCAGTTCGAAACACACGCTGGCGACCCCTGCTGGTCAAAATAGTGTAAAGCAGATATGGCCAAACATTTTAGACTTTTTTTTACAACATGTTTAAAAAAATTATTTAACTTAATTAAGACATAGTTGAAAGTGTATTATGTGTTTTTTGTTTTATTTAGGGCAAACAAATCATTAAAACTAACTACCCTTTTAATTATGGACATTTTTGTCATTAAATCTGTCTATAAACAATAAAGACAAAATGGCAGTGTAATTAGTCAGAAGGATAAATGTTTTATGAACTTTTATAATAAAACTGACCCGAGTTCACCGAAACATATTAGACACTGGTCATGTGATCAATCCAAGCAATAAAAACGAATATAGACATTTTACACTCATTTAAGCATTTATGTAAACTAACCAGGTCATAACAAAACCGTAAATGAGCATGCGTTAGCCGTTTGCTAACGTGACTCTCTGACAGTAAATTAACAGTTTAAACATACAACATCATTCATCATTAATCCAAACAATACAAACGACGATTGAAACTAACAATTTTACACTCATTTAAGCATTTATGTAAACTAACCGGGTCATAGCAAAACCGCTTGCTATCGTGACTCTGACAGTATATAAGTTAGAGTTTAAACAACGATATCATTCATCATTAATCCAAGCAATAAAAACGAATATAGACATTTAACACTCTTTTAAGCAAGTATGTAGCTATAATCATACTTACAGTTTGTGGTTAGGAGACGCATGTTGTTCCAAATAAAGTGGGTACTGAACCACTTTCATTGCCAAACGTCTAAATCCCTCCGATAAAAATGTATTTTAACCACTGATTCTTCACAGCCAGACACTTTTAGTATATTCCTCCTTGAAAAAGTCTCCTTTGGTAGTGAAAACAACACAAGCTGAAAACACAGCGTGAGCTGATGTTTACACTCACACACAAACTAGCTGTGGGCGGGTCATAGTTTTTGTTTCTCCCAGGCAAGGCTGTAGGCGGAGATTAGTATCTCATGTGACGTGGATAAGTTCGTGTGACGTGGATAAAATCAGGAAGAAGACTCACTCCCTATAACGACTCGTTTCAGCGATTCAGAGTCGACTCCCTACTTTAGAAGCCAATAACTTTATTAATCGTGCACTTTTTGGTTCAACTACTTTACACGTTGTTTACATTGATGGACAGCTACATGACACACTGCAATAAAGGTAAGTTTCGATTTTGGATCTGTGTGGCTCTTTAAGCAGATCAAGTACTATAGTGGTAACATTTTACAGGCATTTATGCTCCCATAAAAGTCTCTTACAGTCCGGCTTTTGAACTTTATTCCATTTTTAATTATCATTTATTCGGGACACACACACCTAAGGTTTAAGAAGGTCTGCGCGGGACTGTTTTTTTTGTCCAGCTCCCACAAGTTTCTATTCAGCAACGCTTAAAATACACTCTGTGTTCACACGCTTTATTTCCCGACCTGACGGCTTCGCAAAACCTAAATCTCGTTTCCAGAATCTCAAATTCAAATGTCTCTAACTGAAAGAGAGAGATTAAGTAGCCTATAACAATTATAAATGCTATACAAAAATTGTGTTCGTGTCAATATAAATATTATTTTAACATTGTACTGTCAGCAGAGAAAAAAATTAACAGAAAAAAATAATGAAATATAAATAATATAAATTAAATAGGACAAAGCCTATCACTCAAATATCTAACCAACATAAACGGAAACCATATTGCCCTACTTACAAATGAAGTAAGCTATTTTCTGCCAAACTATTTCAAACATACTTGCACAAAAATAATGTTGTTGGCTGACAATGGTTTCAGTACCAAACAGCTCCTAAAGCTGTACAGGTGGTGTGGGATTTTTATGTTGTTTTATCAATCTTGCTAATTGCTAAAAGTGTTAAAGTTACAAAGATGTCCAAATAAGGACTGTGGAAATTGATTTTGTTCCATTTTTATATTTCTTTAACTGATCATTTTATTCTATAAACTTTGTGTGTTTCATATATGCACTGAGCTATTATGTAGAAATGAGGTGTTTATGTTCGAGAGTGGAAGGTTACCAGCTTTTGTGTGTGTGCTGCAAGGAGGAATTTAGGAATTTACGCCTGGCATTGATCAAGATAAGAGAGAGGCCTGAGGGGGAAAGCAAACAGGCGACTATGTCATTAACTAATGCCTTAATGTTCACAGGATAAAATATGCAATGTATTTCTTACTTAATCAGTATTAATCATTGAATAATTGATGTAATAAATATAAGATGTTGTCTTTGATAAATTTGTATTAACCAATGAAATGAAGGTTGCATATAGAATAACTTAATGGGGGCAGGGCAGCTCAACCTTGAAGAACAGAATCTCCTGTGTGTGTGTCTGTGTGTGTGTGTTTGTTTTCTTTCCTAACAGATGGTTTTTAATAATGATTAAAGTGTTTGCTTAGAAGTAGTATTGCAGTAAAAGATTTAATATGTGTTTATCTATCTAAAGAAGTTAATGTGTGCCTTATTCATATAACCAATTTTACAAATAATGAAATGATGTCATGATATTGAAATATGTTTTACATAATAATCACTTTCATCTTACAGCTTATGTTTTTTATAAATGAATGTTTTATTAATGATTTGTTTTTAAGAAAGCATTATAACATGCTATTCAAAGTGGAGGAGTACTGGAGAGGAACTGCAGGGCTCCCAGGGATGAGAGGAGAACAGTTTGTTTTTCTTTGTCTATGTGTGTCCATCTTTGCCTACAGGCTAAAATTGGGTGTGGTGATGGAGTCAGATGGACGAGGGGAACGGCCTTTGTGGGTGGAGATTTTCTGAAGAAAGATCGACGTCACATATTTTATAAATAAGCATGTTACTTCCTGAGCTGGTTGTTCGCTACTTGAGAGGACCCAGCGCTGTTAAACTTTTTCATATCTGATCAATAAATATTTGAACTTAGATATTCGTATCTTGTGCCTTTCCTCTAAATTATGAACATGCAAATGGACGCCTTAAAGTCCAACAGTGGTCAGAATGAAGTGTGGATACGCTGTCACAGGAGGGCTATTGTCAGTCAGACCACACGCTCCGTCCAAAGTATAGGTACCCCAGAGTTTTCGCTACCGTCTTTATACTTTAAAATGTCATCATGCGCCGCATGAATCCTTTTGGCCGTTTCATACAGTATGAAGCGGGGAAATCGCCGCGCGGCTACGGCTTTTCTCAAGTAGGCTAGTGGAAGAGTTTTGTGCAGCATTTAGTGCAAATATGTTTTATCAGGTAATACATATTATTTATTACGAATAAATAATAATGAAAAAAGATCAAAAGTCGGACTGTAAGCGAATAAAACTGGCGCATGCCATGGTTGCTATTTAAACCATTATTAAAACAACTGTAATCTGTTACCACAATAGTACCTGATCTGTTTAAAATTATTTAATTGGTATGTCTGCTAAGGTGTTAAATAAAAATTAGTCTTAACCCGTTTCATAAATTTTTTCTATTTTTGATCTGAGCGCACAATCAGAAAATCGGAAAACGAGTCGTTAGGCCTATTTGTTTTTTTCATTTTAGTTCAGAAAATAAATAATAGAAAAACAAGTCGTTTTTCTTTATTTTCTTTTTGGTTTAAATTTAAAAAAAACGAATGAAGGAATTATAGGAGCCATATTTGTAAACTGTTATTGTAAAATAAAAATAGTCTGATAAAAAAACGGACTTCCAAAATAGTCCGGCGGGCCAGAAAATTTTGCTGGCGGGCCACTCTTGGCCCGCTGGCCGCCTGTTGCCGACCCCTGCTCTATGTACTATCAGAGCTTCCTCATCCACTACCTTGTCGATCATGGCGTGTCCTTTCATTAACAAAATACGACATATGGTTAAGGTCCTTATTTATTGTCAATTGAAGAAGTCACATGCCACAAATATAAATGTATTGTTTTATGCATTTGTATTGTTGTTGTTGTTGTTTTTTTAAGTCAGATACATTACATAAGCCAAAAATCATGTTTAAATGCATTGTTAATGATGCTTTCTTTGTATTTCCTGCTGGTCAATAAATAACTCAGGCAACAACTGAGGCTTACTTAGCCTGACAGTTAGCCTGCTCCAGATCAGGTTAGTTTCCAAGCATAAGTACTATGGAGTTAAAACCCCATAGTAACCTGGGTTGAACTAGTTTGTTTTATGAAAAATGAAATCCACCGGCAATAATCCAGACTTATTTTGTAATCCAGTTTTGTGAAACAGCCCTCTGAAGTTTGCATTTCTTGAATTTGATTTTTTTCCTTGAAATGCTTCCGTTTTAAATCAAAGAATGTTTGGTTAATAACATCAACATTAACCTACTGGACATAGCCTATATTGTTCTAGCTCCCCCTTTAACATATAAGACTTTTACAAACACATTTTTATAGGATATAAAATATTGTCTGTTATAGTTACAGTACCAGCAAAATTATCCAAATAAGTGTTTTTTTATGAATATCGCAGACCCATAGGCTGCATACATGGGCTAAAGGTAAGCTATTATTACAGTTATAAGTATTAACTTTTATGCACATGCCCAGTGTGCGTGAATGGTCATTTTATGTGTATATACTTGTTTATAGTTTGGATGAAGATAATTTTTTGAAATGTCACTATAGACGAGGATCGTTTTAATTTTAAATTGCCTTTTTTAAACGTTTGAAAACACAAATGCTGTAATGTAATGTAAACAGGGCCTCAGACACGCAGGCAGCTCCTTAAGGCGGGCGTACACGGTGCGATTTTTGCTGTCGTAGGGGCTCGCATGCGATTTTTTTTCTCGGGAGCAAATCGTTCATGCTCGTATGGTCGCGGCTCGCACCGTGTGAGAGGAATTACGAGCCGAGCAGGTTACGAGCACCTCACGACCTCCCGATAATTTTTAAACATGTCAAAAAAGTTCGGGAGCTGTCGGAATAAATTCGCAGCGTTGGTGTGGGTGAACGAGACGATTTGGCGGTGCACCTGAAGTTGACCAATCACGAGCTGAGGAAAACCACCGAAGAAGAAAGACGACGATGGAAGCGCCACGGAGAATTTGGACACTCGAAAAAGAGGATAAACTCGCTGAACTTTGGCAAGAACAGCGAGCCCTGTATGATGTGTCATGCAGTGTGTACCACGACAGGGTCATCCGTGATTATATTTTACAGCGGATCGCAAAAGAGCTGCAGTTATCAGGTGAGTTGTAGTATATGTGTGCAGCGTGACGTGAGAGAGATGTGGAGTCTCTGTGTTTTAGAGAGAGATGTGTCTGTCTGTCTGTCTGTGTGAGAGAGAGGTGTGTGTGTGTGTGTGTGTGTGTGTGTGTGTGTGTGTGTGTGTGTGTGTGTGTGTGTGAGAGAGAGAGAGAGAGAGAGAGAGAGAGAGAGAGAGATATCTGTGCGTGTGTCTGTGTGAGAAGGAGATATGTGTTTGAGTCAGAGAAAAGTGTGTATGAGATAGAGAGCCTACTGCATGATTTTGTTCTGTATATTTCTGCCATATTGATATATCCTCCACTAGCCAGCAGTGATAAAATACTAAATATATACATTTTCTGTGAAGCTGCTTTGCAACAGTGTGTATTGTAAAAAGCAGCAAACAAATATTTGCATTGGAATTCTCTCATAGGCTTAAAAGTCTGGTCACCCTAAATAAAGAGACAGCATAGTTAAAGTTACACAGATTAATGTAACATTGCTATTTGTTTTCTGGTGTTGTTTATACAGTACAGGATGTCCAAACACATATGGCCACACTGAGGACACAGTTTGGAAAACTGATAAAGGAGAAAGCAAGCGGTAGTGGCTTTAAACAGCCAACAGCAAGGCAGAACTGGATCTTACATCATTTGCAGTTCCTGAAGCCTTATGTTATGCAAAGACCTAGTCAGAGTAGCCTGGAAGTAAGTACATTTACTAGGGAGAGAGAAAAAAGGGAGGGAAAAGAAGTGACAAGGTATAAGTTGGAGAAATGAAGAAACTTGTGGGAATACTGTTTTTTGACTTAAATCTTGCATTTTACAGCTTGAAGATGAAACCGGTGCTCAAGGAAGAGCAGACAGTGATATAGAAAAGGACACCGATCCTTCAGCTGGTTTGGAGGATACATCTTATGACAATGACCAACCTGCCTCTCAGCCACCTGCATCTCCATATCAGTCGCGCCGTGGCAAGTGCAGGTCTCAGAAAATGGACAACATTGAACTTCAAAAAATTGCCATTTTAAATAAGGTTGCAGACAAAATTTCTACTAGAGAGGACAAAGGGGAGTATACATTTGGAAAACAAGTTGGGGAGGAACTTGGGCGAATTAAAAACCCAGCCCTTGTTCTAAGGTTAAAACGTTCAATTATGTCTCAGATTTTTGATGCTCAGGAAAGTGAACTTTCCTCACATGTGCAAACTCATCCATGGTTTCCCATGTCTGGAAGTTTGTACTCTCCCAATCCAACATTTTTCCCTAATCCACAATCTACAGCATCTACACCATCCCCACGCCCCTTTTCCCAACCAAATTACACATTATTGTCTCAAATAGGTGACACAGGGTGCAATCAGCTACAAGAGCTTTAACTTAAAAATTGCCATTAGAGGGTTGTTCAAAAGTACTGTGAACACTTCAGATATGTTGTGTTATTATTACGGCTGCACAATATATTGCATGTGATAGTCATGCACATCTCATCAGTAAAGCTGGTTCCTTAATTAGTAGTAAATTGTAATAATTAGTAGTAAAAGCAGGTGATGGCGAATTACTGCTACTAATTAAGGAACCGGCTTTCCTGACAATATGTACATGACAATCACATGCGATTTATCATGCAGCCCTAGTTATTATATAGTTAAACTATTGAAGTAAGCAATACAGATACTTGCATCTAATACTAAAACAACAGGAAGTTTTTTCTGGAAAGAAACAAAATGTTTAACTTTTTATTTGTTTCATTTTATTTGTCACAACATTTGTTTTTGTGTGTTTAAATAATTTAAATTTATGCAGTTAATTTTAAAAAGTTTCACTTGTATAAGATGTTTGACATTAAAATGTTTTGTACAATGTTTTGTAGAACATGTTGCTAATAACAAGTTACATGAAAACATTAATTAAATATGTTTTAAATAAAGCACTGACAGTGAGGTGTTCTCAGTTTCTCTATTACACATACTGATCTTGCCATGGTACACACCTAGCTGGGGAGAGAAAGTAATGTTTAAGATGGTCACGTTGCTCTTTGGCAGCTATTGTTGGGTTTTTTGCTCCACCCATGTTTACAGACTGCAGGGTTCTCTCTTGTCTCCATCCTCCATCATGGAGCTCATGATTCTCATCCTCCCAGTCAGCAAAGCCAGGTGGAACGTAGGCATCTGATTGCTTTTCTCGTAAGAAATTATGAAGGCAAAGTGCTGCCAAAGTGACGGTCACTGCTTTGTCCGGATCAAGGCAGATGTTTGTGCGGAACACTCGGAGTCGGTTTGCTAGGATTCCAAAAGCATTTTCAACCAAACGTCTTGCACGTGATAGTCTATAATTAAAAATGCGTTGTTCCGGCTGTAGTCGTCTATGTGGGTACTGTTTCAGCAGGTCACTTCTCAGAGGGTAAGCTTCATCTCCAACAAAATAAAATGGCATGACAATTAGTGATGGGATTTATGGCTCTTTCAGGGGATCCGGATCTTGGCGATCCGTTCCTTTCAAAGAGCCGTTCAAAAGAACGGCTCATTTGGCTCTTTTTAAATATTTAGTCAGTTTTAAGAAGCCAGCTTGGGGGCATCTCAGTTTATCCTGTAAAACTGTAAATAATCACTGGGAGGAATGATGAGGTTAGATTTGTAGTCAAATCATTAAAACTCAGATATCACACACCAATATCTGAGTTTGAATTATTCTGAAATATTGATCATTACCTCATTTGTCATGTGTAGACTATATTCCATAGTGTTGCACAACATTAGACAGTGACATCACTATTTTGGATTTATCTTTAGTACAAAGTGTGAGTATGTGTAAAGCTACGTTGTCTTATGTTATTCATACAATATACCTATTTACAAATAAATATCAAAAACAAAGCCTGCTGCAATGAATTTCTGTGCAAAATAGCTTTTACTACAAACACTTCCACAATTTAGAATAAAATGGAAATGTCTACATACAGTCCAATATTACTACTATTACTAATGTAAACTTTGCAAATAGGACATCAGCCCCTTCAAGTCTTAAATGAACAACCCCTCCGCTGGGTGCGCCCCTCCCCCTATAACTGTTCTGTCTCGCGGAGGAGCTAATTTGGTGCATCTGTGTGAAACACGCATAGGAAAAAAGAACGACAGAAAGAACGGCTCCCCTCCAGCCGCGACTCGGCTCCCATCGTTCATGTTTGTGAGCCGTTCAAAAGAATCGGTTCGTTCGCGAACGTCACAACTCTAATGACAATGTTGGTGTTTGGTAGAGCCAATTTTTCTTTCATCCAGGGCAGCGCGTAAATCAGACTGTGCAAATCAGGGCTCTGAACCGGTTCAAGGAACGAAAACGAAAACCGGAAACGAACGAAATTTTAACAGGAACAAAAACGAAAACGAAAACAAAATCAATTTTAATCGTTCTGAACAGAAACGTTTATTTAAAATTACCATTAACCGGTTAATAACGTTATTTTATTGTTTTCTTTAATATTGTACTTATCAGTGACCAATCATGATTTGAACAGTACAACATGTGACTTTGACGCATCAAGCGTGAGTGACTTTGACACATAGCGTGAGTGAAATGCCCGCGCAGCAGTCATTGAGTCTCCGGCCTGATAGCATTTGTCTTAAATAACCACAAAGCTACCCATCAAATGTTCAGAGGTATGTTTAAGTTAAAACTTGCTTGGAAATATGAAGATGCAAACTGTAACTCAAAAAAGCCAGGGGACTTATACCACTGTCAATAACTTTTTAGATGGGTCGCCACCAAGAAATTCCTTTTCGTTATTATTTTTCTTACGACACACTGTCTTAACAAGTCTGTCTGCAATATTGAAGGATGTGGGGGAGAAGAACAGTAGCCGGGAATCACTGAGGTAACTTACAGAGGCACATTTAACATAAACATCCAGCAGAGTATGCTGCGGTTTCAACCAGTAAAAGACATGGTTGAAAACGGGTCGTTTTTTTCAGCTGTTTATACTTAAAATGAATGCAGGTATTTCTTTTGTGGTTTTAACAATTAATGAAATGTTGAAGTTTAGTTATATCATGTGTTATGTTATTATTTTTGTGTGAAAATTAGTCTGTATGCATGCATTTGTTAAAGTATAGCCTGAATTAAAATAACGTTATTAACCGGTATTTTTTTAAGTAAACCGTTTTCGGAACGTAAATGTTCAATGAGGAACGCAAAAACGGAAACGTTAAAATATCGATTCTGCTCGGAGTGAAACGATTGATAATTTTTTTCGTTTTTAAGCCCTGGTGCAAATAAACCTGCATCTGAAACTCTGCCTTGAACTCCCACATTTGTGTAAATAAATCTGTAGTTAGCATCCACTACAGCCATTAACAGGATGGAAAACCTGGACTTATAGTTGTAGAATGTGCTGCCACTGTTGGCTGGGGCCTGAAGAAATATGTGTTTTCCATCTATTGCGCCGATGCAATGAGGGAATTGCCACTTCATGTTAAAATCTTCTGCAATTTTCCTCCACTCTTCTTCAGAAGTTGGTGTCTGCAAACATGACATTTTCACACTAGTTTAAGATTCTAGTTAAAAATGAAAATCATAATAATCCTCTTAAAGCACATCAATGTGAACAACAATGCAATGATGTATTAACATTGCAAAATGCATTACTTAAGATAAACTAACAGTGAACAACATTTTTGTAACATTTTATAACATTTATTAATCTTTGTTAATCTGTGGTTATACCACAGGCCTGTTGAATGCTGCTTCTGATTAGCTGAGAAATCTTTTATCGGTGTTGATTATTTTTCTGTAAACCACACACCTAACCTTTTAAATGTCTTAAAAATAGGCACCAGAGCAATGTTTGTTGTAAACGTGGTATAAGCGGAATAAATGACAGAATGTTCATTTTTGGGTGAACTATCCCTTTAAAATTAAATTACTATATGAAAATACGGTTTAATTTTTACTAATATTAAGTAATGAATAATTGACAACGGGCCTTTGAATTATTTAAAAATAATGCACATCTGTGGTGTAAAGGCACTCCGCTTCTTTATTCTGTTCAATTCAACAGAAATTATTTTGATAAATGACGGTATGCACACAGTGGATGGTACCCACTTGATTTCCATAATATTTGTTTTTTCTTCTATGGAGGTCAATGGGTACAGTCAACTGTGTGCTTACCATTATTTAACAAAATATCTTCTGTTGTATTAATCTGAATAAAGAAACTCAATGCAGGTTTAGAACAACATGAGGGTGAGTAAATGAAGACAGAACCTTTTGGTCCCAAACACAACTTGGTTATGTCTTATTTTCATGTTAGTTTCAACATTTAGTAAGTGTTTTAAATTGCTAATTCATGCTAACTAATATTGTTAACTACAGCTAACAAATGAAACCTTACTGTAAAGTGTTACCCAAGGAATCATAGTAGTGTTATTTCATATAGTGAAAATAATTATGATAGCAAACCTTTAAATAATTCTTCTTCATAGTGTTGTGTAGAGCTTTGCATGTTTCTTCTACAATTCTACCAATGGTTGTACTTCCCATCCGAAACTGAAAGCCAAGTGACTTAAAGGACTCACCTAAAATAAATGAAAGTAAACATTTATTTTTAGATGGGCAAAACAAGTCTAGTTTATTTACACACACACACACACACACACACACACACACACACACACACACACACACACACACACACACACACGACATGTTCTGACTTAACTTACCTGTGGCCAGAAACCTTAATGTCACGGACAGCCTGTCTTTGGCACTGATGCTCCTCCTCATGACTGTGTTTGTTTTGGTCACAAAAGGCTCAACCATAGACAGCAACTCATAAAACTCATCTACAGTCACCCGCAACATCTCCCTGAAGCCCGTCAAATCATTCATCTGTAGAATAGGTTCATCAGTTACACATATTGTATTTTAAGTCCATTTACATAATAATATATAGCAAAAGCCTGGATGCTTGTCACTGTTTTCACTCAACCATACAACTATGTTTTGCTAATTCGGCATGCATCACAGATTACAGCACGTAACAACAAAATACCTATATTCTCCAGCAATTAAATAAAAAACGACATTACATGTAAAAACTTGCGTAATTTGCTGTTTATTATATCATATCTTCTCCGAAAACATCAGTGAGTAACATGTAAACAAACAGAAATACACTCACCTCGAGTTGTTTTTGTAAAACAGAAAGTCTTTGCTGTTCTCTGCTCTTCAACCAAACTCGTTGCCACGTCGTTCTTTTTCTTTTCTTTTTTTTACCATCACAAGCTATTGCTGCCACAACGAAAGCAATTTCTTCCTCAGACATGTTTTGACGTGAAACAACTTCTTCTTCTTCTTGTAGTGGTAAACAGAAGTTGATAAGGCAACTTGTCTTTCCGCCACCAACCGGCCTGGGGTTCGTGCGATTGCTTCGGAATTCAGCAGGTCGTGAAATCGTGTCGTGTATCACTTCGTCCGTGCGTTTTTCGGATAAAATTCGGACGTGTACGATAGCTCACGACGTTCCGACCGTCAGAATTCGCACCGTGTACGCCCAGCTTTAGGAGAAGAAAGCTGAGCAGCAAGACATACTCGGAGATGGTTCCCTGATAGGTCCCTCTCATCCACTGCTGCATTCTTCATATCACCCTCACTGTAATCTTGTAAAAAAAATTAGACATCATACACTTTGTAGACAGCAGACTTTGTAAACAGTTTCAGAGAAAAAACTGATCTGCAGACATTCTGTAACAACTGCAGACTAGTCCATACTGGAAATCTGGGCAAAATCTGCAAAAGTCTTGTGTATTCCGGGCTTTAACAAAAATTGTTGTCAATAAACCTACAGTGGTTCATTTTTGTGCTAGTACGGCTCATTATTGTGCCAGATACTACCATAGACAAGCCATAGACAAGTTAATATGGTTCTATAATTGACACTTGACACAAAAGATGAATAATCTTTTATGTTATTGCACAGCGCTCTTGAAAGCTTGATTTTGATTGTTAACTGGGTGTGTGATTCCTTGATAACAACCACTCCTAACTAATATCACATGGTGACCTGGATGCTGCAAATTATCATTTTGACAGGCACAGTATATTTTAAAGATGCCCTGCCACACGTATTTTATTGCTATTGTAGTAAAGTCTGAAGTGTACCATGGACGCTGTAACCGTTTATGTGAAAAAAATGCCTTGTTTACCTTGTTTCAAGCCATTCTAGCGTGGTATAGAAGTCCTGCAGGAAGACTCAGCTCGATTTGAGCCAGTTCTCATTAATATTCAATGAGCTAAGCTGCTTGACTCCGATTGGCTAACCGCAAGGATTCGAGAGCATGGTTATTCATTCACCCAGCGTAATAGGTAGTCTAGGCTAGAGGAACTTTTTTTTACAGTTGTCTGGAATTGCGGCAGAATGGCTTCTTCAGGTATATTGCCATATATTTATGACCCTGAATCTGAAGAGGAGACAGAAGCACCAGAAGAACCACAACCAGCTCGTTTGGCCATGGATGTATCTGAATGGTAATAGTAAACCATCAAGCACTTTGAAACGTAATAAAATGTATTCGTGGCAATTGTCTTCTGACTTTCAATTTTAACCCATTACACCATTGGTTAGTGGCCAAATGTGTTTAGACAAAAAAAAAATACGATGCATGCATTTTCTTCATAATGCTGCATTAAGTTCCATTCACATGTATGGGTCTGTTAAATCTATATATAATCGCTGCTAATGGCAACGGATTTTTTAATTTTAATTCATATTATTTTGCGAGAGATCAATTATCGCGATGGAATTCCATTGAAGGTGAAAGTCAGCCCAGACGTTAACTCGCACCGTCTGAAAAGACTCATATCAAATTAAAAATGATCCCTTACGTAAGCAGCCGAATTTATACAAATGTATTAGCCTAATAAGTTCTGGCTCGCAAAAAATCTGACCTACCTTTTGCTTTATCAGGTGCACGTGCGGGAATTGTGTCAGAATGCCCACAGAAGTAGAAAATGTGTGCTGCAGGGAAACACCACCGGTAATATAGACAAAAGTGCTGCTTTAGGTGATAAGGCTACTTTTTATATATATTTCAAGTCGATTGTCATTACTCCAACATCTGACTCTACAGGTAGCAAGACGACTTGGACAAACTATTACCCCCATACAATGTATGACTCTCCACCCAGGGCTGGAACCTGTTTGTCTAAACATTTATTCTCTCCAAAATGCCATGAACGTATACAGAGCAGACTATGGCCCTTTGCGAGTCAGGGGTTATGAAAAGTAAGTGCAATATATATATATATATATATATATATATATATATATATATATATATATATATATATATATATATATATATATATATATATATATATAATATAATGTAGACCATGGTAATATTACACATACAAAGCTGCACAACATTTAGAACAAAGATATATTTATTATTTTATACAAAAACAAATAAGACAGTTCAAAACCACGGTCAGTGTAGTGATTCTCTCTAATGAACATATTTACAAAGACACTGTCCTCTGCTTTTTGGCAGGCGTTGCAGGCACCTAGCATACCGAACTTTTGTCAGCTGGTGCTGGGGCTATTTGGGGAGAAAGGTTCGTGTGGTCATTCCGTCCTGTGTGGTCCAGCGTATCCGTATGGAGTTCCCAGATGCTGCAGGCCAGTATGTTGGATTTAGACCTCCCCTTGTCTGAACCGAGATACGTAGGCAGCAATGGCTTCTTCAAGGGGAGGATGCTCATATTGTGATGCCAGAGTATCAGGGACTGGAACTTTCTGCAACTCCTCCACATATGGCTGGTTGTTGGGCACTATGTCCTCGAAAAGAAATGCCATCATGTTGAAGATGTAACCTAGAAAAATAAATGTACATGATGTACTTAACTGTGTATAGACCATTTGTAATAATAATTATTAGTTGAACAACTTACAGTATGTGGCCTGTGTTTTCATTGCCTTCACGGTGTGTGCTCCCTTTTTGGCCTTAGGAAATAGCACCTTGTATCTTAGTTTCCCTGATGTTGTTCTGGCCTGGGTACGCCCTGCATTTTCGTTAAAATGCATGGCTGCCAGGTACAACCTGAAAGTATAGGGTGTCGTTGTGTACATAACTCAGGCATGACATAGCAAAGGTTTAATCAGGTCCTTTATGTCAATTTTCAAATTGTTACATAGGTAATGAAAGCTCTAATATCCATTCACGTGTTTACTATATTTTTCCCTTTTACAATAATAGTAATAGAGTGTTAATACGACAAAACATACCTGCACAACATGCCAATGTATGGAAATACAACATTTTTTGGAGTGAAGCGTATAACAATATTGTGGAAGGCCTCCAATGTTGAGGTCTGGTACTTGGAGCTCAACTTCTCCACATCAGTAAGGACCCTCTTATTTGACAACAGCTTCTCAACTTTGAAGAGGGCTTTGGAACCTAAATACATTTCGTCAATTAATAACTGAATAACAACAAAAATAATTATACAACATTATGTACAATGGAGGAGTACACACCTGGTTGAAACTATTTCTTATGATCTGTTGTCTGGCGAACTGGATGCAGACACTTTGGAAAAGCAGGATTGTCGTAGGTGTGTTTGTTTTGGATGTGGTTCACAACCGATGTCCATTTTGCAACCTTCTCTGTCCCTGTGGATGATGAGGTTGCACACCAATAAACATGGTTTCTGATGCCACGCTGCCACTTCTTCACAACTGCACAGTCCTTGTCTTTGGAAATTTTGTCCAGTTTCTTAGACAGACCTGATGAACAACATAGATGGTATCAAAATTAATCTGATAAACAAAATAATTAGTTTACTTCTAAACACTATAATCTAAACCCATTGGAGTTTTGACAATGTTTTTTTAATTATACAGTTGATAATCACATTATATTTTGAAAAGAAAATAACACAGACAAGGTTTACCCTTTTCAAAGTGCCAGACGTCATAGAAGTGCTGTGTGCTGCGCTCTCTAAGAAATTTTTGTATTTGAGGATGCCGATCTGTGACGATGTACTCAATAGCCACACCTTTGGATTCAAGAAGCTCGAGACTTCTTTTTAGCCCCTCTTTTTCCATATTGTGACTCCCGCCAACCTCATTGCTCTTGTTACAAAGAAAGACAAAAAGTATATGCCATAAACATCTTTGCTGCAGTACTTTGACACAAAACACAAAGAGAGACATATAGTACACAAATGGGGCTAAAAAAAGATAATGTTTCAACGAATCAGTGTCTGTACAAAAGGATGCCATGCTTGTTTTTCTTTGCCTGTGTGTTTTAGCCCAGGCAAGGGAAAGTTTTGGACGGAATGTGTTATTGTAGGTGGTTTGTAGTGGAGGTGTGAGTGAGTGTGTGTGTGTGTGCGTGCGTGCGTGCGAGTGTGTGTGTGAGTGTGAGTGCGTGCGTGTCTGTGTGTGTGTCTGTGTGTGTTTGAGAGAGAAATTTAAAGGTGCAGTGTGTAATTTTTTATAAGGATCTCTTGACAGAAATGCAACATATTATACAAAACTATATTATCAGGGGTGTATAAAGACCTTTCATAATGAACCGTTACATTTTTATTACCTTAGAACAGTGGTTTTCAATTCCAGTCCTCGGGCCCCCCCTCACAGAACATTTTAGATGTCTCCATATATAAAAACACCTGATTCCGATCATCAGCTCGTTAGTGTGTTAATTAATGAGCAGATGAGTGAAATCAGGTGTTTCATATAAGGAGACATCTAAAACATTCGGGGAGGGGGGGCCCGAGGACTGGAATTGAAAACCACTGCCTTAGAATATGATGTTTTTATCTACATACACAGAGGGTCCTCTTACATGGAAGTTGGCATTTTGTGGCGCCATATTTTTACAGAAACCCTTATAGGACAAACTTTTTTACTTAGTTGTCTCCGACGATGACATGTTTGTCTAGTGGTAGCTAACGTAGCTTCTCTATGATTTTTAAAAGCGAGGGATAAGCAGTGGACTGAGCCGTTGAGTTGCAATGCGCAATTTCACCACTAGAAAATTGCAAAAATTTACACACTGCACCTTTAAAGAGAGTGCCACAAAAACTGATTTACAAGACTGATGTGTGTTGTGACATAAATACCCATTTATAAAACATCTATGACAACACCACTAACCTGCACAAGTTGAATGTCAATGATGTTGTTGTTTTCCAGGTTCATCAGACTGTAGCTACCGTATTTTGCTGAGTGGCCTACAAATATCAACATGATGTTATGAGCACTATTTGTTTGCAATGTTTTTAAACATGCCAGGGTGACATATGACATGTAATCAAATCTCATACAGAACTTTACCTGGTGAGTCTGCCCTCATGTCACCACCAATTTTGACTGGTCTCTGCCTCAGGTGCTCAAATTCAGATTCCTGGAACGCATGCCATTTGTGGATCACGGCAGGCTCCAAGTAACTTCTAGCATGCCGTCTGAATGTGGAGTGTCCAATGCTTTTCAGATGCATGGCTTTGAATACCTACAAAAGTATTGGTATTATCAGTAAAACACATCTTTTGTTTGTCCAGAGATAAAGGGCATTGTACAACACAAACTCTGATTGGTGTGGCGTGGCATCAAGCTTTTGAAAAACTTCCAAGTTCGAAGTATTAACGGATGTAACAAGTTAAGAGCTGAAGACATATAGAAAATCGAATGGGTCCACGTGATGTGTGTGTTGTAGGGTATGCAGCTGAAAGTGTACTACAACAATACCTTTTGTAACTGGAAAAATGAAGTGCCAGTGAAATATATGGCTGCCGACAGTTGAAGGTTTCCAGTGGGGCAGCTCCCAATCACAGGTTGGCTTTTCCACTGTCGAAAAAAATTGCAGTGATGACAAATCTGGTCAACTGCCAAGAAGGTGCCGCGTCTGCGGGGCCTCACATCAGATACCCGTTTACATATGGGACAGGTTTCAAAAAGCTCCAGCAGGCACTTCTCAAAAACAATGAACTTGGAGTCCTTGTAGCCAGATCTAGTTGTGTCACTGTGAGTAACATAAACAATGAAAACATTATGTTAGTTTAATCATTCATATGACATTGACAGTGTCTGTCTTTCTAAGAAGAAAATAAGCCAATTACACTTACAATAGCTGTGATGAATCTGTCATGTCTGTCACATCAGTGACATCTGTCATAGAGTTAGCTGGGTCATATGTTGAGTCATGTGGTTCTGGGATGATTGTAGAATGACTGGTGTCATATTCCTCCTCTTCTTCTAACCGTATTCTTTTAGCTGGCCTTGGATGTGCTACCTTGATTGGCGTGGAGGTCAGAGGTCCCCAAGGTGCATCTGCTGTAGTTGTGCCAATGTTCACACTTTCAGAACAGCCAGTAGTTTGTGTTCCTAAAGCACATTGCTGTATATTACTGGTTTGTAACACACTTTAAATAACAATAACAGACAGGTTACATAAAGTACTGCCTCAGGAGTGTAAACTATGGGTGGTCTGTGAAACATGAGTGATCATGATCAGGAGGATGACTGCATGTAGTATCATACAAATTAACTATTTAACTATAATTAACAAACACTATTTCTGAAGTCTGACAGATTTATGAACCAAGTAACCGTTATCTTTTCAGCCACAACTACAACACTGCATAACTGCAGTTATTACACACATGAACAATTTAAAAATACAAAAAACATCACTAACCTCTGCTTTTGACATGATGTCGTAGAGTACCCATTGATAGCTGAGTCCTCCGAGATGACAGATTAGGTGGGTCTGTTTGTGAAAATGCATGGCTGAAAGATGTCCCCGATGTGCTCTGTGGCATAAGAAACGACACGACGATGTTAGCAGAGAACAACTAATAAAGCAAATCAAATCGTGTCCTGAAATCTAAAAGTGTTGGAAAACAATCTGACAAAAAAATTACATGGATGTAACTCTAAATGCAATAAAAACAAAGTCTAACCATTCATGAGATCCTTATTCAAATTAGGGTTTACTCTTGATTAACCAACTTAATTGTGTTTGGTAATAACGACAAAATCGCTGAATAGCTATGTTTTTACATTGAGGTAATCATGACTTGCAACAGCGTCTCGTAAATCACGTCAGTGCTTAGCCAACTGAGGATTTATTATTGCGCTGAACTTTTTTTAATTCATAATATCATTCGCAAAAATATGCTTTGCGTCATCAATAACATTACAGCTTGGCAACAGCTGTTATCAACTCATTTTTAGCTTTATCGGATGAACTTAGCTTGGCTAGCGAGTGCTAGAATAGTCCAAATCAACATAAAACCTGCTAGGCAAGCGAGTGCATGAAACCTGTATAATATAGCATTTCCTTGAGATAATTGTTTTACTTACAGGCTGGACACTGGCCGTAGACTGCCGCGATGGTACTGCTCCAGGCTTCAACCGCAACCGTGTCGTGAAGCCTTTGCTGTACTCCCCGAAGTTTATGAAGTCACTCTCTTCAAAATGTGATGAACATATAAATACATTGGAATGATCATGGTTTGGCATTGTTCCAAAAATGAACTGAAGCCATTTCATTCTTAATTCTCTGTTCTTGGGCAACATGTGCATAGTTGAACCTCTATTCCTGCATAGGGCACAAGCACGTTGACGTTCAGCCATCCTTGCGGTATAGAAAACTCACAGAGCTGAACGAAATCTGTGGGTGCGGCCTCAAGTGGGAGAGCTCATGAATAATAATGAGCTCGATCAGTTCCACGTCACACTGATCAGCTTTTTCAACTGACCTAATTTCTCCCCTTATTTCTTTTCAGTGGCTAAAGCTGACATAGGAGGTAGAAGTTCATTTTCACATTCCCGACACAACACAGACACATATAGACCTAACACATATCAAAAAATACAAGTAAAAACGGTTTTGTGTGGAAGGGCACCTTTAAAATATAAATATGCATTTTACAAATGCCACACTGTGTGTTCATGAATGCCGTGTCTTAAAACCGAAAATAAATAGTTTACATGGTGAAAGGAATGCATTCGCTAAAAACGCACTAAAAAATATTTTAAAACAATGTTTCTTGTTAAATAACTTCGTTATGAGATAAATAGATAGGTAAAGATCACACTGTCTGGGCTTATTTAGCGGCAACAACCTTCTGCCTCTAAAAGGTTTCTAAAGTGTAAGGTGTTTTGTGTTTTTTATATGTAAGGGATAATGTAATTTAGAAAAAATCAGTGCCAACAAATCACTGAAAATACACATATACAACCACAGAATTAAACTCAGATTTTATTCACATACAAATAAATAAATCCACTTACTTAGCTCTTTATTTTTAAAATCTATATTCTTTTAAATAAGATTAATTTATTTTGAAATTAATAAAAAATTGCTTATACACAACTAACCGCAAACAGAATCAGAGTTATGCAGTGCCTCTTAATTTTTTTCTAAAACTGTGGACAATGGAAATACAACTGGAAGAGGCTGAAAGATGCAGAACAAAGGAATATTCAATCCTGTCTACTCACAGATTGAGTTGTACACCCTTTTTGCAATGAAAGGAAGTCCAGCTGCATCCTTAAATTTCAAAGCAACACACTTCACAAAGGCTGGTGTCTTTTTCAGTCCTTTAGGATACTGGATTCCAAATGCAAAATACACACAGGAGGAGTCCTAGTGCCATTGAGATGTCCTCACTTTCCACTGTAATTAACTGGCCATCCAACATGAGTACAATTTGGTCATACTGCATGGGATGGCCCTTCCGACAGCCCCTAAATAGCATCTTAGATGTTGGTTTTTCAGAAGGGCTGATCTGAGCATGGCCCTAGGGAAGAGGGGATAATTGCAATAACCATCTTCTCATATTCATTTGAAAGGCAAATCTTATAAGTTAAATTACTTTTAAATACAGTGCATTAAGTATTCAGAATGTAATTTTTCCTATGTGTCAGGCTGATAATTATCAGGATCAGATACACAGAGCATGAAGACAACAGGAACCATATGGTGTAACTTTTGTGTCAATATTATTCAATCAAACATACAGTATTTGAGAGCAAACCTATTAAATTGTTGTAAAAAAAAATTCTTCGCATTTAAAAAATGTTATCTTAGGGTGTTTTCACATATACACTGTTTAGGTCGGCCCAAATGACGTGTCGCTCCGAGTACGATGCGTTTGGGTCAGTGTGACCACAACAGCCGCACTCGGGTGCGCACTAAACAGCCGCTCCGAGACCGCTCTAAACAGGTGGTCTCGGAGCGGCTGTTGCCGAACTCTGGGGCGACCCACCTGTGGTGTGAACACTGCTGGACCTCGGGCCGAACCAAATACAGGAAGTTCTCCACAAGTTTGAAGGACGTCAAAAGAACCGACAGGCCAAGAGCGAGGCCAATGGAAAACCAGACAGCCAGATCACAACCACAGGTATGATATTACCTTTTTAGTACCTATCTAATCAAAATGATTTACTTAATATTTCACATTAGTGCTTTGCACCAAAACCTTATTTCCAGTATGATCAACAGTGTTGGGAACATTACTTTAAAAAAGTAATTAGTTATAGTTACTAATTACTTCTCACAAATAGTAACTGAGTTAGTAACTGCGTTACATTATTATAAAAGTAATTAATTACCAGGAAAAGTAATTACTGCGTTACTTAAAAAAAAAGGTATATTTCAAATAACTTGAATGCCCCTTACAAAATTAAATATGTTAAATGACTAAAATGGATACTAAAGAGAAATCACTAATTTTGTGGCAGCATGTGACGATGTGAGGTGCTTTATTAGATCAGAATTACTTGCCACAGACGTGGAGAGAGTTTTTCTTCATGGGCATAAGTTGCACATTACACAAACATTCCTGCCTTTCACCTCAACAATGGAAAAGTAGTGCTTTATACTTTGTGTTTGCGACCGCTACCTTTGAGCTTGTTGTACTTGCCATCGCCCTGTCGCCGGTGTTTTCGGAGTGATTGATGCGCGATGACCGGGCTGCATGTCAGTGCTTTGAGATGAGGCACCGTCAGCAGCAGCACCGCTGCTCGTTGAGAAGAGAGAACGACGCGTATTTTCATGTCAGTCTACAAAAGTCTCCAACCACGCCAGAAAAGAGCTAGATTTGTCCTATAAAGTCGCTAAAGTGATAGAAAGTTGCTAAATCTAGCGACAAAGTGACCAAGTTGCTCAGACTTTTTAACACTGCTGCTCGCTCCTCTAACTTGGACTGCGCGTGTGGGCGGGCCTTTTTGTGAACTCTGCCTCTGGTTGGCTACCGATGGAAATTAAGCCAATCATCATCCGTTATGTTTCTCACAACACACACAAGAGAAAAACAGTGTTTGGCTGAGAGAGTGAGCATACGCGGCTGAAAATCACTACAGTAAGATCAATTTTAGTAATGCGCAGCATTTTAATGTCAGTAACGATAACGGCATTATAAAGGGGGAAACAGTAATTTATTTGATTACTCGTTACTGAAAAAAATAACGCAGTTACTAACGCCAATTACTTATAACGCCGTTATTCCCATCACTGATGATCAACGTGCTGCAACGGAGGCCGCTCAACATTTCATGTCCCTGATTGCCAGAGTGATCCCTGGTGAAAGCACAAGAAAGGGTCAGAGCCAGGTTCAACAGTCAGGTCCAAGACCAACAGTGGAGCATGAAATGGCTAGGTAGAAAAGCAAGCATATTTAAAAGGGCCAGTTGAAGTGTTAGACAGAATATTAAAACATTCCTTAATTATGTGCCATATAGCGATAGAAGGATATTTATACCACAGGGCTGTTAAATGCTTTATTCTGATTGGTTGAGAAATGTTTCATGGGTATGCATTATTGTTTGACAAAAGCACACTTAATCTGTCAAATGTCTAAAAACAACCACCAGAGCAATGTACATGGTAATCGTGGTATAAGCAGAATAATTTACTCTGGTCCTTTGAATGATTTGAAAATAATGCACACCTGTGGTGTTAGGGCTGCACGATTCCAGGAAAAATGATGATCACGATTGTTTTGCTCAAACTTTTGATCACGATTAGAAATCACGATCATTCTCTAAATAAAGGAACTTCTATTCACTTCAGTATTTTTTTACACTATACAGCCATGTATATTTTAGGCTATATATATTTTATATATTATAAAATATTTTATTGTTTGTAATATTCACAGCTCCCATTCTCTTTTTAAAACATTTAAAATCATTCCGCAAAATTCTGCATAGATTTTGCAAAAGAAATCAGCAGAAATAGCAAAAATAACTCTTTACACAGATTCAATAGTAGCTGATACTCTTACAGCAATTAAAGCAGTTCAGTTTTATTTTAACTGTCAACATAATTAAATATCTTTTATTTCTTACATTTTAGAGCATTTTGTGTTTGTTAAATTAAGGTTTTTGTTGATGACCAAGCGGTTAGAGGCCGACTGCAAGCTAACGACATGTTTGATCAATTGAGCCTCTTAAATTAAGACTTCACTTGCCTAAAATAACATTTATATAAAATATATATTTTCAGCATATAACAATGTTTGTTTAAATGTTTATTATCAACACACACTATTTTTAAAAAGTGGAGGCAGGCTGCTCTGTTGCTCGCAGTCGCGTCGGAGTGCAGAAAAATAATGAAAAGGGCTAGGCTATACAAAACGAAACAAAATAAACAAACAAGAAAAAATTACACAGCATTCTTACATGACTACAGGAAGACGTTTTTTTATAGATTGTGTCTTAGATGCTGTGTGCATAGATTATGCGCAGTATTTAATGTTTTAATCCAGTCCTCCATTTATATTTTCCCCCGGTGCTGCGGGCGGAGACGCTAAACACCTTTGCAACAGGTGCATTGTGAATGTATCTGTGTGAATAGCGGACTTGTGCGATAGGTTAAACGTCTTTCTTTTACAATCATCAAAGGCTCAATGTTTCTTTTAATTAAATAGAAAAATATAAAAAGATGAAGAAGCCTAAAAAAGGCAGAGGCCTGGCCTGCGTATCAACTGTGACGTTAAAATTGACCGAAACCCGACAAAAAGGCTGAAATGCAGGGCTATAATATATACATCATGGATGGTCGGGGTTTTTTATGGTTGCGGCTTGTGTCTTCAGCTGTTAAAAATCTTGATATTTCACGTTTGGATGAAACAAAAGCACAGTTTGCAGAAGACTCGTAACTTACCTAATCAACATCACTTTCCTCAAATCCGAAATATCCAAACAATGAAGTATATGACCCTTTTCGGGAACAAACGTACGTATTTCTGCAATTTTTTCTTGTTGCTCTGCCATTATGTTAGTTTAAGATAAAGGACTGTAAATCTCGTGATGCCAACTTATAAAACAGCCCGCGCTTGCAAATATCCACTCCGTTTACTCTGACTCCGCCCGTATCAAGCAAACACATTGCTTGATTCTAGACCGTCTGCTTTGTGCTTGGTCTTTACACATTAATCGCGACGATTGTCTCTAACTAATCGTGGGGCGCACATATCGTTATCATGATAAAAATACGATTAATCGTGCAGCCCTATGTGGTGTAATGACACAACGTGTGCATTATTTTCTAATAATTCAGTGGGCCGTTGTCAATTATTTTTTATTTAAAAACACAGTATTTGCAGACATGTTGCTACTCAAAAGTAATCACAAATTGTTTTACCTGTTCTATAATTTGTAGGTCTTTCCCTGGATTTTTTAAAAGCTCTGGCAAAAACAAAATACATTTTGCTAAAAGTCAGAGACCTGCAGTGTTGGCAAAGACAGGAAAAACCTTTGATCTGTCTTCGTCATTACTTTGCTGTAAATCTGATACGACCCCATCCATTTCTGAGGAGCTGAACTCATGCAGGCAGGCCTTGGAAAGAGGACACTGTCTGTAGCATCTGACATAACTCATGCAGAGGTAAAGATGATCAAACACATATTTTTATTAAGTATTTGTTGTGTGGTTTGATGCATTGTAGTGACGGTATTAGTATTTAACTGGTTTTCTTAAACTCATTACATGTAGTTATCAAGTTTACTGCAGGAAACCTATTCTAAGATGAATGATTTGCAAGACAGATGGCTTTTTTTCAAATCTGCAGGTGAGCTTTTTTAATAACTTGGAGTTAAAATGCCTTAATATGCATGTGTCCATTCAGTACAGAACTTTAAAGCACACTGTACAGTTATTCTTTAATTTCAGTTGACTTATTTGCTAATATAGGTGGTAATGGAAGGAGAAGAATATCAGCAATACCTCTGGAAGGGATACACTGGATCAGTCATCAAAAGTGCTTCAAATGGTGGGAGAAATTTGCTTTATATTGTACCATTGCAAGATGAGCTTGATATGACACCACTGCCACCAGATGCACCAGAATTTGCAAAAATGCCGAAGGCAACATGTAAAAAATGCCAGACAGTGATGCCACTCCAGACACTGGCTTTGGATGTTGACAAGTGTGACAGCGTGCAAAATTCTGAAATTGAGGTAAGTCTATGTGGTGATAAGAACACCTAGTTTTAAGAGGTGTTTTTGCTTCATTAGCCTAGCTAGCATTCTATCAGTACAACTTCATGTTTTTGTTCTCTTTGCAGGAAGAAGATGTGGTGTTCTTATGCTGAGTTTACACCAAACGCGTTTTGGGCGTCAAAATCGCGTATACCGCGCGTGGTTTGCCGCTTGAACAATTTGGATGCATTCACGCGGAAAAAGCAAGCATTTGACGCGCGTCCGAAGCAAAATCCACTTCTAGTGGGAGGGGCAACTGCTGTGCGAGTGTTTGTTTGCAAGATGACTGATGTTACTTGTGCATTTATCAAGAGAGTTACCAGTTTGTATTGGGTAACCTTACTATAGGGGGAAAATAAACGTCACGTGACTCAAAAGTGAAGTGTGTATTACAACTTACCAGGTTGCCCAAAGTCCTTACTGACACTCTTCCAAGCGAGGTCCTTTTTATTCCTGTCTCCTCTATAGAAATAACAACTTGTGTCATATAGCTTCGAGTGACTGCTTGAGTGAGTGACTCCGGGGGGCTGCCACCACAGCAGCAGGCAGGCTCTTGATTGGTTAACGCGGCGCAAAATTCCGCCAAAGTTCAAATCTTTCAACTTGGGCGTCAGCCCCAAATTCGCGTGATCCACAAAATGCACAAAAGCACCATTTGTGCGTACCGCGCACAACGCTCAATTCGCGCGAGCTTCACACGCGGGACCTTCTGACCCGCGTCAACGCGTCTGCACATTGACTTAACATTGAAATCACTCGCGCTTCACGCCTCTACCGCGGTTGGTGTAAATGCAGCATTAGAGGAGGCATCTCTTAGTCCAAACCATAGGCCTTCTAGAGATGCAACATTGTGCAATGTTACACAAAATATACAGAAGGTACATAATCAAAAGCTGAATTAAATCTTTCACCGCCAGCGTTTTTAAAAAAAGTTGCCAGCCAGCGCCAGCGTTTTTCATGATTTTAACCAAAGTTTAATGCCTTCCAGAAAATGTTCTTATTTAAATATATAAACATACAATATAACAAATGAAAGAACAGACCCTCTGCTTTCAAACAAAAAAACCCGTTTCATCCTACCTTTAGTGGTTCTTTTGCAATCAGCTTTTGAATATGGGTAGGTTTTTGCAAAAACACCATATTTTGAGCAAAAAGCAAAAATAATTCCATTTTTGTGACGGACTTTTCATAGAGATCCTTTCAGAGCGATCTTTAAAACAGACACGGACATGCAGCAGCTTGCCATAGGGCAATACTTCCGGTTTTAAAAAGTTGCGGAAGGGCGCCACCTGGTGGAAAATCTCGTCATTGGCGGGGAAGCGTTTTCTCTTAATTGACGAGATATCTCGTCAATGGCGGGGAAAGAGTTAATTATCAATTATCTTTACAAAACTGCCCTCTTTATAACCTTTTTTCTTTTTTGAAATGTTTAGACACAAGATGAGGCCCAATGCCCAATATGCACAAACACGTTTCCGGTGTCAGAATTAGAAATCCATGCCAGCTTTTGTGGAGAAAGGTAATATCTTGTAATGACTCCCTTTCAAATCTTTTGTCACTTTCATATCTGCTTGTGAAAACTCAGCTAAAGTAATTTTTATATGTACTGTTTTCTAGATCAAATCATGGTACATAATGAAAAGAACATTGTGTGGAAACACAGTCTTGATATCTTTTATATTAACAGTATTAGCAATCATGTCAAAGATTGATATTGATGTGAAATTAATGGTTGAAATCAAACTTTTAACCTTTTAATCTCAATTTGATTTTGTGGTTTTAGACTGATTTTCACAGACATGTTTACTTATATGGTAACATTATACCATAATCTCACTTACTGTTCTCTTTTAAACATATTTCTTTATACATTTGTTTAAACCTCTGTATAAACCTGAGTATCTATATTTGAAAGAGTGTGTATTGTTTTTACTTTAGTCTAGATGAAGGGCCAGAAAAATTACAGAGCTCTGATTTGGATCATATCTCATGGTAACTTATCCAACAGTGATCATTACATCAGTTTAATGTAGTACCTGGCAAAGTTCATAAATAACACAAAGACATTTGAAATCTGTGTGTCAAGAGACAACATGGTTGAGAGAGGTCTGAAGCTGTGGAAACGGCAAAAATTAGGAAGCCCCATAAATCCCTTGAAAATCCCTGCTGAAAAAACCAGCATACCAGCAAGACCAGCATATGTTGTGTTTTGGTGCTGGTTTGCTAGTGAACACCAGCTAAACCAGCATCAAACCAGCATCAGCACCAGCTAAACCAGCAACAAACCAGCATTAGCACCAGCTAAACCAGCATTAGCACCAGCATCCCATGGTGGTCATACCAGCATATAATGTGTTTTGGTGCTGGTGTGCTGTGACCACCAGCTAAACCAGCATAGACCAGCATAATTCCCATGCTGGTCCATGCTGGTTTGATGCTGGTGTTTTCAGCAGGGATCACTTTCCTGGGAGAAGCAGGAGTTGATACAGGGGCATTGAGGAAAGAATTTTTGTCCAGTATGTAGATAAGTACCAAGTTTAAAAAAAATTTATTTGTTAATTTATTAATCTGTTAAACTATATCTAATCATTCTGAATCTATAGGCAACATTCTACATGAATACATGTGTGGTGTTGGTCATGGCTGCCTCTCTCTCGCCTAATGCTTTTTTATTATTTGTTCTGGATTTAGCAATGGTTGCTGGTATTGGAAATCGTCTCTTGAAGGTGATGTGGAATATGGAAAAATGCCGAAGTACTCCCTCAACGATGTAGATAACGAGCTCTTCAAGTATGTCTTTGACTTTGGGTTTACTTCTTCATTACATAACATCTCATTTTCAATCTTCCCATGATATTCCAAGTTTTCTTTCTGCAGATTACTAGACATACCTTTGTAATAATGTCTCTGCTTTTAATTCATCCTAACTGCAGTTCTTTGAATTACAGCAATGAAAACTGAACTCAATCTTTTAAATATCTCTGTATGTACAATATGCATATTTTTCTAGAGTGGCTGGTGAAATTTTTGCTGTGAGCATTGCCCAAGGAGGACCCGCCCCACGGTTTATGCAGGAGTGGTGCTATGAATATTTTGTTACTGGTAACATTAAAAAGGATGGTGTGCATGACACAGAGTTATCACCACTGATCAAAATGGTAGGTTAAAGGTGCCCTTCCTCTGTCGTTTTTATTGCTTTATACTGTTGTCTGAGGTCTACTCATGACGTTTGCATGGTTTTTACATCCAAAAACATCAAAAGCAATAAGTAATAGGCCATTCTGTACCCTGATTTTGAGGCTGGTTAGAGAAATGATCCGTTTTAATGGGCGGGCTGCATTGACGACTTGGAAGTAAACGCCCACTGCTATGATTGGATAACAGTTTTTCGTTCAAACTAACTTTCAATTTAATCTCATGTGTAATCAGTTTAATGTTAAGTGAGTGTCTTAAGACACAGTGTCTTTCGTACACACATAATCATAAACCCTTTTGACACACACACGCGTGTCTTTTATCGTCATTTTAATGTTAAGTGAGTGTCTTAAGACACAGTGGCTGCGTCCCAAACAGCATACTTCCATACTATTAAGTAGGCAAAAAGCACTACTTCTCGTATTCTTTGCCTACTGTATAGTATGGAAGTAGGCGGTTTGGGACGCAGCGAGTGTCTTTTTTACACACACACGCGTGTCTTTTATCGTAAACCCACGCACAAAAACACACACACACACACACACACACACACACACATGTGTCTTTTATCATAAACCCACGCACAAAAAACACACACACACACACACACACACACACACACACACAAGCGTCTTTTACATAAACCGTTCGACGCGCGTGTAACGAACGCACAAACTTTTCTTACATTCGATGCGTGTGCATCAAGAATTTGCGTGAATCGCGTCCCTCTGAAGAGAAATCCTGGCCGCAACTGATAACACATAGTAGTACTAAAGTGTTTTAGTTTTACTCACACAAACACGCGTGTCTTTTATCATAAACCCTTTCAAAGCGTGTGCAGCATGAATTCGCGTCCCTCGGAAGAGAAAACACCAGCCGCCACAGTGACACATAAGACTTTACTCACATAAGCTGCGCCAGTCTGTCCGGATCCAATATTGATGGAGGAGCATTGCTTTTTAACTCATTCCCCGGCATTGACGAGTTATCTCGTCAATTTTGAGTTAATATTTAACTAATAATATGCCTTTCTGGACGAATTTCAAAGTGAAAGTGTAATACCGCTTTTATCCACTGGATGGCGCCAAAACCGAATTTATCAAAAACGGAAGTTAAAAAGATTTCAAGATAACTGCCTTTATGTTTGATAGTCATTCTGAGTCTGATATCTAACATAAATTTGTTTACAAAAACGCAATTTTTTAAGCTTTTTGCTCAAAATGTTGTATTTTTGAAGAAAAATATCCATATTTCAGTGGTTAAATTAAGTGGAAAAAATAAATATATAATGAAACGTTTTTTCCCCATTTTGTTTGTTTGTTTGTTTGTTTATTGTTTGTTTGAAAGCAAAGGGTGTGTTCTTTAATTTGATATAATTTGTATGTTTATATATTTATAGAAGATAATTTTTCTTGCAAGGAATTTTGTGAAACTTTTGTTAAAATCACAAAAATGCAGGTGGGCAACTTTTCTCAAAAAGGCTGGCGGTGAATGAGTTAATCGCAGTCTCTCTTCAAATCCAGCGTTCTTCTGAACATCCAAACATGTAGCAACTGTTATGATTCCCTCGTTTAATAGAAATGATGTCTCGACGAAAAACAATGGCCCGAATATGGTACGGTTGACGTTTAACCATCCTTGCTGTAACTTGTTATGAAAACTAACTCAACTACACGTAATATGTGGGCGCGGTCTCAAGTTGAAGAGCTCATGAATAGTAATGACCTCGATCAGTTCCACGTCACACTGATAAGCTTTTCTAACTGACCTGATTTCTCCGCTTATTTCTTTTCAGTGGCTAGAGCTGACAGAGGAGGTGGAAGTTAATTTTCACATTCACGACACAACACAAACACATATGGACCTAACACATATAAAAAAATACAAGTAAAAACGGTTTTATGTGGAAGGGCCTCTTTAACACATTTTATATATAACCCTCTAAATTCCTGCTGCAACAACTGTTGTCATATTGTTACTAACATTTTTTTTTATTAATATGTAGATTGAAGATGCGTCTGACCCATCCACCAACACAAATGAAATCCTGGATTGTGGCTACACTGGACAGATCAACACTGACCACAAGGAAAGCATATTAAGGTTGATTTGTCACATTTGATACAGATTAACTCAAGCAATATTATTGTCACATTTTTACACTTGGATATATATAAACTCATAGACTACTATTAGTCAGTTAAATGACAAGTTCAGTATTTTACACTTAAAGCCCTGTTTTCAGATTGTTTATGATGAAATAAAAGGGAACTGAAATTTCTGAAAGACTGAAATTTCAACATATGATGCTGGCCTGAGAATTTTCAGGTGTTTCTTCTATCACCTCCCACCTCTATAATGGCTATATAGGTGCACAGGAACAATCCTTCCTAAAATGCATTAAACTTTCTTTTACAAAGACATGAAACTCACTTAGTGGTCAGAGGTGTTCACTGATATGCTCACACAAAAATCGCTGCAAAAGATGATTTCCAACAGGTTTTATCATAGTTTTTGTCCAACTCCATTGACATCTATTAAATGTGCTGTGAGGTACGGTATTACTCTGCGCCGGGAACGTTGTATTCTTGCAATTGGCAAAGGCGGATTATCGCCACCAACTGGGCTTGGAGTGTCTATTATTCAAGCTCTCAACGGAATAATATACGGTTGTGAGGCGTTTGGAAAAATGGGTCCAGAAGTTTACAACAAATGCTAAAACACCTGTTGGAAAGCATCTTTTGCAGCGATTTTTGTGTGAGCATATCAGTGAACACCCCTGACCACTCGGTGAGTTTCACGTCTTTGTAAACAAAAGTTTAATGCATTTTAGGAAGGATTGTTCCAGTGCACCTATACACCCATTGTAGAGGTAAGGGCTGATACAACAAACACCCAAAAATTCTTGGGACAGCATCATATGTCCAAATTTCAGTCAAAACCGTTCTATTTGATCATAAACAATCTTAAAACAGGGCTTTAAGTGTAAAATACCGAATTTGTCCTTTAATGTAGAATAGTATACGGAATCAACTAGGGCTGCACGATAAATTGCATCTTGTCAGTAAAGCTGGATCCTTGTTTAGTAATAAATCACGATCAGCTGCTTTCAGATGGAGTGGGTTTTACTACACAGAGCCGTGGTTCCCAGACAGGCGGGAAAATATCGCATTTATAATCGCAGGCGATGTACGGCGAGTATGAATGCGATATTTCCCCGCTTGTCAGTAGGGGTGACCCCGAATAGTCGAAGATTCGATGCATCGATAGGAGAAGCCTGATTCGACTACCAATCTCACAGTCGAATCGTCGCAGATGTGTTATGAAATGAGGATCATTCAATTTTGGCCGTATATGGTTGCACACATTATCTGATTTCACATATAACAGCTTTCTCACAGAATATTAATATACTGCATATTATGATAATGCTGCAAATAATATGTAAAGTAGCAGCTTTCAATAAATATTTTTAAAATGCGTTAATAAATCCAACAACCCCTGTGACCAGGCTACACGTCCATAAGAGGTTTTTAATAATTTGCCATTGCCTCTTTGTTTCTACATTTAAAAGACAAAGCTGGCAAATTATATTATGCCTTTCGTTCTTTTAATAATTTCTATATTTTATTTTGTTTATAAATCACTTTGGGTTATCTGATTTAACTATTTGGCTTGTGTTTTGTTTCCGTGCACTTGAGGCATTTTGCATATTTGTTCTGCACTTTGTAACTTCTGACCTTATTTTATTTAAAAAAAACTTTTTTATTATAAACGTAAATTGTGATCAAATTTAAGTCTGTAAATTTTGGATAGCTTTTCGATGTTGCGCTATTACGTGCTGGCCATGCTTGCGCATGTAATTTAGCCGAACGGGCTAGGTGCTCTGCGTCTCATATTTAGGAGTTCATCAAACTAAACATTAAAAAACGGATGACGAGTATACGTTTTTAAAATGTATTTAAAACATAGTGGTTATCTTGTCAAAACAGGTAAGCCGTTTTTATATTATTTCGGTGATGAAACGGAAACTAGTGTCTGCACCGAACCTATTTCTGCCTGACACGAATGTCTTTCTTGTGATTTAATATTATGGTGGGTCGGTGTTCACTTTCAAATGATAGCAAAGAGATTCCTGAAATAAATAATATCATCCGGTCTTTCTGTATCTAAAGTTAATACAGAGATGATCAAAGTCAAAGCAAGCAAGCAGGTATTTTTGTGCTAAATAATAACGCGTAGTGTCTATAAAATCATTATATTCAGTGTTTTTCTTGTTATAAATTAACGTTTAATGAATTGTATATAAAGATTAGTTTTTATCATTTACAGTCACAATCACAAATTATTTGTCATTTCTCTTTTGTCCGTTTTTTTTTCTCCAAATTAAATAAAAACACTTAATTGTAGCCGGAGTTTCCAAGGCAGGATCACCTTTGTTATTTTTTTAGGTTTAGTTACCAAAATGTATTTTTGTGTGATGTTCTGTAGATCGTGGCTTTAAAATGTTATGAGGAATAATTAAACAAATGTTGCCTTACATTTGACCTTAAAAAATATATATATAAATGCATCGTCAGTTTTGTCTTCGTTTATTACTTGAAAGACAGTTTTGGTCACTTTATCAGAAAGTTGTTTATGTGTGCTGCTTGTGAAAGAAAATAAAAGTTACCAATTTGTACCTGGTCTGGCCCCCTCCCAACCCATGCACACAAACATAGATGATTCGACTATCGGTCGACTATGGAATGATTCGACAATTCTGATTCGAATATGTAAATCCTTAGTCGAGGACACCCCTACTTGTCAGTGAACTATGGCTCTGTGTAGTAAATGCCGCTCCATCTGAAAGCAGCTGATAGTGATTTAATACTTATCAAGGAACAGGCTTTACTGACGAGATGCGCGTGACAATCGCATGTGATTTATCGTGCAGCCCTACAAGTAATTATAGAATAAGCTTTGTACAACACTTAAGCAAATTAGTTTAAGCTAATGTAGTGTTTTTCCTTTGCATTGTTCATATTTCTTTAGTTTTCATTATTTAAACATTCCAGTAATACCTTTTTTGCTTTGTCAGGGCTATTTCTCTACATATTACTACAAAACGCATCCCAATGCTACAACAACTTTGAGAAGATTGTACATCTCTAGGCCTTCACGAAGTCATGCAGAGAAAACCAAAAGAATGTCACAATCTTTTTGTTATAGGACATGATGACAAAGTACGTAGAAATACTGTTTTGAGCATTTATGTTTGTTTTAAATTATTAGAATGTGGTATAGTATTATTTTTGTTGTTTAGGTTGACTCCCATTACATTTTATCCCACCTGGCTCCAGAGATGAGTCCAACTGGTTCCAATAAACAATTGACTGAGGCAAAAATCCTGGAATTCTTCCAAGATTTCCTTTTTGAACTTGAAGGTATGAACAATTAATATGATGTGCTTTGTTGTTGTTTTTTATCAAAGTATAAATATGTGTCACAGGTCGGAGCGGACTCAGATACTATGGAGTCACGCCCCTTCCCAGTTTCCACCTCGAGGAGGTCCCAAAGCCACCCCAATGACCAGACACACAGAGTACAAGTAAATTAAAACAAGCTTTATTAAATTATTTAAAATGGTTTTCGGGGAGGGAAAGGGAAAATTTAAAACAATGTTCCTTCTGGCCTCCAGGTAGGGCTTTCTCGTGGAGAGAGGGGACGGGGCTCCTTCAATGTTCTTTCTTGAACCCGTGGCGCCCTCCGCTTCTCCTGGAGGCAGAATTTTAATAAGAAAAGGCTTTAACATATGAGGCTTGTAGCTGTGGACACAGGACATACTCACTGGTGACTGGATTTCTTTCCCTCCTACAGGTAGCTGGTAGCAGTGGATACGGTAAGTACTTCTCAGGTAACTGGGCTCGTGGTTTCCTCCTTAAGAGGGTTCGTGGCTGCAACACAGAATGACACTTTACTGATAACTGTAACCTTTCTCTCTTACAGGTGGCTGGTAGCAGTGGATACAGTAGGTACTTCTCAGGTAACTGAGCTTGTAGTTTCCTCCTTTAGAGGGCTCGTGGCTGCAACACAGAATGACACTTTACTGATAACTGTAACCTTTCTCTCTTACAGGTGGCTGGTAGCAGTGGATACGGTAGGTACTTCTCGGGTAACTGGGCTCGTAGTTTCCTCCTTTAGAGGGTTTGTGGCTCTCAGGTAACTAGGCTCGTAGTTTCCTCCTTCAGAGCGTTTGGGGCTGGAACACAAAAGGACACTTCACAGATAACTGCAACTTTTTCTCTCTCACAGGTGACTGGCAGCGGTGGATACGGTAGGTACTTCTCAGGTAACTGGGCTCGTAAGTTTCTCCTTTGGAGGGTTCGGGGCTGCAACACAAAAGGACACTTCACAGATAACTGCAGCTTTTCTCTCTTACAGGTGGCTGGTAGCAGTGGATACGGTAGGTAATTCTCAGGTAACTGGGCTCGTAGTTTTCTCCTTTGGAGGACTCGTGGCTAAACACAGTGGTAAGTATAATACAGGTGACTGGAAACCTGTACCCCTGACTCTTCAGGGTCTCGATCCTCGGACGCTTCTACCTCAAATGCTACTCGTGGGCGGTGGCTTATGATGGACCAACAGGTATACAGTAGATATGGTTACTCACAGACCTTTCGTGGTAAGTCGTCTTCACACGGGCCTCTCTCCGATGCCTCTGATACAACGGGAAACATCAACACTGTCACAGTCGAGCCGAACGTTGCCCTCTCCTCTCTTCTACGTCTGGTTCCAGAGATCTAGACAGGGGCGCACTTTTGAAGGGGCTCCGCGACAGGAGAAAGTTAATCCACACCGTGCTTAGACAGCAATACAACTTTCTTCACACATGAGCAAACACTTTGAAACTCTACTCACGTACGGTCTGAACTCCCTGTTCGATTCACCACCATCTCCACGGTAGCCAAAAAAATTTCCAGGACTGGAGAGTGGACGTTACACCTGTCTCCACACAGTGTCGCTGGACAGCATATAATTTAGGAAACGCTTCACCAGCCTCACGGTCGTTTGTTCTCCCACGGCTAACTCCAACCTATAATGGCTTCTGACAACAAATGCACAGCATTCCACTGCAATACATCAAGTGCACACACATTCAGCAAAGTCAAGGACTCACCCACAGCACTCCACACACTTTAAGTTAACAGATAAGGTCAGGCCACGATCTTCATGGAGCTTGTCTGGGGACCTTTTGGGCGTTGTAATGGTGAAGAACCAATAATTGGACGTAGCTGCCACGACTGCTTTTCCTCCCAATATTTATGTGCTTCCCGGCTCACCCACCACTCTGCTCCATGATAGGGCCACTGTTTCGGTTCGCTGAGGGCTAACAACACACGTTGAATAATGCACTTCCAACAATAACATCCAACTTTAGGCTCTTTGTACTCACAGTAAATGATAACACTCTCTCCTTCGTTTCCTTCACCTTCAAGCTGGCTGGTTTCTCTTCACGCTGCATGTGATCCAGTAAGTATTCATCCAACTGTTGTATAAACACATCTATGAAGCATGCATGTCAATTCGTCCAGTACAACAAGGAAGTTTCAATGTACTCAGCCCAGTGATATATGTATCCTTCTTTCTCGCTTAGCCCAGTCAAATATCCTCTTCGATTGTTGCCAGACACCGCTGCATCCAACTCTCCGTTCTCACACTACAACAGCTTGATAAGCACCCCACCGATCGAGCCCAACGTATCGACTGTACCACCAAAACACACAACACTAACCTTGGGTTTCCATGTTCTCTTTATACTCCTTCCTTTCCTCTCATCCTCCAATCCCCGATCGCCGCGTTTATTTCACACACCTGCACACAATCGGCTTGATTTCCTTTGCGGTGTTTTCACGGAAGTTCCGGTGTTTCCGCTTATCCCTCCGGGCGGAAACCATCTCCGGGCGGAACCAATCTTCTTAGTTTTTTGTTCCGCCCCATGTAATCGCCACCGTGTGACATATGCTCTATAAGTTCTAATTTTTAAAGGGTTAAAAATAAAATTTTCTAATGTGTTTTATTATTTCCTTTTGAAGACACACAATCAGGTGATGGGGTAGCAGGAGGAACCTTGTCTGTACCACACATAATGCAGTGGATGACAGGGCAAGCTCACATGCATCATCTTGTAGCAGAAAGACAGACATTTAAAATAGGAGTTACATTTGACCATTGCTGTCCACAGCGGATGCCAAACCACACGGTGTGTTATCCAATTGTCAGTGCTTGCACCAACACTATAACACTACCAGTTGTCCATATGGCAGATTATGAGTCTTTTAAGACAGTTCTGCAAGCAGCTGTAACATATGGGGCAAGTTTTGACTGAGTTTAACAGATTTTATGGAATTATTCACTGTACTAAAGCAGGTTTCTGTGGTTCATGTACTAATGTTTTTGTCTTGACTTTTGGATAGTTATTCCTTACCTGCCACACTTGACAAGTTGAAATGTTTATAAGGCATTTGTTGTGCTACATTAGTAAATTTAGATGTTTTGTGGTAACAAGTTCATCGCAGAACATAACCCAGTTTTCTCATGAAGTCAAAACAAATGTTTTTGCACTTTGTAATTGAATGTAATACTTTAATATGTAACAAACCATTTGTTCTTTTGTACATCATATTACACTGTACACAGCACAATTTCACTAATGTTAACACATTGCTTAATAACTTGAATGTGTACATTTTGGGATTCTAGCTTATTCACTGCGTGCCCTAGAGTTATACAAGTCCATAAATACCGTTTTCATCTCTGTGCGTGCCGTAACTCTGTCTAATTCACTCACCACTAGCCTAGCTTAGCACATGGACTGGAGGTAAATGGCTCCAGCTAACATACTGCTCCAATAAGTGACAAAATAACGCGAACATTTTCCTGATTATATGTTGTGATTTGTATAGTCACACCGCGTACAAATAAAAGGTCATATAAGACACAACTATCTTTTAACAGTATACATACTGAACTATGTTCTCAGAAGGCGAAGCACTGATTTTACAAATTAAATACTTGGGTGGAGTGATTTGCTCGCAGCACCTGAGAAGCCCCCTGGTGAGGAGCAGAGAGTTTGGTCAGAGTTGTGCGAATCACTCCGCCCAAGTATTTAATTTGTAGCAGTGCCTTCTGAGAATATAGTTCCCAGTATGTACAGTCTTGTTCAAAATAATAGCAGTACAATGTGACTAACCAGAATAATCAAGGTTTTTAGTATATTTTTTATTGCTACGTGGCAAACAAGTTACCAGTAGGTTCAGTAGATTCTCAGAAAACAAACGAGACCCAGCATTCATGATATGCACGCTCTTAAGGCTGTGCAATTGGGCAATTAGTTGAAAGGGGTGTGTTCAAAAAAATAGCAGTGTCTACCTTTGACTGTACAAACTCAAAACTATTTTGTACAAACATTTTTTTTCCTGGGATTTAGCAATCCTGTGAATCACTAAACTAATATTTAGTTGGATGACCACAGTTTTTTAAAACTGCTTGACATCTGTGTGGCATGGAGTCAACCAACTTGTGGCACCTCTCAGCTGTTATTCCACTCCATGATTCATTCACATTTCTTGGTTTTGCTTCAGAAACAGCATTTTTGATATCACCCCACAAGTTCTCAATTGGATTAAGGTCTGGAGATTGGGCTGGCCACTCCATAACATTAATTTTGTTGGTTTGGAACCAAGACTTTGCCCGTTTACTAGTGTGTTTTGGGTCATTGTCTTGTTGAAACAACCATTTCAAGGGCATGTCCTCTTCAGCATAGGGCAACATGACCTCTTCAAGTATTTTAACATATGCAAACTGATCCATGATCCCTGGTATGCGATAAATAGGTCCAACACCATAGTAGGAGAAACATGCCCATATCATGCCCCATGCTTCACTGTCTTCACTGTGTACTGTGGCTTGAATTCAGAGTTTGGGGGTTGTCTCACAAACTGCCTGTGGCCCTTGGACCCAAAAAGAACAATTTTACTCTCATCAGTCCACAAAATGTTCCTCCATTTCTCTTTAGGCCAGTTGATGTGCAGAAGAGGTTACAATTTGCCAAAGAACACATGCCTTTTTTTTAACAGAGGGACTTTGCGGGGATTCTTGAAAATAGATTAGCTTCACACAGACGTCTTCTAACTGTCACAGTACTTACAGGTAACTCCAGACTGTCTTTGATCATCCTGGAGGTGATCATTGGCTGAGCCTTTGCCATTCTGGTTATTCTTCTATCCATTTTGATGGTTGTCTTCCGTTTTCTTCCACGTCTCTCTGGTTTTGCTCTCCATTTTAAGGCATTGGAGATCATTTTAGCTGAACAGCCTATCATTTTTTGCACCTCTTTATAGGTTTTCCCCTCTCCAATCAACTTTGTTCAGAAGAACAGCGTACTTTGATTAAATTGTCTTGAACGACCCATTTTCCTCAGCTTTCAAATGCATGTTCAACAAGTGTTGGCTTCATCCTTAAATAGGGGCCACCTGATTCACACCTGTTTCTTCACAAAATTGATGACCTCAGTGATTGAATGCCACACTGCTATTTTTTTGAACACACCCCTTTCAACTAATTCAACTAATTGCCCAATTGCACAGCCTTAAAAGCGTGCATATCATGAATGCTGGGTCTCATTTGTTTTCTGAGAATCTACTGAACCTACTGGTAACTTGTTTGCCACGTAGCAATAAAAAATATACTAAAAACCTTGATTATTCTAGTTAGTCACATTGTACTGCTATTATTTTGAACAAGACTGTATACTGTTAAAGATGGCTGTGTCTCATATGACCTTGTTATTTGTACACAGTGTGACTATACAAATCTCAACACATAAATAGGAAAATGGGAGCAGTATGCTTAGCTAGGCTAGCAGTGGGTGCGTCAGACAGAGTTACGGTACAGACGGAGATGAAAAAGGTATGTATGGACTTATCTCACTCTGGGGGATACGGTGAATTAGCTAAAATCCCCAAATGTCAGACTGTTCTTTTAATGCTGCTGCTTTACAAGATATTTCTTTATGGCATTAAAGTTGAAACTAATTCAAGTGCTTCCAAGTAGATGTCATAACCAAAACATGTGGACTCTTTGGTGGGGTTTAGTTGGTTCTGTAGAACAGCAAGACCTTCAGACGACAAAGGGCAAAGTATATTAGGGACAGAGATGGCTCCTTGCTCAGAATCTGTATTTTGCGGATACACAATGTCCTCAGCCTGCAGAATCTGACATAAAAAATGCACCACACACCGATTACAATAATCATTCTACAGTGCATCATATCTGCTTACTTTGCTTTATGCATTCAAGGTCTTTTTAAAGGGACTGTAAGTAGGATTTTGAGAGTTTTATTTTAATCAAAATCAATGTCTTTATTCATAAATATGTCCTCATTGGTGTCAAATTACATCTGCCGATGATCTGACTTTGTAAGCTTATAATTTCTTCTCTTTACTTACATTGAACGGGTAAGTCCAAGGTGGCTTCCATGTCGTTCCACCATATTAAAAAACTGTAATAGCAGAGAGGGACAAAAAGCACTAGCCTACCACAATGCATTTTCATTCAGAAGACGTAACCAGCTGAAACTGACAAGGAGATCAGTGAGTACATAACGGCTACCGTAGTTGCACCACGCATTTGCAAAAGCGAGGTGCTAGAGAGTACTATTCGTTTGAATGCAAAATACAATTTCACCACTAGATGGGGGAAAATCCTACTTATTGTCCCTTTAAGCATAGTTATTATCATTAATTTATAGTGGCACAGGTGTTTGCAGCGTCCCAATATTCCAAAGCTGAATTGGTGTCAGATTTCCCTCTGTTCGCAAGGGATGACAGTTCCAGTAGTCTATAAAGTTCTCAAGGTCTCTGTGTTGTCTAGGGATGAAAACATAATTCACACAGAAAAGGTGAAGATCACTGGACAGTTCGATGAAACCTTCCTCTTCCAAGTTGTGGAGCACATTGTAGTAATTGGACGTCACAGCAGTCCAAACATCCCTCCATAGGCGCTCCACTCTAACACCGGTTTCACACCGCATGCGTGAGCAGCGCGTATGCGTAGCATGAGGAGAGCGTTTGCTGCGCATGGCCATTGTGCTTTCACACCGGCTGCGTTTGCAGCACATACTGTGCAGTTTAAATAACAGTATAAAAATCTCAAGTTCACATTACATTATTTTACATTCATTTATGAGCAAAACCTCTTCAAGGCGCTTTTTTAAGGTCAGTGTAATTTATATAACTGTGATTTGTTTAATCCACATTGTTTTCATGCTGTTCTGATCCATGTAATGACAGATATAGACACAAAACACAATTATAGACATTAAAAGCCCATGGCACATTATAAAATCTGTTTCTCTGAAGTTTTACGATAAAATAAAGAATTCACTCAGTGATTGACAGCATGAAGCAGTCGATCGTGTTTCCCTTCAACAGTTTAAGCATAAGATTTAAATTTATAGATGTATCTGTTTCTCTGAAGATTATTAAGATAGATGAGGACTCATTTGCTGGGCAGAGAGTGAATGACAGCGCAGTCTTCTGGCAACAGTGTTAATATTTCATTGCTTTCTTTTAAATTGCTCAAAGTCATGACTGTCTCAAACACACTTGGCGTCACATTCGTGATTTTATTACACTTTTAAGGGTCAATTCACAACCATTTAAACCATAAACTATGCACTGTCACTTTAATTGAGCGTGAGCAGCGCAGCAAAAATAGAGCCGACGCCGAAACGATAGCAGCACTGCTGCTTCAGCAACGCTTCTGCCACGCGAGCATGCGCTGCTCACGCGTGCGGTGTACATGCTTTAACTTGTTAACATGGGCGCCGAAAAAAACACGCGCCGCTTACGCGCTGCTCACGCATGCAGTGTGAAACCGGCGTAAAGCAGACAAACACAACACATGTTTATGTTGCTCAGTTTTTAGAGCACTGTGTTGGATCATAGGTTCAAATCATAAAATCTGATACAAAATGCATTCCTTGAATACACTGTTAGGTCGCTTTGGATTAAAATAATTTTGCAGCATACAGTCCAATAACCATTTACACCAGTACATAATATATCCTCTATATAGTTACCTCTGATTGTGCACACTTTTGCCTGCAATAAAGCTGCCACGGCCAGTTCCTCGCACAGTAAACATGCATCTAGCAATGTCTACATTCTCTACCCCTTGGTCAGCTCGTACTCTAAAGAAAGAAGAGTTAATTTTTACAGAATGTTCTTTGAATTATGTAGGATGATTTTATGTAGAAAACAGTAAATCTAAAAAAAATTACAGGCATGGTCACATTTGTTGTTTTGTTATTAACTAAAGATTTCTTAGGGCAATTACAAGATAGCGTACTACTTTAATTTGTAATTTACACTTTGTTATACATGCTGTAAATTTTTGGGCATTATTCAAACTATGTGCATGCCTTGAAGGCCATCCATTTTTTTGCACTCCATCCATGAAAAAACCAAAAGCTGTTTCCACTTTGTTATTCCCAGCTACATCCAGGAAAAAGATCTGTTAAGGAGTGAGACACAATAAACATGACTGTATATAAAAACTAAAACATACAAAAACAATAATAATAAACAATCGATTAAAAAGATTACCTTTCTTGAAAACCCATCAATGGCTCCAAAAACCACAATGTTATACCTAAAAATGTCAACCAACAGTGATATTATCATTTAATTATATAACATTTCATTCACAAATGTTGTAAATGCTACAGGGATGATTAATGATGCAATAATCATGTAAAAAAAATTACCTTATTAGCTTATGGTTAGTGTCTATATGGACAAGAGACAAGGGAGCAGGAACAGAGTATGAACATCTTGCAATGCATGACAGCTGGACCATCCTTGAAAGTACCCCTGCACCATCCACACGCTGCAAAGACATCTTCACTCTTCTCCATGTAACTCGATGGCCCATTGCTTGCAGGGATCCTTAAACAAGACTGTATCCAGCGTGAGGCATTCTTGTTTTTATAGATCGAACCTTCTGGTCAAGCTCAGAATCTGAAATATTAGAGTAGGTGCTTCTTACAGAAAGATTTTCCTCTTTCATTCTCCTGTATAAGGTTGATCTCGAAACACCATGCACATCAGCCAAAGAAGTCAGTGGTAAATGCAAGTTGAGCAAATCATGGAGTGTTTCCCTTGAAATGTTTAGTCTGGGACGCCCCACACATCCACTCCATTCAGTCACAGCGACATTGTCCAACAGTGGAGAGACAGTACTCTGTGAGAGGTAACTGGAAATAAATTCACATAAGTGTTCTAAAGCATCAACCACACACTGGGGAATATCTATGTAAGATACCCCAGCTCTGAGAAACTGTAACTCCTGACAGCAAACAAAATGAAGGTATTCAAAATCAATGGGCTGCCTGTTAATAATGGAACCAAGTCTATCCACAGTTCTTTGCAAAAGCTGGCACTGCATAGACCTGCAAAGAGGAGAATACTTTTATAAGCAAAAAAAAAACTAATACAGCAAATGCATAACATGCAGAAACATGTATATTTAACTCTGTACATTTTGTGATCATTTTGAATGTCAATTTTCATTATTTTAAGTATTTATGTAATGGTAGACTAATCAAAACTATGGAGCAACACAGACTGGTAAAACACTAGCTAACGTTAGATGTTTAGATGGAATATGATCACAAATACATTATCGATCAATTGCATTTCCCTCACTGCCATTTCACGTACAGAACTAAGTTATGCCGTGTTCCAATATTCACATATGAAGGGCTGGCAGTGCGCTTTATCTGCAAAGTACCGACAGGTGGATGGCGTCGTAGTACTGCGAGAGCGATACGAAGCAGATGATTCCACTCCATATGATTTCTTGAATCGCCCTCGCGGTACATTGACGTGCTTGGCCTGTCGGTTCTTTTGACGTCCTTGGCCTGTAGGTTCTTTTGGCGCTGCGTGAACACGAACTTACCTAATGTATCCCTAATGAACACACATCAACAAGATGATGAGTTGAATCATGTATTTAATGAGGAGACATCTCAAATTCTGAGGGGGGTAACGTTAATGTTACGGGAGGACTGCATTTGGGAAACAATGTGCTACACACCCACCATCAACAACGATCACATAGTTTAAAACATGGTAATCTAAAACATGTTTACTACACTTTTAGTATGTAAAACAAGCGTAAAGCATCGTAGGACTGATCAAAACTTTCGAGCGGTATCAGTAACTAGAGATTGGTACAACGCTAGCCAACTTTAATTTGCATATCTAAGTGGAAAAGGATCACATAACACATATGGAAATTACAAACACATCCCGATTAAAACATTTAGTTTATAAAATTAAATTAGCTACCTCACCTTGCAAACGACGAGTAGCTCTCCATGTCTCGCTCTTCTTCGACTAGCGGAACGGCGGGGAAACGCAGTGGGCGTGGCCAACCTGTAGCTCCAGTAGAAAGTGGCCAATAGAATCAGGTCTTTCATTCAGCTAGCTTGACCCCGCCCAATGAGATGCGGTTCACTTGCAAGCAATACTTTTTGACTTAAAAGCAAAGTTTTTGGATCCGCAAACAAAATCAGCGTAGCAGAGAGCAAAATGTACGGACACGCGATGAAACTGCTCAAAGAAAAATTCATATTGCAAAAAATTTTCTTGCTCTCTGGAATTCATTCAAAGGTAATGTCTACATTAATCCTCTGGGGCCACTAATTAACAACTTAAGCAATACTAAATTTTGGCATTGCACAATTAAACTTCATTAGAGCTTAACACTACACACAAACTAAATATTTACAAAAAGAACGGTTTGAATTAATGGCAGACTGTAAGCTCTTGATTTCCTTGATACGTGTGTGTGTGTGTGTGTGTGTGTGTGTGTGTGTGTGTGTGTGTGTGTGTGTGTGTGTGTGGAGCAAAACAAACGCTTATTGCTTTAGTTAAGTCCAGTGGTCACCAATCCTGGTCCTGGAGGGCTGGTGTCTCTGCAGAGTTTAGCTCCAACCCTTATCAAACACACCTGAAGCAGCTAATTAAGGTGTTTCAGGTGTGTTTTATTGGGGTTGGAGCTAAACTCTGCAGAGACACCGCCCCTCCAGGACCAGGATTGGTGACCACTGGTTAAGTCAGTCTGCCATTTAATTCCACCAAAAAGGAAATTCTCTATATTTGTTTCAAATTATACCATGGTCTGTTTAAGTACTCGATTCTGATTGGCTGGAAGGTGTGCATTAATAAAGCAATAAGACCCAAGAAGCAGTGGGTTACCAGTGCATTTTATTACAGCTAAGGGGCGTTGTTATAGCCTGGCTCCGCCCTCCTACGTGCTTCCGCTTAATTTTCATTTAGCTTCAGCAGTACGTCTGGGATTTCTCTATAGAGTTTCGTTTTCTCCTGCAAAAATCTGCAGGACCAATCAGCGAACAGATGGGGGTGGCTAAGAACGATGACGTTGAGGTCGTGCGTCAGTTTGAGTTGTAGTTCAGTAATGGCAGCGGAGAAAGACGTGAGAAAAGCTAATCGGTCCGTTGTTGCAAAACTGCCGAATATACAGAAGTTAAAGCCAGAGCAAGAACCAGGTTTGCTAAGTTTTGTTTGTCTGATCATTCTGACTTGTAGTTTCCGGACGGTTTCGGTGCATGATATACGTCACGACCACACGTTAGCGATTGGCTTTGGCAGATCCTGAGTGACTCTGGGCAGATCCAATAGTTTTAAACTTCCGTTAAGGAGGGTCCATTATTGAAGTAACGCTTTGCAATGGAGCATGGCCAGACTCTCTGTACAAATGAAATGAATGTACGAGAGTCTGGTTGGACCAGGCTAGCGTTGTTAGGCAAGACGTAAAGCGGACATATTACTTCATATGCATAGCATGATTTCATAAAATTAAACGAAACAAAATATATTGGTGTAGCTGCAACAGAGCACAGTTCCCAACCAACACAGACACAGCAAGGACACAATGAAAATATGATTAAAGACTGAGGTGTTTATTTTTGTAAATCAACATTCATTTAATTTATACATTAACATTTTATATTGTGCAACTGTTGAAGTGATGATCAAATATGTGTCATCGGGTGACGATCTGTAAGGGCGGAACCAAAAGTAGGGAAGATGGGTTCCGCCCGGAAGACTAACTCCGAACACCGGAATTTCCGGGGTTTCCCCGAAGGCAAATCAAGCCGTATTACGCACAGGTGTGGGCAATAAGTGAAGCGATCGCTGATAGGTCATTGAAGGGGAGAAGCAGAGTATAACAAGGCCTTTGAAAACTCAAACGGTGTGCTTTTTGGTGTGTTTGATCGCTGCTGTGCAGATCCGTGTACGTGCTGGAAACTGATCCCTTGGGGAAGAGAACGGGAGCTTGTTGACGGTAAAGCTAGACGGAATAGAGATTGGAGGTGACTGGGTGAAAGAAAACGTACTAAATCTATGTGACGGGATCGCGTAACAGTGGAAGAACAACGGTGTATTGCGGATGTATGAACATGTGAGTAACAGTAGAAGTCTTCACAAGTGTTACGAAAGAAGAATTACTTGAAGTGTGTGTGAGCGTGCTAAGCAGTGACGGCCCTACGGGGGAGAAAAGCGTAGGCGAGCCGGGAGCTAGTATTGAAGTGTAAGCAGGAGAACACCCCCTGTGGACAAACCCTACCACATGTGAGTACCCCAAACATTGTCATACAGAGCATTATTGAAGCCGGTCTGCGTTTTTCTAAACTTATGTTGTGAGTTTATCGATCGAGGGTTCGGCCCCACTGGATGAGAGAAGCGTGGGCGAGCCGAGTGAGGTGTATTTGGAACAGTTGGGAGATCCAACGACAAATTCTACGATCCTTTTCCCCTTGTGCTGGAAATAGTGCCCAACGAGTCACCCGAGAGACCTGGGCTGAGTTGGTTAAACTCCTTGTGTCACGTGAAATGTGTGAGAACTGCTGTGGGTGAGTCTTGAACTTTACTTTGTGGGTGTGTGCACTAAAGCTTGTAGTGTGGTGCTGTGCTTTTAGAAACAGGAGTCGCCCTCAGTCCAGTGGAACCGTGGGAAGTTACCAGCGCGTTGTGGCCAGACCAGCACAAGAGAAGACAACCAGAAAAGTAGGATCTCCGGTGTGTCAGCGCCAGCCCGTGCCTATCCCGAGTGAGGGCAGTGGGAAATCATACCTGCGTAACTGTGTGAGTAAAAGCGATTGGCATCTATTGTGTGGCCCTAGGGTATTTTCGAGGGCAGTTGCATGCATGTCCTCTATCTTCGTACGGAGCCTCTCCAAGAGTCCGCCCCAGTTCAACACCCCCAGTACCAGAGAGGAGGGGGGAACTAGGTAAGCGTTCAGGTCCCGTACGCACCTACCAGACGTCCCCTGTGTGCAGCAGGCGCCCCGAAAGTCCACTGCCCCCCGGGAGAAGTATTGGCTGAGACAACCATTGAATACCTTACCTGTGTGGTGTAACTTACCTCTGTTTCTAGCACGCCCTGAAGAGGAACGCAAAGCCCCAGTTTATGAAACCACTTACCTTTGTGTGAATACCTTGCCTGTGTGGTGTAACTTACCTCTGTTTCTAGCACACCCTGAAGAGGAACTCAAAGCCAACGTTTATGAAACCACTTACCTCTATGTGAATACCTTACCTGTGTGGTGTAACTTACCTTTGCTTCTAGCCCGACCCGAAGAGGGACATAAAGCCCCAGTCTGAACTTGCTTACCGTGTGAATACTTTACCTGTGTGGTGTAACTTACCTCTGCTTCTAGCACGACCCGAAGAGGAACATAAAGTCCCAGTCTGAATTCACGTACTGTGGTGCGAATACTTTACCTGTGTGGTATAACCTACCTCTGCCTCCAGTACGACCCGAAGAGGAGCATAAAGTCCCAGTCTGAACTTGCCTGCTGTTGTGTGATACTTCACCTTACGGTGTAATTTACCCTTGCTTCTGACGCGCCCCGAAGAGGAACGCCAAGTTGCAGCTGGTAAAGTACTTACCTCTGTGGGAATTCCTTACCCGTGTTGCATAATCCATCTCTGCTTTCAGTCCCGGCCGGCGAGAGTATCACTCCTGGGGGCCATTGTGGACCTGTTCCTCTCCTTCCCATCACTTCCTTTTCAACGGCCGGGAGGTGGCCAGAGGAGTTCGCCAGTGACCCTAAGGGGCGAGAGAAGGGACAAATACCTCAGACAATCACCAGTGGCAGGTAGTAGACAAAGTATCAACCAAAGCACTAAATCGTTTTTTCTGTTCTGCCTCCAGGAGAAGCGGAGGGCGCCACGGATTGTGGAAACCCCTCTGGAAAGGAGTCCTAGCCCCCACTCTAACTTGGAGTTGTCCTGGAGCCAAGAAGAAGAGACCCTTAAATTACCCTTCCCCTTTCCCCTTATCTTTTAAATATTTAATAAAGTTGTATTTTAATTGTAGTATACTTGTCTGTCTGGTCATTGGGGTGGTCTTGGGAACCTCCTCGAGGTGGAAACTAGGAAGGGGCGTGACCCTTTTAGCTATCTCGGGTCCGCTCCGACCTGTGACATATGCTTGGAAGCATGATTAATAGGTGTGTAACGATACACTAAGCTCACGGTTTGATCTGTATCTCAGTGCTTGGTTCACGATACAATACACATCACTGAGTTTTTTTTTTAACAATTTCTGTAACTTTTTTGTTGTACATAAAACTTAAAGGATTAGTCCATTTTCTTAAAAGAAAAATCCAGATAATTTACTCACCACCATGTCAGCCAAAATGTTGATGTCTTTCTTTGTGCAGTCGAGAAGAAATTATGTTTTTGTGTAAAACATTGCAGGATTTTTCTAATTTTAAATGGACTTTAATAGAGCCCAACATTTAATACTTAACTCAACACTTAACAGTTTTTTTCAACAGAGTTTCAAAGGACTATAAACAATCCCAAAATAGGCATAAGGGTTTTATCTAGCAAAACGATTGTCATTTTTGACAAGAAAAAAAAAATGCTCTTTTAAACCACAAATTTTCGTCTAAGTCCGGTCCAGCGCGACCTAACGTAAATGCGTAGTGACGTAGGGAGGTCACATGTTACATATATTAAACGCACATTTGCGGACCATTTTAAACAATAAACTGCCACAAAGACATTAATTAGTATCAGTTGACATACAACAACGTAGGAACGGTCCTACAGCAGTCATTATAGGGCCTTAAGCCCAAGTTATAGTCGTGCGTAAGGTCAAAACCGTATGTCATCTGTAGCCTGTGCGTAGCTCTGCATGCACCTCCCCAAATTTTTTACAGTGTGTCTGCGCTACGCGGACTGCAAGCACTGTGATTGGTCCACTAGAACCCCTTCCCGTCAGTTAAAAAAATGGTGTCATAGGTATTTCCAATTGCGACGATGGGAATTTGAGGAGTGATTTAACATAAACTGCAACATAAGTCGCCGTTTATTTATTTAGTCGCTGTCACTGCTCTGATCAGATAGCAGTAGATAAAACTCTTCCGTCTTGGCTAAACAGATATTAATCCAATCTTCTATTACCACGCAAAATTCCAATAACCTATTCATTACTTTGTCTTAAAGCGGAATTGAACCCTAGACATTTTAGCCTGTTATCACGGTTAATTTATGTCCATTTGCATTTTACATGAGAAAAAAAGAAATTTGCATGATTTCGATTATTAGATTGATAGTGTTTTGAAGCGGAATTTTCGTAACGATCTTTGATGGACTCAATTAACCAGAATGCACTGCGCGCAACTGAGTCATTAGCTCCACACACTGACCGATGCAGCATTCAGGTTTGTTCAACTTAATTCGGCGCCGCAAGAACCGACAACCGGATGACGTCAAGGTTCCGTCAGAGCGATTTAAAAGCAAACTCCTCCGTATGATTTCACAAATCGCTCTTGCGGTACTTGATGTCATCCAACTGTCGATTCTTGCGGTGCCGAATGAGTTGAACAAGCCTAATAACTTCTTTTACCGCTCAACCTGCTCTCAAGTCAAGTCAACTTGAAGTTAGCCGGCAGACGAACCCAACCAAAGAGTAACTTCGCTTATACAGTCTTTGAAAGTGAAATCACCAAAACTCTCGATAAAAGATGAGTAGAACCTGTGCAGTATGTGGATTTGTTGTAGACAACAAATTCAGGCCACCGGGAGTTTTTATTGTTTACATCAACGCAACCCTCAGCTGACACAGCACTAACAAATTTGAATATGAAGATTTTGGTTCCAAAACGCAATAAATCCATTTTGACAAATTTCGGTAAAAACGTGTTTTCTATACCAAGAAAGTGACAAGATGAAAACCACTATTTTCTGTTACAAACTTTCACATAGCATCTTTAGGTTATAAAAACATAAAAAATTAAAATCCATAACTTGATTTTCAAAGATCTATAATAAAAATGAATTATTTTTTTTCCACAAAATGCAATAAATCCAAGTTTTTTTCCGGAAGTCTATAAATCTATTCAATCAATGTATAAATGTGCATTCATTTTTGCCATTTTATATTCAGTTAGTTGAACAGTTGATTAAAATAACAAACATTAATGACATTCATCAAAACACTTACTTTGTCATATTATGCTGCGCGGTTATACTTGATGTCGTCGCTTAACATTTTTCACAGCGATCAGCTGTGATTCTCGTTGACTTTGAGTAAAATTATGGAACGTTTTTCATAAGTTCCCCTGGGGTCAATGTGTTAGCACGAGAGAAGCTAGATGCTGTCGGTAGAACAAGCGATCGTCTCCCGAGTGCCTGTTCTGTGTAAATTATTAGATGTTGATGGCTTACGTTTCTTTCCCGTCACAGAAAACCACAGGTTTATCAATGCTAATAAAGTATTATTTTGTTTTTGTTTGTTTGTTGATCACGAAGTACAAAGTAGATGAGGAAAACTAGGACTCTGTGTACTCAACGCACCGCCATTGTTTGTTTACATTGCGTGGAATGGTGCGCTGTAATTTGTGGAGCGGATTAATTGCATTCTGTAGAAAAGGAGGAGTGGCGTTTATTGCGTTTTGGGAAAAAAGGGAGAAAAGATGACAGAATAACATGGCGGATATTGGATTTTGCGTAAAATTAAGAATTTACTTTTAAATACTGACCTGATATAATACTGATTTTGGCATTTTTTTTTTCAAAAATGGCATTTATTGCGTTTTGGAACCAAACTCTTCATATGCAGCCAGCACTTTTGTCAGGAAGGTTTCGAGTACTGTTTTCAGCCCGTTTTTTTTGCGGACTCGGGTAATGTAAAATGGTCAAAATATCTAAAACATAATTTGGCTTAATTGTTGCTTGTTTTGTGTAACTACAGTAAACATACTATGTATAAAATTATTTAAGTTATTATTATGAACACGAGCAAAGCAAGCTAACGTAAGCTCATCCTGTGCATGTGTCAGTCAAAGAACGTTATCATCTACTGTCAATCATCTCGCCTCGAGACTTAGATGTTCAGAATTATGAAGTCGTGCATTTTTGTTCCAAATCACCGTCACTGTAGCAGTTAAAAGCTTTAATTTTTTATATGGAGTTACTACACTTGATGGCAGTACAATCAATTACATATATGTGATGAAATATAATGTTGGAGCATAATGTTGTTTTAGGGTGGAGTTCCGCTTTAAAACTTTAAACAACATTTATTTATCACTGCGCGCACGGTCAAGCACCATCCAAGTGAGAGAGTAAGAGAGCGGTAAGATTGGCAGGAAAAGACAGAGGAAACAGAGCTTAACCAAGCGGTCTAACAAAAAGCCTATTGTTCATAAGCGTTTTATTTCTTGTTTAATATAAGGTTCTTTGTCATTGTAGGACTTTAGTTGTTCTAGGAAGTTTTATTACATTCTGCAGTTGCTGTAGTAGATAGCTAAAGTCTCTCCTTCTTTGTGCTTGTGGATTTAACAAATACCCAGGATTGCCGCTGCTGTGTCTTGCTCATAAGCCGCAATGGTGTTCAGGATATCTGGGTCAAACAGAAATAGCATGTTGTGTTTATCGCTCATTAATAAAATTAGTGTTGTTAAAATTAATTTATATTAACTTGTTAATTTTGACAGCCCTAAATCTAAAAAGTAGAATAATATTAAAGTAAAACACATTTCAAGTGAAGCAAATAAGTTTGAATCAAAGATATACTGTAATTCTGCCTTTCAATAAATTAAAGGCAGCTATTGGATAAGTAAGGTAAACGTCATATCATGTGACTACGCATTACTTTACAGAGAGCTTACAACCTACCAGCTCTGTTCTGCCATAGGAAGAGGTGGTGCAACTGAATTAAGTACAGTAGTAGTTACTAACTAGCCTAAATTACAGTTTTAGCAAGAACTTACAGATGGCTGGTGCAGCCCTACTCTGGGGTCAAAGGGTGTTTTGGGGCCCTGGAAAGTTTTTGACATGCTGCAATAAGCTAACAACTGCTAGCATATAAGGATGTAAATGGTCTTCCTTCCTGTAAATGGTCCAATAAATACCGTACCGAGGTGATCATACTGAAATACTATTTTACCATGAAATGATGCAACTTGACACATAGCAAATGAAAGTCAGAATGTAAAAATGATGAAACTGCAGCATACATTAGGAGGCACTCAATGTGCCAGTGACATGGATCACAATTCCTGTTGGGTGTAGCAAATTTAAGCAAATTGATAAAATGTTCATTTTATTGAGGAGAAAATCCATACCAAAATTATTTATTTAAATGTTTAGGGTTTACCTGGACCAAAGTAATGTCACCTTGTTTGAACTGAGCTAACTTTTGTTTTGCTCTGTACTGAAAAAGCATTGACCAACTAAAGGCTACTTTTTCATCCCACTTAAAAGTAAAAATTAACAGTTTTTCTCTCTGCCTTTTTGTATATAGGTGCTTCTTGGGCATTAATCCGGAGACAGGAACAAAGTCAAAGAAGCAGAAAGGACTCATCAACCCGCAAGTCTGTACACTCATAAGAAAAATTATTGATTTTGAATGGCTGTCAACCTAGTGTGCTCCAAAACATTTGTTCTTCGATTAGCTAGGCAGTTATGCACTGTGACACTAGGCAGTGGCCTAGTGGTTCATGTAGGTTGTCTACAAACTGGAAGGTTGGTGGTTCAATCCCCGGCTCCACTGGACCAAGTGTCGAGGTGTCCTTGAGCAAGACACCTAACCCCAGCTGCTCCCGACGAGCTGGCCGGCGCCTTGCATGGCTGACACCGCCGTCGGTGTATGAATGTATGAGTGAATGGGTGAATGTGCGGCTAATTGTAAAGCGCTTTGGATGGCCATAGGTCTGTAAAAAGTGCTATATAAATGCAGACCATTTACTATGTTCTTTTTAGCTAGAGGCAGTTATGCACTTTAATTCAATTTAAAAATGTAAGTGCAGGTTTTTACATTGTAAAGTATAAGCAGTTTTGGAAAATCTTATTCGAGATAGTAAGGACTTCTAGTGGGTTAGTGTCAAAAATGCCATTCATTTAGTCTGCCAAAGTACCCATAGTGGTGGCGAGGGATCGTACTGAGTTAATGTCAACCATGGACGCGTTAAACCGGTTACTGAATGGACACTTTTGGATTTTCAAAGATTTTGCCTAGAAGGCAAATTCTACCAGGTAATGGACACCTCTAGGGGTGCCATTGAGTTGCAGGACCACCCCCCTCGACCCCCCCCTCGACCCCCAGTGACACGGAACCACTATTTGTCCATTTGCCCATTATTGGTCCGGATTTAGCGCCACACCCCTCGGGACCCCCGGGCACGCCCCCCAGGACACGCCCCCCCTGACACGGACCCACTATTTGTCCATTTGCCCATTATTGGTGCGGATTGACCCCCTGACCCCTCCTGACCAACCCCCCGACCCCCCCCCATGACACGGACCCACTATTTGTCCATTTGCCCATTATTGGTGCAGATTGACCCCCTGACCCCTCCTGACCACCCCCCCGACCCCCCCATGACACGGACCCACTATTTGTCCATTTGCCCGTTAGTTGCGCGGGTCGACCAACTGACCCCACCGGACCGCACCCCCGACCCCCCCCCCCATGACACAGACCCACTATTTGTACATTTGCAGACTTCTTTTTTGGGAAACGGTCCAAACCCCAAACGGACGTCACGGGCCCGGCTTACGTCCCCTCACGCGCCCTGTAGCGCAGAGTTCAACGCGAAAATGTCGTTCCTGTCCTTTTTTGCTCAATTTGGACCCTAGCTCTACCGAACCACCCCTACCCCCTCCTCCTCCATCGGCTGTAAGCTTGCCAGTTGTCCGTTTCGAGATCCGGCCCGTCTTGTGGTCCTGTGGACGTAGTGACACGAACCAGGTACGAAAAATAACATTGCTTTAATGGAGACGTGTCAGTGCCGTCACGCGGCCCCGTAAGGGCGCGCGGCTTCGAAACGCACGTGGTATCCCATTGCCGACGGCCCAGCTGAGGAATCCGGCGGTCTGCCCCCCGAGAACCTTTCTCGACCCTACTTTCCAACCCTAGCCCTAGGCGTTTTGCGATCGCACCGGGAGGCACAGCGAGGGCGCTGTGGGCAGGGCGTACGCCGAATGCGCGCGTGCTTCGGAGACGTCGTGCGCGGGCCCTCTGCTGGACCGCACGCCGAATTTCGGGCACCTAGTCCTTTTCCCGGCCTCGCGGGAGCACTGAGAGTTTCCCCCTAAAACTGCGGGTTCGCGGACGGTGTCCGATCGGGTCGAAATTCGGCACCCGCGCGCTTGGGGGCCCCGCCGTACGGGCCCCCGAAGCGCAGACCCCTGGGACCTTCAGAAAAAAAATTAGCGAAACGGAGCTCAAATGGCAAACAACATGGTGTGGTGGTCTAGGCCATCAAGAGGATCATGATGAGTGATTTTGAGAACATTTGGACAACCTTGTCTTATTTTGGAGCTACGTTCTCCAGATTCGGATATGTTGATCGGGGGCCCCCCAGAGGTCATATGACACCGCGCGGGGTCACGAGGAGCGCGTCCGCAAACCCATTACGGAAAATAACATTGGTTTAATGGAAAAGTGTCGCCACCCCCGCGCGGTCCCCGAACGTCGCGCGGCCCCGATACGCCCGTCGTAACATCCCACATGGGGCCCGGCTGGGGACTCCGAAGCACGCGGCGGAGAGCCTATCGCGAGCCGAGTTACGAACCCTGAAACTGGGATTCGCGGCGCTCCTGTGCGCGTTCCGTCCGGCAGACCGCGTGCCGAATTTGGCGAGCTTACGACTTTTCCCGTCCTCGCGGGAGACCCGACAGTTTCCCGCGTTTCGGCACGCGGGTTCGTGTCGGCTTCCGGTCGGGCCGAAACTCGGCACGCGCGCACTCCGGGGTCCCAAACGACGGAACCCGGAAGCGCAGACTCGAGCGACGTTCGGAAGAAGAGCTGTAGGGCCGTATCTCGCGCAGCGGTCGGCCTTCGCGGTGGGTTTACGCGGTCGCGAAGACTCGGATTCGACCGGGACTCGCGCGGGCCTGTTAGTCCGGACGTCCTCTCCGCGGAACGCCGAGCGTCGCGGCCGAGACCCCTTCGCGACTCGACCTGCCTGCCCTAGTTTTAAGGTTTTCGGCAGGGCGTAGCGCGCGCGCCTTACGCCGTCGGCGCGCGGGTTCCGGATATGTCGCGCTAGAGCTCTCCGGCAGCCCGCGCACCAATTTCGGCGACCTTTCGACTTTTCCCAGCTTAGCGGGAGACCTGACAGTTTCCCGCTACCGGCCGTGGGTTCGTGCCGGAGTCGGATCGGGTCAAAAATCGGCACGCTCTATGTCGGTGTTCTCCCGAGACGGACCCCCGAAGCGCGGGCCGCTGCGGCGTTCCAGAAAAAATTGATTCAAAAAAAGCAACGCAAAAGCAAGGCCTGAGGCCTATGGGAATTATAATGGGGGAATTTGATGTTTTCGGATGCCGGCCAAATTTTTTCTTTCGCGCCACGACGCCCGTCTTTGGATATGTCGTAGAGGGGCACTCTGTGAGCCAGGGCCCCGAATTTGGGGCACCTAGGCCCTTCCGGGGCCCTTCGGTGAGGCTGCGAAAATCCTCATTTTTTCATGTTTTTTGTATGGGACGTGAAAATTTGTCACCAGGGAACAAGTTTTCTAGGCGTTTCAGACGACGCTGATTCACCTGGTAAAATTTCTGTGAGAAGGATTTTTGAGTTTGGACTTGTGTGTTTTTTGTGTGAAAAAGGGACACGACCTTTACAAAGAGCCTAGAGTCGAGGGTGTGGCCCATTCAAGGGCGGAGCTAGAGGCATTTAAAAATTAGAAAAGTGTGAAAAAGCTCAAGTTTAGGGCTCTGTTTCTCGGCCCAGGAAGGTCATAGAGACTCGAATGAGGGTTCGTTGGAAAGGCCCGGACCAGGGCGGAGCTATGTGCTTTTAAAAATGCGTTATGAAAACAATGGTGTTTCGGAAAGGGGCGGGGCCATAGAGACTTGGGGGTGGGGCGTGTCTGAGGGGGCGGCGAGACCTTTCAAACGACACCACCCCCAAGTCTCTACGACATTCCTTGGCCGAGATAGATTTTTTTTTTTTTGGTGAAATGTTCAAAAAAGGCTTTCTTGAAGATTTGCCTCAATTTCTTTTCTGTGTGAAAATGTGTAAAAAGTTCTGATTTTCAGGGCTCTGTCTGTCGGCCCGAAAAGGTAGTAGACAATCCATTTAGGATTCCTTAGAAAGCACCTGGGGAGACCTTTCGAAGGAGCCTGAGTTCGAGGGCGTGGCCTTCTAGGGGGCGGAGCAACGTGCATTTGAAAATATAGGCTTTTTTGGTATATCTCCGGAAGGGAAGGTCCTAGAGACTCGTGGGTGGGGGCGTTTTGAAGGGCTCGGAGAGACCGAGTGTCCCTCGCCGAGATATGGTTTTCCACTTTTGAAAATTTATGAAAAAGGCTTGTTTTCAGAGCTCGTTTGCTCGGCCCAGGAAGGTCTTAGGGACTCGAATGAGGGTGGACCAGGCCTTTCCAACAAACCCGAGGTCGAGGGTGTGGCCCATTCAGGGGCGGAGCTATGGGCATTTAAATATGAGGAAAAAAATCGTTATCTTTTCGGAAGGGGAGGTCCTAGAGACTTGGGGGTCGGATCGTTTTGAAGGGGTCGACGACACCACGCCCACAAAACCACCCACACGTCTATGACATTTCTGGGCCGAAAAGTTTTTTTTTCTAAAATCGCATTATAGGGGGCCTTTAACAGGTTTGCCTCAATTGTTTTTGCCAGAGAAGGGGCTCAAAGTTTGGGGCTCTTTTTCTCGGCCTGGGAAGGTCCCAGGACTAGGCCTTTCCAACGAACCCAAAGTCGAGGGCGTGGATTTCTCGGGGGCGGAACTAGGGGCATTTGAATGGGAGGACAAATGTCGTTATATCTCCTGAACGCAGAGAGACCTTTCAAACGAGCCTACTCTCGAGTCTGGCCGACGTTCGGGGACAAAGCTAGGGGCATTTGAATATGAGGATAAATTTCGTTATATCTTTGGAAGGGAAGGTCCCAGAGACTTGGGGGTCGGATCGTTTTGAAGGGGTCGACGAGACCTTTCCGACGACACCGACCCCACCTCTACGAATTTCCTGGGCCGAGATCATTTTTTCTTTGGTTTTTATTTAATTGTTTCCAAAGGGCTCCATCCCAGGAGACGTCTCTACGACATTCCTGGGCCGATATAGTATTTTTGTGTTTTTACTTAGATTGTTTCCAAGGGGCTGCACCCCAGGAGAGTCTAAGTCGAGTCGGGCAGCTCGTGACATCCAGGGTCTGAAATAGCAGGAAAAGTTAAACAATTGACTTTCGGGTCTAAAAAGTCAAATATACACGAAAGTCAATCCGTTTCGCTTTTCTATCTAAAAAAGCCGGAGAATAGATAGAAAAGTGAAATACGGGAGTTTCCGGTTTACATCGATGAGCCAGTGCTCCGCCCCCTTTGTAAGGAGTATATAAGCTTAAAGCTCAAGTGACCTCCCAATTCTTTTATTTCGCTATGCTCAATCATTTTGTGGATATGTATGCCAAGTGTCCATTGTGTGGTAGAGACTACGCTCAACTCAGCCAGCACCTGAAGGTGTTGCACGGAGTCGGCAACGTGGAGGAGAGACGCCTCCTTTTGGCGTTCGAATCCGGCCGTGTCAACGTCCGTCAGGGACGTTGCCCCGTGCTGGGTTGCCAAAAGGAGGTGTCGAGGCTGGACCGGCACCTTTTTGCCCACTCTGAGCTCTGGGCAAAGGCACGCCGGGTCGCCTTTGCCGAGTGCAAGAGGCAAAAAGTCCTGAGCTACCAACCCGGCGGTGCCTATGGTGTCTCGCCTTGACCTGCTGGGGGAAGGAGAGCAGGCCGGGGAAGGCACCTCGGTCGCCACCGCCGAGGAAGACGAGGAGCCGCAGGACTGCGGCTCCGAGGCCTGTGCGCGGGCTCGCCACAGGCTGAGGGCGGCCAACGCTGATCTTAACGATCAGGTTGACACCCTCACGTCTTCCTTGGCGGAGCTGACGAAGAGGTACAAAAAGCTCCTGCGTCGGCAGACGGCGACGCCGTCGCAGGAGCTTCGGAGGGTCACCAAGAGGCTGATGGGCGCTCTGGAGGCTCCGGTGTCTCCGGACCGGGAGGAGGCACCACCGGAGGCCACCGGAGACTCTCCTCCGGAGTTGGAAGCCGGGCCCGTCACGCCACCCCCGCATCCTGAGGAGGCAGAGGAGGAGGAAGAGTCTTGCGGCCCTCAGTTTCCTGATCACGTGGTCGCCCTCAGTGAGTAGCAGTCTTTATTCCCAGCGACCTCCTCCTGTCGATAGTCTGTAATGCTAACGTTTCTCTCTCTCTCTCTCTCTCTCCAGACGACCTCTTGACGGCGTTCAGGAGGCACCACGAGGGCGCGGAACCCAGCAGGAAGCTGAGGGACAACGTGGCGAGCAAGGTATTCAGAGTCAGGGCCTTCGTGGCCCACATGGCGGAGGGGAATATCCGGCTGGCCACGTTGACATTTTTAGATGACCCCGAGAAGATCAGGACGTAAGTTCCGGTCCTTGTTGTCTTTCTGCTGTCGTTTTGACGCTGGCGAGGCGCTATTAACTCTCGTTTCTCTTTGTGTGTGTCCGCAGGTGGGTCACCAATCTCAGGGCGTCAAAAATGACAGAGACGACCCTGAGGCATTATTTAATCAACGTGGCCCAGTTCTTGGACTTCATCCACGAAACCCCTCCGCCGACCTCCCGCCTGTCGAATAGATCCATGATGGGGATCAGGCGGGAGGTCAGGGCCTTGCTGAAGGGCCTCCGTAGAGGTGTGGTGATGCACCAAATTGGGGTAAAGCAGGCCAAAGAGGGCCGCGTTATCCCTAAGGCGGTGCTCCGCCGATGCCTCGCGGAGGCCAAGAAGCGGATCCCGGAGGTCCTGGGTAGGTCGAAGTCGCTGTCGGTTTGGCATTGTGTCCGGTTTCGTGTCTCTGTTTTACTCAGGTGTGCTCATGTATCCACAGACCAGCTCGAGAAGGACCTGTCGCAGAAGACCCAGTTTTCTTTATACGGCTACTTGACGGCCTACTACGCCTCCATCTACGGGCACCGGCTGGGGGTGTTTCAAAACCTGACAATCCGGGAGGTGGAGGGGGCCGTCAAGTCGTCCAGCACGGGGGCTTACCTGATCAACGTAAGCGTTTTCCCCTAAGTGTAGATCGGAAATCATCGCGCCTGACACGACCTCACTCTCTCTTTTCTCTTTGTTTTCGCAGATCTCTCTACACAAGACGAACAGGTCGTTCGGCCCGGCGCAGATGTCCTTGACCGCCGAGGAATACTCGTGGTTTCGGCGGTTCCTGGCTCTGCGCGACCGGCTGGTCGGCGGGCCGGACGCCCGCTTATTCTTTTTTACATCGACATCCAACCCCTGTAAGAACCTGAACAATTACTTTCAGGGGGCTTGGGTGTCGATGGGCCTGCCGGGGAAACCCACGTTCATGGACATGCGGACCTCCATCGCCACCCACGTAAGCGCCGGACACCCGTGATATTGTTAGATTTCGTTTGTACGTACGCTCGCGACTGACCCTTTGTGTTCTTCTCTCTTTCGCAGGCCCGTGACACCCACTCGAAGGTCGACCGGGAGAAAATGGCTAAGTTCATGTGCCACGACACCTCCACGGCCGACCGGTTCTACGCCATGAACCTGAACGTCAGGCAGGCCGTGGAGCACCGTCGGCTCTTCGAGGGGGCGTTGGTGGGGGAGGAGGTCTCGCCAGCGAAGCCGGCCGCAGAGGAAGAGGGGCGGAAGAGGACGGCCAAAAGCAAGCACGGCCGGGGAGCGGCCAAAAGACGGAAGGACGAGTCCCCGACCTCCTCGCCGCCCATCTCCGAAAGCAGTACGGAGGAGGAAGGCGAGGCGGTCCCCTACCAGGAGTCCGGAGTGTCCAGCCTCGACTCTCCCCCTGTGAGTTGCCTTCGTAGCTCTTACAAATGGACAAATAGTGGGTCCGTGGACGTTTGGGGGGGTCCCGGGGGGCGTGTCCGACCGTAACGGGCAATCGGACAAATAGTGGGTCCGTGGACGGGGCAGAGTCTCCCCCTGGTGGCCGAGCGCCGAACGACGTCAGAAATCCCTAAACCCCGTGGAAAACCAAGTCGGCCATCTTTTGGGGGAGGGGCGCGAAAACTGCGCAGGCGCGACCGGCCGGCCGCGCGGGGACCCCCGGAGGCGTCCGCTCGTCCGTGAAAAATTTTGGGCGCGCGGCGCGCAGCTGACAGACTAAAATAGAGGCGAGTGGGAAGGGGTAACTAAGGATGTACCCGGTCCTAACCTGGTACCCTAAGGCGAGTTATTGAATAATAAATAAATGTATGTATGTAATAAATCTATGAAATAAATGTATGGAATGTTTGTTTTTGTGTTTTATTTTAATTTAACATTGTTTTAAATGTTAAGTTATTGGTATAGCCAGTACTATTACAGTGTACACTGTAAATTTACAGCAGACTAATGCTAAATTCCATTTTATTAACTGTAACTTTACAGCTAAATGCAGTTATTATATTGTATAATGCTGCTTTATCACAGTAATCTAAAATACATTGCTTGTAATTTCACAGTAAAATAACATATTACTACAGGAGCATACTGCTAAATCACAGTAATATGGAGGATTAGCTACTGTAAGATCACAGTATACAGCTGTCATTTCACAAGTATTTTAATGTAAAAATGATACAGTAACATACTGTGAAAGTACAGTAACTACATAACAGTTATTTACTGTGAAGTTACATACAGTACCGTCCTGTGAAAGTAATGCAACTGGTTGCCAGTAATTTACTGTGAATTTACAGCCAAACCTTTTTACAGTGTGGTTGAAGCCGTTTATTGGAGATGATACCCGGGCATACTGCCTGTATTGTAAAGCTGATTTCTACGCCAAACTGAGTGATGTATAAAAACACATGACAACACAAAAAAAACTCAAAAGGCAAAGCTTTATAGCTCCACCCAACACAAACTACCATTTATGGTTCAAAAAATTGACACTGCAAAAAAGGCTGAGGCAACATGGCATTAGCTATCGCTGAACACTGCTCTATGCTGGCATGTGATCACATTGAAGAAGCATGTAGAGTTGCTTTCTCAGACTCCACTGCTGCTACCCACTTTAAAATGCACAGGACCAAGTGCACAGAAATGATTAATGTTGTTTAGCACCATACTTTCTAAAAAAGTTGGTCACAGATGTGGGTGACCACCGTTTCAGCCTCCTTCTCGATGAGTCCACTGATATAAGTGTTTCTAAATACCTGGGGGTTGTGATAAGGTACTTCAGTGATACCAAGCAGGTAATAGTATCAACATTTCTTGGGCTTGTTGAGTTGGAGGGAGGAGATGCCAAATCTATAGCCCATGCTGTTGTGGCTTTCCTTGAGAAGTGTGGTCTTAAAAAAGAGAAACTCCTAGCGATAGGGACTGACAATGCTTCTGTTATGACAGGGATTAACAATGGGGTCCATTGAGCTTTTGAGGGAGAGCAAGTAGATCCTCTTAAGCTACTTGACAAATTGGTTAGCCTGATCAAGTCTGTGAGCAGCAGGGTGTTGAATCCACTGGCATTCCCTTTTTGAGTCAAAGACAGCTGAGCATCACCTTGCGCCTGAGGATGAAACCAATGTCAGAACGTGGTGTGTAGCCTTTACTATTTCTCTCACTAATGAGTTGAGGGTGAGACTGCCAGACAACATTGAAACATTGCAGTACATGTCAGTTTTCAATGTGGAGGAAACTCTAAAGCACAATAAGAGTCCAAGAGAAATTGAAAAAATGCCGCCGATATCAACCCGTTTCAAGAACTTGCCATGACTTCTGTTTCTGTGTTGTCCTTGCCAGACTCAAATGCTGAACTAGAGAGAGTCTTCAGCCAGATGAGTGTGGTAAAAATCAAACGTAGAAATCGGATGTCCCTGCAGACTCTTAATTCCATCCTGTACATTCGATATGGAGTGAAACTGTCTGATGAGGCTTGCTATAAGCACAAGCTGCCTCATAATTAGGGCTGGGTATCGATTCAGATGTTCCAGATCGATTCGATTTCGATTCATAAGCTATCAAATCGATTCGATTCCGATTCTCGATTAAATTTTCGATTCCGGTTCTCAGGTAGGTTTTTAATAAAAAGAATAAAAAGAAATTAATTAAAAGCCACAACACGTCTTGCTTGCGAAATCTAAAATGCTTCCATTCCTCCGTTCAATGTTTGTGGAAATAAATATGAAAAAAAAATCGATTCTGCTCTTTGAGAATCGATTTTAATCGACCACGTTTTAAAAAACGATTAATCGAAAAATCATTTTTTTTGCCCAGCCCTACTCATATGAGTAAGCAGCTGATGTGCCAAAAAACTGCAAGACATTATAAGTCAGCTCCCTCAGTTGCTGAACCTGCCATTGAGAGCCTTGACCAAAATGATAAAGACTCACTCTTTTTGTGAGGCTGGAAAAACAACGTGACTAGTTAGATTGGTAATGTAGATTGTATTCAAAAATGTTAAAAAATGTTATGGTTAACCCTCTGGGGTCTGAGGGGTTTTTAGGGCCCTTGGGAAGTTTTGACATGCACTGACATTTGTGCTTTTTTCAGTTGCTTAAAAACATATTAATGGCAAAAGTCTCATAACACTGTGTTCATCACAAACTGGGCTTCAATATCATATATCAGTGACTTAAAAATTTTGCTTTTTCAAAAACCACGCATAAACATTTTTCTCTCAAAAATACAAACATGTACATACATGTTGATTAGACTACTAGATCCTGTTTGGAAAGTCTTGGGAAAACATGTTTAGAATGAGTTTTGTGGAGTTATAGAGTTTTTTCTTCAAAATGATGTGAAAATCATATGGCCTACTCATTCACATAAAGCAAGATATTTATTTACAATTTCTAAGACACTTTTGCTTGGGAAAGGCTGTATGCGTGGAGGTGGGAAAGCTCCTGAATAATCAGTGATTGACAGCTGAGAGACAAAAGAATTGAATAATGAGCCACATAATGAGCCTTGTGGGGATGTTCAACAGGAATGTAACTACCTCTGTAGTAAAACAAGGTTTACTTTTCAATATAATGTAAATACACACACACATTATATATATTGAAATATTTTCTATTCATTTCACAAGTATAAGTTACCTTTTAAAATCCATAGTAGCCTAATCATGGTAAAGATACTGTTTGGCCATCGTAAAATGAACTCACTTCAACCCAGGGTTAGTGTTTGGTTGGCCAGCGAGAGGTTTACTTTTGTGCAGTAAAAAGCTCAAAAGAACAACTGCCTATCGTTGTCTGGACTCTTATTTGTGTTTTTGTAATCATTAGAAACACAACAAGGGACACGCGTGATAAACCTATCAATGTTTGTTTACAGCCGCCGCCATTACCTCACGTGTTGATCATGAAAGCAGTGAATGTGTGCACACGCGAGTGATCCTGTGTTTAATAAACTTGCTGTGCGGAGATATGCGCTTAGACGCAACTAAATAAGGATTGAACTGTTTGCAATCGCGTATTTTATAAGAATACCAAAAAACGCGTCGAGTTTACTGACTCGCGTGTTTGTGTATGTGCGTTCCAATCGCGTGAACTGTTTGACGGAAGAACAAAGAAAAACTCGCGTCTGGAGATACTGACACACATACGCAAGGAAATAAGGATTTAGATGTCATGTTTGGTGCAATCAGATCTAAATACATGGAATGGAGAGACTGGATTGTGGATTGCGTATCCATTGACTGCAGGAGGCACGAGTCATGCATATGGATGTTTCTGCTCGTTCACTTCAATGGCGCGGGGGTGTGGCGATCTGATCTCATTACAGATAATGAGGTAACTGGAGAAATACGGTGGTACTTCTCCTTTTCATACAGTTTACACCAAATGACAAAATCTGTTTTCAATCTCACTTACATCATTTAAAAGGAGACATTCCAAGCATTATGTAGACATTGATCTTGTGTTTCTACGACAAGTATTCGTTAAGTTACAGTTTATTTTTCTGACGTGTTTCTGAAAGGACTTCACTGAGGGAGAGAGAACAAAATGCGCCTCATGTTTATTTTCTTAATTTTGCGAAAAGCACAACATTCTGTTTTTATTGGGAGTGGACAGAAAAAAACTAGACACTTTAACGATTTAAATGATGTATAAATCATATCTATATGTCAAAAATCAGCAGAGTAAGTTAAGTCTCTTTGCGGAGTGATTGAAAAATAAAGAGTTTGCGGTGCCCGCGCCACCGTCGACCCCAGAGTGTTAAAATGTTCGTGTTTTTTATAAATCGGACAATAAAGTTTGGTTTGATTTTTAATCTATGAGAAAAAATAACAACAACTAAAAAACAAACTAACAAAAACAATTAATCTGAACTTAGTGCCAGACTAGATTAATAGGCTAATGTAGATTGTATTCAATCAAAAATGTTAAAAATGTTATGAATAATGTTTATATAAACAATTTTAAACATGTTTATAAAGTGGACCATATTAAAAATCAATCCAAAGTTTAGCAAAATAATAATAATAATAATAATAATACAATAAAAAGTAAAAAAAACTAATAACAAAAAATAACTCCGCCAGGGTGTCTATTTTGGGTCACTTTTGCAGGTCCCAAGCCAGGACAAAGAAGGAGGGTTGGAATTCTGACATAAAAGAATTGACAAAAGAAAGTTCATTTATAGTTTTAAACGTATTTAATAGGGGTTCAACGGTTCAAATTGCTCAGTTTGGTTTGTATCATTCTTTTTGAGTCACTCTGATATGTTTTGGGAAAAAAGCTACACTGTCTAATTGAGCCCTGCAAAGTCCTGAAATCTAGGCCCGAGATCTTATCACAATTGTCGGCCCAAATCCGACTTTTAAATCCTCTCCATTAGGAATCTGTGACCCCAGATATTAGTCCCTGTCTGTGCTGTTTGCTGTAACGGTTTTTTATGAGAGAAAGCACAAACCATTTGATAGGTAAAACTTTAAATAGGTCTAAAACTCATCGCAGAGAAGTTAAGATCTCAATTGTCTCTAGGCTACTTGACGCGACAAATCATTTATTATTTCAAACCGTTTACAAGATAAAAATATATATACACTGTGTTGTAAAACTGATTAAATTATCTTGATATACGCTATAGCCTACATAATGAGTGCATATTAGCACAAGCCTTTTCTTTTTTACAGTTAGAGAGTAATATATGTAGGGTATTTTATAGAGATCGACCGATAATCTTTTTTTTTTTAAACCGATACCGATAACAAATTTGTTTTATGCTTATGTGCCCGATAACTGATATGCTGAACTGATTTTTATTTACTGTTATACTTCTGTTTTTGACATAATTACTACAACACGACTGAACTAAACAAACCCTTATAATAATAATAATAATCATCATCATAATCACTCCCTCTTTGCATACAAAGTCATAAATAGAGGGGTCTGAAAGAGTGAAGAATAATATTAATTTAATGAATAATGTAGAAACTCTATTTCCAATACATGGACCATTCCAAACACCCCTATCATTTCGTCAGAAATGGACTGATCCAAAGTTCGCGCTGCGGTTTTGACGGAGTGGGAGAGAGAGAAGTATAGCGGAGTTGACTGCATATTGTACACGGTTTATAGAGTAAAACAGGTGGTTAAGTGCCTTTTTTGAGATATAATATCATTGTCTTGACCAGCAACCTGTAGCCTTCAGCAATCCAACCAGTAGTTAGAAAAGAGATTTTACACATAATATCACTGACTGGAATACATTCAGGCAAGTAACAAACAAAACTGCTTATATATCATTGAATTTCTTAACTGGTATTTGATGTCAGAATAATTAATATTTTGTTGTTATAGCTTATGAAATGGCTGTTGACAGCGCTGTTTATCTATGCATTTACTCACACATTAACTGTATCAAACAATGACCGCTTAACGTAAATTTACGATGCTAATGATAAGCATAAAAAACATAAAAAGAAATTTAATTTAGCATTTTTAATTCCACAAAGCATTAATTCATGGCTGTTTTATTAACATAACATACATTATTAACATAACATACATTAAGTAAGGGATAATGTAGAGGCAGCCGGTAGTTATCGGGAAATAAGCCCCGACAGTGTGATCTTGTATCACACTGAAGGGGCTTATTTCCAGATAACTACCGGCTGCCTCTATATTATCCCGCTTATTACACGGCTACTTGTCACATAAGAAAAAATCCGGACATGAATATGAATTTGAAACATTTTATTGGCATATTTGTTTTAAATTAACATTTTTATCCTTCCGCGAAACTTTGCACAGATGCATAAAATGATCGTAATACCTTATTAAGATCCTCTGCTTCAACTTGTCTGTCTCCATTTTTTCTGTTTTAGCCAGTCTTTGAGAAGTTTTAATCCCCATTCTGTATTTTTTTGTGTGTTGGCTTTGTAGCTGTCATGCTCTATTTTGTCAAGTTCAGTCTCAGTAAGCTCTCTGTGTCTTGTCGTGGTTGTCCAGTGTTTGTCACAAGATGGCGCCAAACAGTAATCTTTATTGATCTTTATTGGCACGGAGCGATTTTACTCATACAAGTAGTACCGGCTATGCGTTATTACTTTGGAGCGGTTATTATTTGAAAAGAACGAACCTGCAAATGTCTCAACTGACCAATCAGAATCAAGCATTCCAGAGAGCCGTGTAATAATGCACAATAAGATGTGTTATAAATGCCTGCAAATATGCGAAGTACGTATACTCAAAGACCTTTTAATGAAGTCTCGTCACTCCGCCTTCATATTTTCTGTGCATGCTGCTGTGAGCTCCTCTCCTCAGATGCGTCCAGCGCGCAATTCTCAATTCTCTCGTTTATCGGTCAATCCGATTTTACAAAACCGATATCCGATCATCGGAAAATGGTCAAATATCGGGGAAAATATCGGAAAACAGATATATCGGTCGATCTCTACTATTTTATATAAAACTCTGTGGTCGTGACAGCACATTATCTGTTGGTTCATGTTGGTCCAGTTTAATTAAGAGTAGCCTAATCCTTAAATAATATATATATATATATAATATACAATATTTTATTGTTTTGTAATATTAGCTCCCATTCTCTCAGATCTTTGTAAAACATTTGAGATCTTTCCACAAAATTCTGCATAGATTTTGCAAAAAAATTAACTCCTTTCACAGATTCCTTACTCTTGCAGCAATTAAAACAGATCAAGTTTTGTTTTAAAATGGCAAAATAGTTTTTTTTTTATTTAACAAACAAAAATGTCCTAAAATATAAGTATTTGATGATGACCAGGCGGTTAGCGGCCGACAGCAAGTTGACAACATGTTTGGTCAATTTAGCCTCTCAAATTAACACTTCACTTGCCTACAATAACATCTATATGATATATAGGTTATATATATATTTTCAGCATATTACAATGTCAGTTTAAACGTTTATTATCAATACGCACTATTTTTAAAAAGCAGAGACAGGCTGCTCTGCTGCCCGCAGTCGCAACAGGTGCAGAAAAATTATGAAAAGGGCTATACAAAACAAAATGAAATAAACATTAAACGAAATAAACCTGCAGTTACCTTAAGGAGTTTTTAGGTATGACCAGGGACAGAAATCCTTTCTTTAGGAACAGAAATGGAATAAAGTAATCAAATGTAAAATAACATTGCATATTTGACTGTATCAATGAAAGATTTTCTGATCTTTTAACTGTAGGCAGACATATGGCACAGTACATTATATTCTGTCCCTTCTTTTTCTTATGAAGAATCACAGTTGTCTCTTACTTTCAATTTTTGGAGTTGGCAAACTTGGCAACTCTACAGCGTCAGTCACATGCACAATTATGCAAATTAGCAGATGATGTCACATAGCGACTTCTGGCGACTTTTAGGAAAGCCAATAGCTACTTTCCTAACTGAGGAGTTGGCAACACCGCTGTAGACAAGACACAGCATCAAGAGGGAGATTCTCTCACGAAAGAAGCGATGTTCAGCATTATATATTTGAACAAGTTTAAAAAGTCAATCATCTGTTTTATGCATACTAAATACATGTTTATCAGCAGATACACGTTTAATGCTTAAACTTTAGAGAAACAGATCAAATGACATGTTTATGCTTATTGTGTATGATTGAACACATTTACATAGTGAGTCTCTCACTCTCTGTCTTGTGACGCCTCGTATTGATTCGAAGCTTCAGAGAAACATTAAATAACATATTTATGCTTATTGTGTATGATAGTGAATACGCGTTGTTCTCTCACTCTTTCTCGTGCAGTGCATTAAACCTCGTATTTATTCATATAAACATTTTAAACAACATACTTGTATTAATGAAAGTGAACCGTTGCGTTGCTCTCGCTCACTTGCTTTCTCTCTCTCTCTCTCTCTCTCTCTCTCACTCACTCTCTCTCTCTTGCACTAAGGTAATGTTAATCCTCATCTTCAACCTTTTGAAAGACCATTAAAGGGACACAAGGCAGCATTTTTATGTTAATAAATCATCTTCGTAAGTCGGTATGGTTAAATGACTCATTACATGAAGACTCTCTCGCCCGCCCCTACCGTCTGTAGGAAGAATACCCCACTTGCAAGTTCGCTGTATCCGACCCGGTGTCCTTCAGTCTTGTAAAGTCTCAGATGTAGAAAGCATTTACTCCCAGACACTAGGGGGAGCTAGTAGAGAAATAATACTCAGACTTGCCTTGTGTGCCTTTAAAACTACAAGTTATAAGATTGTAGGCTACTGTTTGTGTTTGAGGGAATACAAATGCGTCTTGCTTTCATTCTTTATCTCTGTCTCTCGCACTCATTGACCGCGTCATGGTTGGATAGCGCAGATGAAGGGGCAGTATCATTATCACACTCATGAAAATGACCCAACCCTCAAGAATGTCAGATTTATCGCTACATTACAGACTGCAGTTACGAGATGAGGCCACAAAAAATATGAACAACATACCATTATGTACTTTGTTTACAGCAAACATGGTTTATATATCCATGGCTGTTTAGTTTGCCTTACCTGCGTTATCAATTGTACTTTTGTCTGTCTTGTCATCTGTGGGCAAATCCTCAGGAAAGCCAACATCCACACCCTTGTCATCGAGGTTGGTAATCGGATGTTCTCCCATTAATGAGTTAATCATTAAAAGGGAAGTTGGATGGGTTGCAGCCAGATGTACTGTTTTGCGCTTTGGCAGTTTTAAGTAACTTCCACCTGTTTTAATTTGTTCTACCAAATGATTAAACCCTCCCAACTGCATTTTCTCATAAATCTCTTTCAAGAGTTTGTCATTGCGAACTTTCCTTCCATTCAATCTTTCAACAATTTGTTTCTCTTTAAGAATGTTCAATAAATATTCTGTCTCCTCCACCAACCAGTTCTTTCCACTCCACACCATGTTTAGTAAAACATAGAGAGTAAGGACATAAGCCGTCGAACCGCATCAGTATGCTGTGCATGCGCGCAAGGCATTTTTGTGTCCGATTGAAAAAACAATACGATTCACTCGTTTACATGCGTACTTTTCACCTGCGAGTTGGATCACAGATCGGAGTACACCACCCCTCCAATACAATCAAAATTGGCATCCGATCATCCTCAATCGTATTGATTAAGGTGTTTACATGAAGGCTTTTCAATACGGTTGAGCCATCTGTTGGTGCACATTTAAGTCGTTTTGCACACGTGATTGCGACGTAATGTTTCTTCTTGGCTTAAAATAATTAATACACTTTCAAAATTCCAAAAATAAAGTCGGATATGCCAATCCATTTATTAACATAAAGAAAAATAAATCATCTCTCAAAAGAAACTTAATTTCAACATAAATCAACTTAAAGTCTCCAAGAATTGCCTAAAGCATGCCGTGTCTCACGGTCAAAAACCATGCACCTCGCTGTGCGCCACACCTGCAGTAATTAGTCCCTGTCTTAAGACGACTAGTGGCAGATCACAGCGCCAACTCATGACAACAATGAGAATGGCTCCAACACCATCAATACGATTACAAACGTATTATTTGGTTGCATGTAAACATACCTAATGTGATGTACTCTGATTGAGGTATACCTGCAAACATTGTGTACAAACTTCAAAAGCCAACTTGAAATGTTTGGCACATTATGCTTATTTGTCAACAGCTCTGAAATTGGAACTGGAGGTTTGTTATCACCATCTCCTGGAAGAACAAGGGCATAGTAAAGTACTTTCTTAGGGTATCTTGTTCACATTGCCTCCAGTTGCTTCAAGATTTTTTCCCCCAGAGATGTGAGACAAGGAGTGATTTTCTGTGTAATCATAAATTCCATGACCACATTGTCATGGAATTGAAGACTTCTTCTGAACTCGGATGCTATAGTTTTAAGAACATTTCTAGCAGTGGCGGCTGGTCACTAGGGGGCGCTGCCCCCTTAAAGCTGGCCAGAGAGGAAAGCTACTTTAACATGTTACCAAAAAGTTAAATATAAAGTGCAAATTAATACAAAATAAAATCATTTAGTTGTACTATTTCACTGTTAGTCATGTTATAATTTATTTAAAACAATTAAAAATCAAAACTGAGTTCGTTGTGTGTGTGTCGTGTTTGTGTGTCTGGGGCACACCCCTAATGAGTGTCTATGTAGGTCAGGAAAAAGGGTAAAAACATGTGACCTGAGGCTGAGCTCTGAGTGGCTGGTTTCGGATCCGCCCTGGGGCGCAGGACTGTGCGCCCCAAACACTCCCACTTATGTTATACGAATCAATATTGCTTTTAATGTTTTTTACCTCCTGTGATTGGATCATTCTCAGATAATCAAAATCTCTGTTTTATGGTATTGGAAGCTTTTAAAACCACCCAGAGTGTTCAAAGGAAAGCTTTGTAAAAACACATACATCTACAGTCCCTGAGAAAATTCATTTTTTTTCTCATAACCGCGTTGGAGATTGCCTTGTTAACTGATAGCTACAGTACAGATCAGTGAAAGCAAGTGAAATATCTTGAAATGAAGGAAAATATGCTTTTTAACCTTACAAAATCACCCTATACAATGTATTTAATTGATGAATAAATAAAGGATTAACAACCTTGGACCAGATCGACCAACGGAGTCAAATGATGGCAGTCTGTGTGCTCCACCACTTCTCATGGCAAACGGAGTTGGCTAGCTGGATATCATGTAAGTCTTGAGTTTTATTTTTTTCCCTGTTTGCAGTCTGAATGCGTGATAGACGTGCAGGACATGAACTTTTGTGGCGCGTTTGAGCTTGTGCTGCATGGACATAATGAGAGCGAGAGCTCATATAATCCGGTATATTCCGTGGCTTGGTCAACTTTGTTGTTAGTTTTGTTGTTGTACAGTGTTGTAGAGTTTAAAAAAGCACCCACGAGTAAACCACTGTTTTTAAGGAAACTTCACGAACCGTGCATATTGAGCTGATGGACTGTACTCCCTGTTGTGAGGGAAAAATGTGCTTGTGCTATTGCTATAAAAGCAAAAAGAAACGTACGAGTCTGTTATTAGGCAACTTTAATGTCTCTTTTTGTGTGTTTTCTGTCGCATTACAAGAAAAGTCTTTTACGGAGAAAATTTAAGCAGGATAAAGAAAAATCTGAACGCCATTTTGGCAGATTGCCCATACAACTCAATTTGAGAATGTAATTCCTAGGTATGTCCAGTTAGTGGCAGTGTGTTGCTCAAATGACGCCCTGGTTTCTAAACATTCTCGCGATATTTTGATGACATACACTGATTGTTCTGCGCATGGCTGCTGAAGTTAAACACTACCTTAGACAGGCGTCTTGTTGCAGCACTCCTGTAAAGATACAAAATCTAATGACAAGAGTCTGCATTAATCTGGCTTCATGCGTTTATTACACAAGATGGTTTCAGATGAGTTTAGATCCATTCAGATTTTTACATGTTTATTGTTATTTTAAATCGCAGTAATATTTTGTTATTTGATTTGTTCATATTTGCCTGTTCAGCATATTTGCCTGTTCAGCATAAAGCTCTGGCCTCCATTTATCTGTTCTCTAAACAAATGAATAAACACATTAGACTTGTATGCTCGTCTTGTAAGTTTATGATTAGAAATGGACATGTGAACGAAAATGAAAATAATTAAAACATGAAATGACGGATAATAACTGACTGTGAAGGACACTTTACAACGCTGTTTATCAAAAAAATGACGGAGATTGAAAAAGTCTATCGCAACCTCTGTGTGTGTGTGTGTGTGTGTATGTGCGTGAATGATTATCTTGATATTAGTTCATTACAGATTCATAGTACATTTATTTTGTGCGTTTGATTTCAACTGTAACATTTTCAGCATTTTAGCTAAGTAGTAGCCTAATGATACTCATCACCTGATAAATGGCTTTTAAGAGTACTCCATTACTACAGTAAAAGTTTGATTTTGAGTGTGTTTGCCCCCCCCCAAATTTTTTTAGCACCAGCCGCCACTGATTTCTAGTAAGGCATGTGGAAAGGTTGCTATGAGCGCTGCAGGTGAAGTACTACGTAGTTTCTTGTAGTAGTAATTTGAAATTCCACCTTGTAGTGCTTTTGCAATTTTGCCTCAGTGAGTGTAACTTGCCCTGGGAAATTTTAATTCTGCTTTTGCATATCTGACACAGCCAAATTGGGTGACACTGATAGTGATTTTTTTGTATTTGTGATGGTTTATTACATGTAAACACATATTTTGCATGGCAATCAGAGAATTTGCACACTGTCTCTAACCTTAGATATGGACCAGTTTTTGTACTGCGAGGAGTGCAAACTCTGTGGTCCTTAAAAGCTATAGGGCATGATGTGTTTTCTTTCTTGAACTGTTATAAACTATGTGAGTCCAAGGTTTTCTTGAGTTTCATTTTTTCCTTCTTTACGGGCCATTTTTATCCATTCTTTACTACTGATGTGAATTTTTTTAGTGGGTGTGGCTGGCCTCCATTGACTTTTTTTGCCTGTATTATCTGACCCATCACTGCAACCAACACTTTGCAATGCTTGTTCTTCAGGTGAAACAAGTTCTTCAAAGCAGTTTTTCATGTCATTGCTTTCCTCAGCCATGTCATTGCAAATATGATTATGATCTGATGTAAGTGTATTTGAATTGTTTTTTCATTGTTATCCAGTCAGTATCCTTCTCTATACAATATATATTTGCTTATGTGTTTATGTGTATTTGCATATGTATGTCACATATTTTACCCGTTTTAGTATGTCATTGTACAGCACAGTGGTCAACTACTGTTATTTTTATTGTGCTTTATAAATTAACTTTGATTCGATCTTGAAAACGGTAACTTGTTAAATCAGTGACAAACAAAAGTAAAAAAAATCCCTAATAGAGAGCCCCCTGCCCCGCTCATTGGCATTTAAGAATAACCTGCCCTTGACACAGATTTGCATATTAAAAAAGAAATATTGGACTACACTCTACTGAAAAAGATTTCTAAAGAGATCACAACAGGTCAGGTAAAGTTGCATCATGCCAATTGCATAATGAAACGATTGGAAAATTTGCCTTTTTTTCAAAAAAAATAGTGGAGTGTTTCTTTAAAGATAGGTGAAGGGATCGATGAGCAAATGTTTTTTCTCCCAGCGGTGTATTCCAGAAAGCCGGTTATGTGACTTACCCAGGTAATAACCTCTGCTTTCTGTTCCAAAAACAGAAGTAACTTTTGGGTTATTTAAGTAACCATAGCAACTGACTCTCTGAAGATAACTTGCTCCGGAGCAGGTTATGTTGCAGGGTTAGTTCGTTTCAGAGCATGGTGTGCCCTTTTGATGAGGATCCTGTGGACGTAGAGGCACAGATTATACAATGTTTTTTTTTTCGCCGTGAGAGGGTGCTAAGACCAGTATCAAAGTCTTTTCTTATCCTAACGAATATTTGCAGGAGCGCTATAATTTTTCTAGAAAGTCTTTAATTTATTTAACAAACCTAATAAAACCACACATCTCAAACGTGATAAACCGCAGGTCAGCGCTTGGGGCCGAACAAATTATTTTTTGCTACAGGGAGTTTTCTCTACAATGTGGCTAATGTGCATGTGGGAAAGGCAACAGTGTGCATGTATGCATGGCACTGAAACGGTTTCTACACACTTTTGTACAGTTCCCTGGTCATAAACCTATGCGCGTTATTAAAGAAGAATTTCACAGGGTGGCAGGTTTGTTCTCAAAAAATCTGTCACCTACTTCAATTAAATGACACTTCTTAATAGGTTTATTTTGACTGCGCACACACACACACACACACACACACACACACACACACACACACACACACACACACACACACACACACACACACACACAGGCTATACATACTTCTTAAACTTGTAATTAATCTTAACTTCAGGGTTCCCAAATGTGATTGGGTGCATTGATGGCACCCACAATCCTATTAAAGCTCCATCTATCAATGAGGGAGACTATGTTAAAAGGAAGTCTATGCATAGCATCAATGTGCAGGTAATAGCTACATTTTGGCTCCTTAATACTGGCATTACAAATAATAAACTTATTGTTCTCCCCAGGTAATATGTGATGCAACGCACCTCATCACTAATGTTGAGGCAAAATGGCCTGGGTCTGTACATGATGCCAGAATATTTAGAGACTCATCTCTGTGCAACAAATTTCAACAGGGTATGTTTAGTTAGACAAAAGCTTGTAGACTTTAATACATTTGCAAAACACCTCAGACATTACAGGACGCTTCTATGGTTACTTGCTGGGGGACAGAGGATACCCCTGCCTTCCCTATATGATGACACCCTACCCTGATTCTGAGCCCAGACCACAGACACGCTTCAACCAGTCTCACAGCAGAACACGGGCCAAGGTGGAGATGATCATAGGCATTCTGAAGGTGAGGTTTCAGTGTCTGTGTGGGCTCAGAGTCACTCCAAATAGGGCATGTAACATCATAGTTACTTGTGTGGTACTTCACAACATTGACACAATAAGAGGAGAGAAGCATCCCGCCTGTCCTGATGAAATGACCTAGATGAACACCCATTTAATCTAGCAGACCACAGAGATGGCAGAATGCTTAGAGCATTAAATAAAGTGATTTTGACAAATCATGTCTCTATTTCTTCATATCCTGAAATAAAAAGAGACACATTCACATTGGATTCTTACCTTAAGGCGATGCTCCAGCAGTTCTGCAGAAAGGGATCACTTGCGCTTCAGCCTAGTAGGTGCTCACAGAATAGGACAAAAAATGCATTGGCGTCGAAACATTAGTCATTCTGTTTTAAATATTAAAATCCATTCAAACGTAGTGTGCTTCGGTCCCGTTCTTTGGTTTTAGCTTTGCCTTGGTTCTCCCATTTCTGGCTCCAGAAGTTCTATTTCAAGTTTGGCCTTTTTAATGGCCAGCCTTTTTTCCTCTAGCTGAAGCTGTATAAGGACCATTTCCATATCAGGGTTTTTTATTTGCCTTAATAGATGGACCTTATATAGCTCCTTTGCAGACAACTAGGAAGGCAAAGTAAATAACCTGGTTAAAGAAGAAAATCTGCCACATAGTAACATTATGTAAATAAGGACAACCAGGGACAAGTTCTTACAATGCTAAGATTAGGTGTAGAGGTAGATGGACCCTCATCTGCATGTACATCCCCAGCTAGATTCTGTCACAGGACAAATTACAAATTTTTCACTCCATTTAAAAAGCTATGCATTGTCCATTATATGCCTCATAACTCTGTGGGTCTCCCAGCACTTTCTAATTCAGTCACAGCAGATGTGGTCTCGTCATCATCATCATCATCCTAGAGTGGAAATATGCAAGGTTACTTTGTCTGGCAGTGATGAAGTTTGTTTTAATCCGAATATAAAGGAATTAAGTATGATCTTACTTTACCATTATGTTTTTCTATTTGAATATACCATATATATATACCAGTTATATGTATCACTAAGTTTACCAGTGTGTGTGTGGAAGAAATTTACCAGCATGCATTGCAGTTTGTTCAAAAAGTACATGGCGAGAATCTATACATGCTGAAGGCCTAGACAAAGGATGTACTGTAATCTTGACAAAGTGATGCCATATGTTTTCTATATGATACAAACCATATGTTTCTGAATATTAGACCAATGTATGGAGTTCACATTTATGGGGGTGGGGTAGCCACCATATATATATACCACTGGTGGTACAGTAAAACTTTAGTGGAGCTTGCAAGATCTCCTCACGGCTTTACTTCGCTAACAAGTCCATCTTTGAAATCAAAACCTAAGACTGAAGATTGTTTCATTTGAGGAAAAAGAAAACCACAACATTTGGTGCCGTGACCCGGATAGAAAACGGCTGGACAGTCGCACCGCCTGGGCGGACCTGACGAACAACACAAACAAGAATGGCCATATACTAAGGTAAGCACTTTTTGCTTATTATTTAGGTTTGTGTTGTTTGCCAGAATTGCCCAAAGTGGGGAGACATTTAAGCTCTTCTAAATTTAAGAACCGTATTTGTGCATATGGGTTTTGATTTCAAGGTTACAAATTAACAAAGGCATGCATGCATGAATCTGTATTGACTTACTGATGAGTTGGCTTTTGATCATAGTGATTTGACACAGATTCGTAAGTGAAGAGAACGCGTATATGGTTCGTGTGTCATGTTGGGGAAGTGTAGTGTCTCATAGGGTAATGTACAATGTTTATCTGTATATTGTTTATGTGACATGTTGGGGAAGTGTTTATTGACACATAAGGTAATATTGTGTGGAAGGAAGTGTTTATCAATATTACGAGTTATTAATCATGTGGATGGAGGTGCAATGATTAATTGTTTTTAGTGTATACGTTAAACTGTGTGGTTTTTTGGTGTTCAGTGTTGGAGTACTCTGTGTCTGTGAGCGTGGGAATTTTGAGTGGGGTTGCAAGCTGCAGTGTGTGAGTGTGTTAAATAAACTTTGCATCTGGCAGGCAGTGAGAGCGTTTCCTTTGGACAGTCACTAGGGCTGAAAAAGGGGGGTGTGTAATTATTGTCTGGTGGGTGTAAGGTGAATGTTTGATAAGCCCTATTAAGGGATAAGTTTGATTGATAAGCCCTGTAGGATGAAGGGATAACAGTCTGACTGCATAAACCCTAAAAAAAAATAATAATAATAAAGGGTTAGAGTGTGTGTGTCATGAGCCCTAAAAATAAAGGGAGCCTGAATAAAGGGAATGTTACAAATGCGAGTTTCTTACTGAAGGTTTGGTCAAAACATAGTTTCTGTATGAAAATAAAGCTTTAAATAAAAATAAAGAAGGTTGATATTGTTGTTTGATAAGTTTTGGATTTGAAAAACATTTTATACAATCCCCTTTCAAATTATAAAGACCTGTGGGGACATATAGGAGAATAAACAATTGAACGTATAAAAGTTAATAAACCCGAAGTGTTCTACGGGTTTTTGTATTATAAATAAAGACATGTATGGCTTAAAGTTTTCCGTCGCTAGACGTATTTCCGTCAATTACAAAATTATTAAATTCACTTTTCATAAAGACGACGTTTATTCACCTTTTTAAGTGGGATGTGATCAAAGCCTGGAGTGGAGCCAAATCACGTTCCTCTATCCACTGTAAGCGTTCTGTAATCACTACGCACAGGATCCACTCCGGGTTTTCTGACTGTATCACGTTAAGCTGAGGTAAAATTTTATTTCAGCTAGCATGGACAAACTCATAATGCAGGAAGGCTCCGATGTTTTGGAGATCGATAAAGGTGTAAAAGACCTGGAGATTGACTTGGCTTAGCGAAATGATGAAGATTGGCAAGGCTTTCAGTTCGTGGGCTAAGAAAACCAAAAAGCCAGGTAACTTGCGTTTCTTTGCACAGTATGACTAGGAGTCCTGTATTTTGTGGATAAATGATTTCTCCCGTACGTGATCACCCGCTTCCCGTTTTTGACTGCTATGCTGATCTAACCAGTGGCTGATACAACGGGTTTGTTAAACTTGTGGGTAAACTTCATGTGGCGCCATAAGAACCAGGAGGCAGATGACATCCAAATCCTGTGAGAGCGACTGACGAGAATCATAAGAGGAGACTGCTTCCGAAATGCTCTCGCAGGACTTTGATGTCAACCACATGTCGGTTCTTACAGTTGCATTTGCGTGTGGTCACAAAAACGTATCATTTGTACACATATTTAACTCATTCACCGCCTGCCTTTTTGAGAAAAGTTGCCCACCTGCATTTTTGTGATTTTAATAAAAGTTTCACAAAATTCCTTGCAGGAAAAATTATCTTCTATAAATATATAAACATACAAATTATATCAAATTAAAGAACACACCTTCTGCTTTCAAACAAACAAAAAACAAACAAACAAACAAACAAAATGGGGAAAAAACGTTTAATTATATATTTACTTTTTCCACTTAATTTAACCACTGAAATATGGATATTTCTCTTCAAAAATACAACATTTTGAGCAAAAAGCTTAAAAAATTGCGTTTTTGTAAAGGAATTTATGTTAGAGATCAGACTCAGAATGACTATCAAACATAAAGGCAGTTAAAATAAATCATTAAATCTTTTTAACTTCCGTTTTTGATAAATTCGGTTTGGCGCCATCTAGTGGATAAAAGCGGTATTACACTTTCACTTTGAAATTCGTCCAGAAATGCATATTTATTAGTTAAATGTTAACTCATAATTGACGAGATAACTCGTCAATGGCGGTGAATGAGTTAAGCACCGCAGTTTAAAAAAAGTGATTTAAGCCATTCAAAGTCAAACAACAGTGCAAAATGGGGCCGCTGTTTCTGTGTCAGATGGGCACGCAAAGCCGCACATTCGCTTCTCATTGTGTGAGTATTTTTGCCGCTTTATTGGCCTTAAATAAACATATGTGTCAAAAATCCAGTCTTTGCAAGTATCCTCATATAAACACGACCATTTAGGTCTTAGGATAAAGTAAACAGCAGAAACATTGCGCACAAAATAGCACATCAGCGCTGCCTCTATTGTAACATAATAATTTGTTGATAAAGGTACAGTCATTCATTTTACATCTTTCACTATGGTTACAGACATCCTGTGCATATTGTACACGAGTTTGACTCGAGTTACTCGTTTAAGATTTATATTCATACATAACGTTACTGTATTAGAGCTGTGACTGTAAGCTGTTTTGTGAACAGAACAGACTCTGGATTATTTGTTTATGTGTACTGAATAATATCATATGAAAAAGTTGTGTTTGTTTACATTAGTAAATGCATTATATAACATGAACAAACAATGAAAATATAGAGTATATAAGCATTCTTGTTTATGTCATTACAGTAATTGACGGTAGTTCATGGTGCATTCACTAATGTTAACAGTTTCAACTTTGATTTAAAAAAATATTAGTAAATGCTCAAATTAATACATTTACAATTAATTAATTAATAAATAATTAATAAAAGATTAATTAAAGGTGGTGATATTCATGTTTTCTTTTTATATAGTGAGTTTTTTAGCTGTTTCGCCTTAATCTGAAATTCCCTGCAAACTACAGCTACCTATATACCACAGGAGACTTTAATATGGAATTAATGGCAAAAAATCTCCCCTTAAAATGTTATTGGTCTCGCCTACATAAAGTGTTAGTTATAGGAATATGACTTGACCTGAAAAAATTTTAGTCAGAAGAATTTTTTTCACTTTAATCCCTGAGACATGGCATTCAGTCCTGCTGAAACTTTGGGATCAAAGTATCCATTGTGTTAGGATCTAATAAATAAACTGTCTAAAAAATGGCAAAAACGTACAAAAAACATGGTCACCAGATGGCCAGAAGAGGGGACTTTTGATGTGGCATTGTGTGAGGAGATGGAAACATTGGTTAAAAATTACAAAACCAAAAAGATGAGTAAGAAAAACAAAAAAAGAGAAGAAAAACGTGAAAAGGAGCAAGAAGTGTTAGCATTGTTCAAAAAAGAAGGGGAAAGTCTGCGTAAAATTTTAAAACAAGCCAAAAGGCTGTTGAAAGAAATGGAACAAGAAACCAAGGCTAAGGAACAAAAATATGCAGACCCCCTCCTTATTTGACCTCTGAGGGTCAGTTTCCATTGCTCAAGGGAACTGTTGGGATTTTGGGTGAGATGCAGATGAAGGGAACTGTGGAGATAGAAGATGATGAGGAAGAGGAGGAAGAGGAAAGAGAGCAAGTTGTAAGACCCAAAACCAAGTCAGCTATTACAACAAAAGAAAAAACATTACAGTTAGACTGTTACAAACAAGCATGAACAGCACTAGAGAAGATGAAAACACAATATAAAATAAAAACACCAAGTGCAAAGCAATCTTATGAGTAGGCAGAAAAGAAAAAAGAAGCGAGTAAAAAAGAGAATTTACCAGAAAGAGCAGAAAGTGAGGACTGTTTATTTGGTGAAACATATGAGGAGAGCAGGGAGACTGAAGCAGGCATGGAGTCCCTGGTTGATGAAGGAAAGTGGTCACGTGGGGAAGAAAAATCACTTAGACCTTTAACAAGACAGCTCCCCATTCTAATTAAAGGAGCGCAAGGTAATTACGTCCCCTGGGCTTCACAAGATCTCGAGGGACTAGTCAACCGACTCCCGGACACCCACGAGGGGGCTGGTAAGTTCATCAGGATTTTGGAGGAAGAATTAGCTGGGAAACTGATTGCAGTAGGAGACATCAAAGCCCTCCTAGCGAAGATCGTGGGGGGAGCTAAAACTGATAAAATCCTTCAAGACGCTAATTTACACAGAGCCGTGAATTCCTATGACATGGATGGATTTGTTTTTGATGTGTACCGCCCCTCAGTGTGGCGAGTTTTACGAATTGAATATGAAACCAGAATCGACCCCAAAGCACTGAAGGGGGAGGAACTGGGGGAAACAGAAAACCCCATCACTTACGTTCAAAGACAATTAAAGAGATGGAAACAAGAGACTGAGGGAGACCCCGAGGGGATCCTTTGATAACCACACTTTTTAGAAATGCCATAGTGGATGCTATGCCACAGACTGTAAAAAGCAAACTAGAAGATGTGGTAGGTCTAAACTCTAAATCACACAAAGAGTTTTGTGACCATGTGTCTCATGCTGTGGACTTATTTAGAAAAAATGAACAAAAGCTGAAAATGCAAGAGAAAGAACTGCGAAGAAAACTGACACAGTTACAACTGGAAGAACTTTCAAACAAAAACAAGAGAAAGATTCAAGCAGCAGTGCAGAAAGACGAACCCAACCAGATGACAGTGATGGCTCCTGTGACTTCTCCTCCACCAGCTGTCCAGCCGACTCCGCCCACAACAAACCCTCCTAATGCACACCAGACCCCCGTGCCCGTCATCAATGTATACACTCAGCGCCCAGAGCCGATGGGGTGGACAAGAAATCCACCACAAGGGGACAGGAGAGGAACAGGCAGATTTCCTGAAGTAAACTGTTGGATGTACTGTTGGGTGCGGAGAGAGAGGACATATAAAGAGTGCTTGCCCGACCAATCCGTGGACTCAGTCCCCTGGGGGTAGAAGAGGGAAGAATTGGCAGCGGTCCGTGCGAGGTCCTGTGAACCCCTGGGTAGGCACAAACCCAGACTTTTAGGGGTGCCCAGAGAATCCTATTGAGGAGAGTCAGTTACCAATTTTAACCACTAATGCAAATCAAGAACCAATTTTACAGGTTAAAGTAGAAGGCAAAAGCATACCCATGATGGTAGACACAGGAGCGGTTTATACATGTGTAAATTCAAATTATGCTTCACATCTCCCCATGTCTGGAAAATTTGTAAAGACAATAGGATTCTCGGGACAAACGCAGTTAATTCCAATGACCGCTCCGATTTGTCTACAAACTAAAAACAACCGTGTGACCTTACCAATCCTGATATCAAACCAGACTCCTATTAATCTTTTAGGAAGAGATGCATTGTGCAAATTAGGTCTTAAAATGTGGTGTTCTGCAGAGAGAGTGTATGTGGATATAAAAGGAACTCAAATGATGATCTCTGAGCCAAAAGCTAATGTGTACTGATTAGGAATCTGTGCTTCAATGAATTTACCCCATTTATCAAATGCTTGTTTCACATCATTTTCTATCTGTCCTGTTGCACAAATACCGAAATCACAGTTCCATTGTGCAATGATGTATGATCCTTTCAGAAGTACAGAACTTGAAACGAGATGGCAGAAGGAAACCAAAAGGGCAACAAATTGAGTTAATTTCAGATTCTATCATTATAGGTAAACAGGGAGCAGCTATAACCTTAATGGAGACTTCACAAACAAATGGTTTACCATAGCAGATTCTGTACCACATATATCTTTATATGTAGGGAAAAACTGGAGAACAAAAGATGTTGGGCCTATGCTGAAAAAGGCAACACAAATTCAATGGGAGACAACTGAAAATCCTTTGATTTTCCATTCTGCTTATAAAAAATTACATTAAAATTCTGTATAGAACCTCACTGTTAGGAATTCCTCATGAAGTAATTATTAATCAGCAGAAACAAATTCAAATGATGACAGAACCTGAAACAGAAGAGAGTTATGCTGCTAAATTACTACAGGATGTAGAACAACAAGTCCCATCAGAGCTATGGTCAAAATATGAAACAGATGTGGGCTTGGTAAAGTCAGCCAGCCCAGTGAAAGTGAAACTTAAACCAAACGCATGGCTTCCCAGGAAAGCACAATACCCCTTACGCCCAGAGGCTGAATTAGGCATAAAAGATACCATTGAAGGATTAATGGAAGCTGGAGTACTTTTTGAAACAAGCAGCTATTGTAACACTCAAATTTATCCTGTAATTAAAGCAAATAAAACTAAATGACGCCTCGTACATGATCTACGAGCAGTAAATGACATAGTAGAGGATAGTCAAGTTGATGTGCCAAACCCACACACTTTGCTAACAAATGTCCCCCCTGATGCCAAATACTTCACTGTGATTGATCTATGTTCTGCATTCTTCAGTGTACCAATTGCGGAGGAAAGTAGATGTTTGTTTGCATTTACTTATGCTGGTAAACAATATACATATGCAAAATTACCGCAGGGTTTCAAATTATCACCGACAATATTTAATCAGGTACTCAAAGCTGATTTGGAAGATCTCATGATAGACAGCACTTTGCTGCAATACATGGATGATTTGATAATTTGTTCAACATCACTGGAACAATGCCATAGAGATTTAATAACGGTACTGACTAAACTAGCTCAAGGAGGTCATAAAGTATCCAAAACCAAATTACAATATTGCCAGCCACAGGTGGAATATTTAGGGCGGTTAATCTCATATGGAACAAAGGCCATAGCCCCAGCACACATAGAAGGCATAAGTAAAGCACCATTGCCACAAAAAGTAGGACAGATGATGACTTTTTTGGGCATGACAGGTTTCAATGCTGATTGGATAGATTATGCAATTAGAACAGCACCATTGAGAGACATTATGAAACAGGCTGGGCTACAAAATCTTAGTGCTCCCTTAAAGTGGACTACAGATGCATTAGCAGCCTTTGAGTCGATTAAACAGGAGCTTCAAAAAGCACCTGTTTTAAGTACACCTGATTATACCAAACACTTTCACCTGTATGTTGCTAACAGAGCTGATGGATATGCTTCTGCAGTATTAATGCAAGAAACCTGCAGTGGTAGGAAAAACAACCAATAGCATACTACAGTACTAAACTAGACAATGTAGCACAAGGATATCCACCTTGTTATCAGCAAGGTCTTGCAGCAGTATTTCAGACATATGAAAAGGCCTCTTCAATAACTATGGGGTATCCAGTTATCATACCCATCACAAAATTGCAGAGTTAATTGAACAGGGAAAGTTTGTTTTGACACAAGCCAGTATTTTGGCATATTCGTTACTACTGACACATCCAGATATAACAATCAAACGGTGTAACACGGTGAATCCTGCGGAGTTGATTCCTTTGGCTTATGAAGGTAAGCCACATGAATGTGTTGCTGACTCGTTAGCATTCACCAGGTTACGACCCGATCTCGAATCGGTCCCAATTGCCGAAGCAGAAGTCACTTACTTTGTGGATGGATCCAGTTTCAGGGATCATTCAGGAATTCACACTGGTTATGCAGTAGTGAAAAAAGAGGGAGAAGATTTTGTGTCTGTATTGTCCCAACACTGCGCACAGCCGTGCTCTGCTCAATTGGCAGAATTAAAAGCTCTTACAGCAGCATGTAAATTGGCAAAAGGGCAAACAGCAAACATTTTGACCGACTCTGCCTATAGTCACGGCGTCTGTCACCACTATGGGGCAGTATGGAAACAAAGAGGTTTCAAAAGGAGTGATGGAACTCCTATTCAACATGCTGAACAGATAGTTGAATTAATCTCTGCTATGATGTTGCCAAAACGACTAGCCATTATCAAATGTCAAGCTCACAAAAAAGGAAATGGTTATGTCATCAAGGGTAATAATGCAGCAGATTTGGAGGCTAAAAAGGCCTCCGGGTGTCAGGTGGCAATAATAGCTCCAGAAGTTCTTATTGAACCCAACCCAACAATTGATGATATTGCTCGGATTCAACAACAGGCAGGACCATACAGGGGCGCTGCTAAGGATTTTGGGCCCCATGAAAAGAATCTTGACAGGGCCCCCAACACAGCTGAGACTTTTTCATATTAATTTACATAAAATCATGCACTTTTATGGTATTTTGACTATCATTTTCATATATTTAAGTCAATCAGACAATTGAACTCCATCCCATGTCCACACCCGAAATTTGACCTCTGTAATACTGCTGTACATTTGTCATATAGTGTATTCACATATATTTATATTTGTATGTATGACCTGTACATATTTGTACTGTACACTGGCAATGACAATAAAGTTAATCTAATCTAACCTAATATTTTTAACATGACAGTTGAAAGGTAACGGAAACACTGAGCACTCTTAATACAATGAAATGTATTTATAATTATTTGCTTCAACACTGATACTGAAATTTCAAAATAAAACTCTTTAATTTCAAAAACAGGAATTACAATCTGTGGTGAAAAAAAAATCTCAGCAAGAAAACACCACCATAAAACAAAATGGCCATATAAAATTTCTAATAATTTAAGCAGAACTTGCATAATATACTATATCAAAGAATGGCCAAGGTATAACATAGATGAGTCTGAGTTACTCTTTCCTCATCATTTCTAATCTCTTGTCCTTGCTCAACATTTCTAAACAAAAGTCCAACGTCTGACCTTTTCAGCTGCAAAATCATTAATCAAATCTTTGAAGTCGAGCTCTCTAGCTAACTCACTCTCAATGGAAAGCATAGCAAGACTGCAAAGCCTTTCTTGAGACATTGTAGACCTCAAGTAGTTTTTTATCAGTTTTAATTTGCTGAATGCCCTCTCCCCACCAGCAACAGTCACTGGCAGTGTGCTAAATAAACGCAAAGCAATGCACACTTCTCCAAAGATGCTTTGCAGCTGCAGCTTACAAATAGCATTTAGGAGTTCAAGAGGTGACAGGTTAGGGGGGAAATTGGAAGCATATACACGGTTTAGGTGTCTTACTTGATTTTCAAAATCAGGAGTTAGATCACTGGAATACTTAGTGATCAGTGGTTGGCACACAGAAGAGATTTTGTCCTCACTAATCTGCCCAACTTTCAGAACTGCATAAAACTCGTTCACAATATCAGCAATTCTCTGGAACATAGTGTCTAAGTCACTGATGATATTATCCATAGCCGTGTAAAACACAGTATTCTGAAACTCTGTTTCTGAATCTTCCTGAGTTGTCTCCTCTTCACAGGTTTCATCATGGAACCTCTTTCTTTTCTTCTTGCGACTGCACTCCTTGCTTAACTGAGGAGTAACATGAGCTTCTCTAGCTATCAACTTTGCCTCAGCTAGGAGAGACCCCCATGCAGCTCTCAGAGACTGCATCTCTTCTGTCAAGGCTCTGATATTGGCTGCCTCTATGTCAAGTGAGATTTTCCCTGACTGGAGAATAACATTCCTGTCATCAATGCTTTGCAGTACTTTCAGCCAGATGGTGAGAAGAAGAACAGCATCAAATGACGTGAAGTATTTTCTGAGACCATTAGCATCTGATCTTGCTTCATTGGTGAGACTGCAAGTCATTAGAATGCTATCAAGTGCATTGATAACAGTAGGTAGGTGCTTTGCCACAGGTTTAACAGCCTCAATCCTTGCACTCCAGCGGGTATCAGATAGCTGATGCAATGAGCAACCTGTTTGCTCTTTGTAGATTGCCCAGCGCTCTGGGCTGCTACTTACAAATGTGTACAGGTGATTTATGCAGCCAAAAAAGGTGGATTCATCTGGACTTGATTGTGCAGCATGTACGACGACAAGATTTAAGGTATGAGAGGCACAAGGTGAATAAGTAGCTAACTTGTTTTTCCTCAGTATTTCAGCTTGGACTCCCTTTACCTTCCCTGACATATTTGCCCCATTGTCATATCCCTGTCCTCTGCAATCACTGATGTCAATCCCATGCTTACAAAGAACAGACTCAATCATCTCTACTATCTCACTCCCAGTCTTTTTGTAAAAATCCTTGAATTCAAGGAACCTCTCAGTGATCTCCCACTCGTCTTTTTCTTCGTCATATTTGACATACCGTAGTACCACCACGTTTTGCTCTGTATGGGAAATGTCTGGTGTGGCATCGGCGATGACTGCATAATAGATGGCATCCTCCCTTTCCTGTAGAATTCTTTTCAGAACTCGTCTGCCACATAAGTTGATGAACTCATTTTGACTTTCAGAGCTTAGATAATGTATTAGCCTGGTTTGTTTTCCTTCTTTTTGTTTTTGTTTGTTGTCCCTGATTTTTTGAAAGTGCTCTTTCAGCAGAGGATCATAATTTGACAAAAGCTACAGTGTGCCTAGGAAATTGCCATTATGAATGTCATCTAAGTCGTTTGTTTTGCCTCTGAAAGGCAGATTTCTTGAGGCCAGGTGTAGGGTAACATCTAACAGTCTCTCCAGGATGGCCCTATTTTTCTCAATTTCTTTTTGGAACTCCCTGTTTAACAGAGAGTCTATACCATTATCTTGTAAAACAGATCTTTGCAGATTTTCCATCTTAAGTAGCAGCCTCTGTGTGCATCACTCCTCTCATGGATTGGGAGTTTATTGTACATGCGACGCCACTTCACATGACACATTTTAAACCCATTTTGACTGGCCAGTTGTTGTGTCCCTTGTTGTGTTTCTACTATAATGATTACAAAAACACAAATAAGAGTCCAGACAACGATAGGCAGTTGTTCTTTTGAGCTTTTTACTGCACAAAAGTAAACCTCTCGCTGGCCGTCCAAACACTAACCCTGTGTTGAAGTGTGTTCATTTTACGATGGCCAAACAGTATCTTTACCATGATTAGGCTACTATGGTTTTTAAAAGGTAACTTATACTTGTGAAATTAATAGAAAATATTTCAATAGAAATATATATATATAATGTGTGTGTGTGTGTGTGTGTGTTGTGTGTGTGTATTTACATTGTATTGAAAAGTAAACCTTATCATGGTATTACTACAGAGAAAGTTACATTCCTGTTGAACATCCCCACAAGGCTCATTATGTGGCTCATTATTCAACTCTTTTGTCTCTCAGCTGTCAATCACTGATTATTCAGGAGCTTTCCCGCCTCCACGCATACAGCCTTTCCCAAGCTAAAGTGTCTTAGAAATTGTAAATCAATATCTTGGCTTTATGTGATTGAGTAGGCCATATGATTTTCACATCATTTTGAAGAAAAAACTCTAGAGTACTAGATCCTGTTTTGAAAAGTCTTGGGAAAACATGTTTAGAATGAGTTTTGTGGAGTTATATCAGTGACTTAAAAAATTTTTGCTTTTTCAAAAACCACAAATACAAACATGTATATACATTTCTTCCCTTTCAAATTCCTCAACATTCACTCCATCCTCTGCATCTGAATTCTCATCTCCATCTTCACTCTCTGCCCTCTGTGTCTCACTTGCATCTGTACCCTCCTCTATCTCTTCCTCAGTTCTCCCTGACAAACAGGAAGAGGGTCCTGGAACTGACAAAGTATATAGCATTTCCTATAGCCAATCTTTTCCACTCTACAGATGCCTCTTATATTTTGTGTGTATCACTTTCAGACATTAATGTGTTGCCATTAAACCAATACTAATAGCCGCTCACCTTCCTCTTCAAGTGGGAGAGCAGGGGCTGATTCAGGGAATGCTGGAGTTAGGGGTTGGGAGACAGCTGGACCAGTTGCTGCTGCTGGTTCATTTGACTCTGTTTGGAATGAGGCATGATTTTGACAAAGTGCGTTTGACTGCATTCACTGCAAAAAATGACTTTCTTTCTTAGTGTTTTTGTCTTGATTTAAGAATTTTTAGATATTTCTACTGAAACATGATGTATTTTCTTGATGAGCAAAATGACCTAAGAAAATAATACTAGTTTTAAGACAAAAATATACAATTTAAGTGAATTTGTGCTTAAAAGAAGCAAAAATATCTGCCAATGGGGTGAGAAAATTTTACTTGAATTAAATGTTTAAGAAAAAATATATCTTATTTCACAATTTTTTCTCACCCCATTGGCAGATTATTTTGCTTGTTTGAAGGATAATTTCACTTAAATTGTATATTAATTTGTCTTAAAACTAGACTTATTTACTTAGGTCATTTTCCTCATCAAGAAAAAGCATCTTAATTCAAGAATTTGTATTTATTTCTACTGAAAACAAGACAAAAATACTAAGTAAGAAAGTCATTTTTTGCAGTGTTGAACGTTTAACTAAAACTGTGTATTGTTATTGTTTCCAGCATTTTCTTTACCTAACATGGGGAGAAAATTGAGTTCCTTTATCATGCACTTTTAACACTAGAACGGCCACCAGCAGTCATTTTAACCGCAACATTTAAACTTACGGTAATTATCTTTAACACTAGAACGAACAAGGCGTCATTTTGACCGTTTTGAAATGTGCATAGTCAATAACTTTGTCTAAATAAATCATAAAGCCTTGCTGCTCGAAAAATGTTACCATAGAGACCTGGGGCCTTGTGTACAAAGCATGCGCGTAATTAAGGAAAAGTGCCGTAGGCTACGATCATTGTTACGGGCGGGCGGTCCACTAACAATTTAGGCATACAGTTACAAACCCACCTTTTCTTGTGAAAAATTGGGTAACATACTGTCGACCCTTTGCTTCTTTCACTTCTCTTATTTTTTTTTCTTTCCGCTTTTGACTTCCAGATTTTTGAGGCATTTTCACCTCCTCATCAGTCACGTTGATATTCTGCCCGCGCTAAGTGAAGTCAAGCTGTGTTGCCTGGATTATACAATTTGCGCGGACTGAACCATTTTATGATAATTGAGAGGGGGGAAAGGGGCTCACGTACGTTTGTGTTTCCTAAACAAATAAATGTTTTTGATACCAGGAAACAGCAAATAGAATAATTTAAAGTTAATAATTTTAACTATTAAATTTCTTTTAGCACCACAATTTTGGGGGCTTCTCTGGGCCCCCTCTTGAGTCGTGGGCCCCGAGAATTGTCATTGTTTACCCCCCCTTTACAGCGCCCCTGGGACCATATGAGCAATCTATGTGGCACCGAAGAGGGGCCACAAAAGACTCTCAAAACATTTGGCCGTCGCATGAAGGTCACATTGTTGCACCAACCGCACTGTTAAATGAGAAATTAAAGAACAGGGATATTGGTCTCCTTATTTGTATGCAACAGTAGAGGATTTTTTGTCAACATGTGAAATTTGCGCTAAGTAAAATGTCAGAAAAGGAATAACAACAGCAATAGGTCATATTCCGGTACCAGAGGGACCGTTTAAACACTTGGTGATGGATTGTGTGGATATGATCAAGAGAGTGCAGGGTAAGAAATATTTGCTTGTAGTTATTTGTAGGTTTAGTCGTTGGGTGGAGGCTGTACCGTCGGCTGACGAAGGAGCCGGAACAGTAATCAAATTTCTGACAAGAGAGGTTATTCCTAGATTCGGAATACCATCAGAAATAAGTTCAGACAATGGGTCAGCGTACTACAAGTACTACAACATTTAAGAATAAAGCAAAGATTGGGATGTGTTTATCATCCACAATCTCAAGGGATGGTTGAAAAAGCCAATGGAATCATTAAGGAAAAACTCAACAAAATATGTGCTAGTACTAAACTTAACTGGATTGATGCTTTACCTCTTGCACTAATGAGCTAGCGCATACAAACTAACAGAAATACACATTTAACACCGCATGAAATGCTTACAGGTCGACCTATGCCCGCTCCACACTGTAGAGGCCCCTATTCGGGACCTCCATTAGAGCAATTGCAAATGGAATTAAGGTCATACATGAAAAAACGAACTGCTGTCCATAAAGCTATTTATGTGCAGGAAAGGAGAAAGCAGCCGAGTGAGGAGACGGAGACCACATGTCCAATTGTCCCAGGGGACCAAGTCTATCTGAGGGTTTTCAGGAGGAAATGGAACGAAGCCAGAAGGGAGGGACCATATAAAGTGGTGGCCGCTACCCCAACAGCAGTCCGAGTGGAAGGCAGTAACACATGGTACCACTTAAACCACTGCACCAAAGCTCATAAAGAAAAAACAGAGACCAGAGAGGACAGCCTTGGAACAAACAACCAAGAAACTTCTGCTAAAAGCAATGTGGCATCAGGAAATGACCATGGACAGAACACACCTGACGACATGCCTGATCATCATAAGCTTGTGGCCAGTTCATGCTTTGAACATCACGACGCCGCCTCCAGTTATTCAGGTCCGGAATTACACCACACGGCCATTGATTCCAACACCTGTAACTCCAATTCTGAACCACACTTCCCTGTCATCAAATTCACTTGCAACCACACAGCCTTTTAATCTTACAACCTTCACATCAACGGAGCGTGAAACCACACAGACTCTGAACCATACCTCCTTTGCGTCAACTACGTTTGCAACCACACAAACTTGAACTCTACATCCCTTACGTCAACGTCGTTTGCACCCAGACCGACTTTGAATCACAAATCCCTTATATCAACGTCATATACAAACACAGAGACTTTGAATAACACATCCCTTACGTCTTCAACATTACTCGCCTTAACACAAACGCTTAACCATACATCCTTGCCATTGACTGTTGAGCCCTCAAAAGGACTGAGGAATAACACAAGCTCAAATACAACTGGACTAACATGGAGAGGAAAACAACGTAGAGATATTGAGGATGATTACAGTATGTATGGAGAAGATACCAAACTAGACATTTTATGGGAAACGGCACAAAGTAATCAATGGTATGAATGGGCAACCTTTACAGCAACAGATTTACAAGAGAAAAATTGTTTGTTTTGTTCCAAATCACCTGCAAGTCAAGTAATAATAGTGCCAAATCCATTTGATTTTGAAAAATGTGCCGAGCTGAATAGACTCCATTGTAATGTGAAACTGTTCAAACCTATTTGTCCAGCAGAATGTTTGGGTTCTCTAAGTAATAGCAGAGAAAAACTTATGTATCGACACATACGATCATTAGCAACTAGATGTCGAGGTATTGTTGGACTTTAAGTCGTCCATTTGCATGTTCATAATTTAGAGGAAAGGCACAAGATACGAATATCTAAGTTCAAATATTTATTGATCAGATTGAAAAAGTTTAACAGCGCTGGGTCCTCTCAAGTAGCGAACAACCAGCTCAGGAAGTAACATGCTTATTTATAAAATATGTGACGTCGATCTTTCTTCAGAAAGTCTCCACCCACAAAGGCCGTTCCCCTCGTCCATCTGACTCCATCACCACACCCAATTTTAGCCTGTAGGCAAAGATGGACACACATAGACAAAGAAAAACAAACTGTTCTCCTCTCATCCCTGGGAGCCCTGCAGTTCCTCTCCAGTACTCCTCCACTTTGAATAGCATGTTATAATGCTTTCTTAAAAACAAATCATTAATAAAACATTCATTTATAAAAAACATAAGCTGTAAGATGAAAGTGATTATTATGTAAAACATATTTCAATATCATGACATCATTTCATTATTTGTAAAATTGGTTATATGAATAGGGCACACATTAACTTCTTTAGATAGATAAACACATATTAAATCTTTTACTGCAATACTACTTCTAAGGAAACACTTTAATCATTATTAAAAACCATCTGTTAGCAAAGAAAACACACACACACACACACACACACACACACACACAAACACAGGAGATTCTGTTCTTCAAGGTTGAGCTCCCCTGCCCCCATTCAGTTATTCTGTATGCAACCTTCATTTCATTGGTTAATACAAATTTATCAAAGACAACATCTTATATTTATTACATCAATTATTCAATGATTAATACTGATTAAGTAAGAAATACATGGCATATTTTATCCTGTGAATATAAAAGCATTAGTTAATAAAATAGTTGCCGGTTTGCTTTCCCCCTCAGGCCTCTCTCTTATCTTGATCGATACCAGGCGTAAATTCCTAAATTCCTCCTTGCAGCACACACACAAAAACTGGTAACTCTCCACTCTCAAACATAAACACCTCATTTCTACATAATAGCTCAGTGCATATATGAAACACACAATGTTTATAGAATAAAATGATTAATTAAAGAAATAGAAAATGGAACAAAATCAATTTCCACAGTCCTTATTTGGACATCTTTGTAACTTTAACACTTTTAGCAATCAGCATGAAATGTAGGCAGTAAATATGTAAAACATAATTATTCAACAACACAACAGTACTCCATTGTTCATGAATTGGTTAAATGCATTCATTAGTTAAACATACTAATTTTCACTTTCTCTAAATATAACATAGTTATAAAGCAAACAACTTGTTTATTGAAACCATCTGTTCTGCGTGTTTTCTCTTCAGGGCTTTGTTATCAGCGTTTGCTGGTCTCTCCCCCAACCGAAACCACAGCCTCTCAACTTTACACACAGACATTTACTCACATATCTCAGCACAGAAAACCTAAATGGCACATATGAATTATAACATAACATACTGATTAATAAAACAACATAAAAATCCCACAGTATCGATGTATCGAAAATTATGCAACTACAGAATAATCAAAAAATAGAAATCCCACAATGGTACACCATAGATTATAGTAAGGAATATGAGTGCTTTTTAAAAACCACAGGGGATATTAATATGGGACAATTTAAAGGAAAATGCAAAGTAATTTGGACTTTAGATAAGACAAAAATTCGACAAGCCGGCGATACCTTAGATTTCTCACCTATGAGGTCACCAGGAATAAGAAATGGGAAGAAAATAATTCCAGCAAAAACCTGTGAAAATGAAACTACAGGATTCCCCGATGTAGACACCTTTACTGATCAAACACAAGCGATAGCAGATTTTTTCTGGATTTCTGGACATAGAAAACTTTTACCTTTTTTGCCAGTAGGATGGAAAGGAAAATGTACAAGAGTACGATTAATACAGGAGATTCATATAATGGAATGGGATTTCGATTACAAATCAGAACCAAAGGACACAAGTAACCATAGAGTTAAGAGAGGTTACGAATCAGATCCTACAGTATATATCGACGCAATAGGTCAACCCAGAGGTATACCGAATCAATTTAAGGCCCGAGATGAAGTTAAAGCTGGTTTTGAGTCAATATTCATTTGGATTTCACAAAATAAAAATACAGAATGGATCAATTATGTATACTATTATCAGCAGAGATTCATTAACTACACCAATGAAGCTTTAACTTCGCTTGGAGAGCAACTAGATGCAACAAGTAAAATGACATGGCAAAATAGACTCGCGCTTAATTGGATATTAGCGGATAAAGGATGAGTATGCATTTTATTTTCTAATTACTGCTGTACTTTCATTCCGAATAATACGGCACTAGAAGGTACGTTTACAAAAGCCATGACCAAGCTCAAAGAATTACAGATAGAAATGGCAACTAATGCCGGAAGGGATGAGAAAATGTGGGATTGGTTTGATTTAAAACTAGGAGCATGGGGAGCTTGGTTAGCAAAATTAGGAATATTTGTAGGAGTGGCGATCGGCATTGGAGGACTATTATTTTGTTGTGCAATACCGTTATTAAAATCCTTCATTATCAAAGCTACCGTCAAACAAATGGAAATTATAACTTATCAAGACGATAAAAAACTAACGGCACAAAATGATCGATCCGTGCATTACCAGGACCTACTTAACAGAACAGTAATGAACCTACAGTTAATAAATGAGTATTCAAGCACCTCTGAGGGGGATGAAGACAAGGAATAAAAATAAACCTCAAGCACGTGTAGGTTAATTATAATCAAAATGTATTACACGGACCTTACTTAAATTTTATTATTAGGTAGTATGTTGTTTTATTAACTTGATTTTACCTTCTGTTTTGGGTTTATATGTATGCTTAGCTTAAGTTTATTTTGGGGTATTTTATATTCACTTGTTTTATTCAATTTAATTTTGCATTTCTCTCATGTTTATTATGCATACTTAACTAGATTTTAGTATCACTTATGTCCATTTACTTATTTTATTCAATTTTACATTTTTCTTTGTGTTTATCATCCCTTACTCAATTTTGTTAATTATTTTTAATTACTTATTTTATTTGTTTTAACTTTATATTTACGTTATAATTATTATGCATACTTTACTTAATTTTGTTTACTTCTACTTACTTGGTTTGATTTACTTTACATTTATTTGTTCTCTATACATGTATTTGTTTTGTTTTAATTATTTACTATTTTTATTACTTTTCATTTGATAAATTTACATATACTGTATGATTATCATATATTCTACATATATTCTATATCATTTATTTACCTAGTTTTACCACATATATTCAATTTGACTACAACAGCCGCAGGCAAGTGCAGAACCAATTGCACACAAACTGTTTATGTAGGACTCTTAAGTTCTTTTACTTTTGCATTCCAAAGAAAATGAGAATGGAAAGATGTTTGCTCTTATTGTCCATAGTTCGAAGTGCAGTGGCATAATTTCGTAATTGGTAATGTATAGTGGTTTTCTTTAACCACGATATATAGTAATAACTGAGACACTGAATTTTGAAACGGGACTTCGGATTAAAATAAATAAACAGGAACACTGAGGCTAAATAAGCCTCAGAGCGGGGATTATGATGAAGTTTGTTTTAATCCGAATATAAAGGAATTAAGTATGATCTTACTTTACCATTATGTTTTTCTATATGAATATAACCAGTTATATGTATCACTAAGTTTACCAGTGTGTGTGTGTGTGGAAGAAATTTACCAGCATGCATTGCAGTTTGTTCAAAAAGTACATGGTGAGAATCTATACATGCTGAAGGCCTAGACAAAGGACGTACTGTAATCTTGACAAAGTGATGCCATATGTTTTCTATATGATACAAACCATATGTTTCTGAATATTAGACCAATGTATGGAGTTCACATTTATGGGGGTGGGGTAGCCACCATATATATATACCACTGGTGGTACAGTAAAACTTTAGTAGATCTTGCAAGATCTCCTCACGGCTTTATTTCCCTAACAATAAAGTCCATCTTTGAAATCAAAACCTAAGACTGAAGATTGTTTCATTTGAGGAAAAAGAAAACCACAACAGCAAAGTGAAAGATCTAAAAGCAACTGGTTCTAAAAATGCATCACTAACCATTGTGACAGGCTGTGTGGTTTCAGGAGGATCCAATAATACAATGCCTCCATCAGCAACTGCAAGAAAAAAGATGTGTATATTACTAAAGTATGACAGACACTGAATAAAGGCATTAGGAACATGCAAGAATAAAAAACAAGATTACTGTATACAGCATATGCTGTAAAATAGAATATTTATGCATAATGTACAAGTGAAACAATGACTGCATTTGGGAAGCATTTTGCACCTTCTTCCTAATGACAAGAGTTAATGATCGTTTTGTTCAAACATATGACTAAATAATCATAAGTACTGATATGGTATACCTACATTGTACCAAGTCACCTAAGTTGTTGTGGGAGGTAGCAAAGTCTGATAAAGAGCCCTCTGGAATACTATAGACCACAGGGCGACCTTTATTAAGTAAAAGAGCCAACTCCTCAGATGGGGTGAGAGGAGGTGGACCCCCGTCAGTTAGATGGGCCTCAGCCTTCTTTCTATTAGCAATATAGGAAAAATACTGTAAAAGTAACTTAAGACATTAATCTGACAACAGTTAAAATAAAATATTACCTTTTTGCAGAATGTTTTTGGGTTTCATTTTGACTTGGGAAAGAGTTCTTTTGGCTCCAGAAGGATTACACCTTGTAAAAAACAAAGAGGCCTAAATATTTCTTGTCAAAGTAAATTGCACTGTATTCTTAAGAAACTTATGTAGAGAAAAGTAAATGCTTGTCACTGTCACGGTAAGTCCGTGTCATGTTTTGTTTCTGTTCCGATCGTCGTCACCCTGGACATTCATTGATTAATTACCTGATTCATCCAACCTGTTTGTTATCTAATCTGTGTGTATTTATACCTCTGTTTGTGCAATACTCACTGCCGGATCATTGTCGTTACTAGCCTGTCTGTACCTGTTCCATATTAAACGTTCCTGTGTTTCTTACCTGCCTGTTATTTATACTCCTCAATTGTTCAACTTTGCAAATTAACAAAAGAAAGGCAAGTATTTTTAAAATGTAATAAAAAACGCATTTACTCTGTCAGTTATTTTTTTGTCAAGCCAATTGTCTTTCCCCCGCATATGCAGCTGTATTGCTTTTTTTCATTATAATAGGCTTGTACTCCTCATAAGCCAACATTAAACTTCTAACTCCGCTTCAGAGAAATACGGGGCACGTAACTTTTCTCCTGTAGTTTCCATGGTTACTCCTGAAATCGGCGTTTCATTGAAAATGCCTTTATGTTCACCATGTGCACGCATTAACTCGAGGTTATTAGCAGTAGGTTGATTAAACTAACTCGACACAGGTGTTTTGGACCCGACATACCTCGATTAAGCAAGTTAAACCCAGAGTTCAGGGTAGGGATGGGCATTTGATTAAATTTTTTTAGTCGATCGTCGGGAGAATTAACGATCGACTATCGATTAATCATTAATATTTTTATCATAAAAAATAATTATTTAACTTTTATAATTCAAAAATGTTGAATACAAAAATACAGCGCGTTTTCCTCCATGAGACCTTTATTACAAGATCAACTTGTGGCAAACAGTTAAACTACATTTAGTTAGACAAACGAAAGATATATGCGCTTGAATATGCGGTGCTCTGAAGCAGCGGAAACTGCAGCTGCGAGCCACATTCTTAAACAAAGACTTCATTTGTTTCAAAAAATCATGACCTCTTCATGATTATTTTTTTTTTAAATCAAAACGGAAGGTCACAGATAAGAGAGTATGGTGTCAAATATTGCACCCTGGTGGTAAAATGTTGAATTTCTGCCACACAGTGAAATTCATTTAACTGCTTCAAGACACATGCTATGCTAGGCAACGCAACCTGCATTAGATAAAAAAAAAGTATTCGATTAATCAATAACAAATTAACGTCATCGACTAAATTCTTAACGATCAATTATCGATCGTCGATTAATCATGCCCATCCCTAGTTCAGGGTTAATCTGATGGTAAATTAACCCTGCTTTCTGGAATACACCCCAGATCTTCCCGTCAGATTAAAAAGTTTATTGTTTTGTTGGATGTCATGTGTGTTGTGAACAGGGTTGCCAGGTCCACGAAAAATTTCCAGCCCAATGACAACTTAAAACCCGCCCAAAAGGAATGAAAACTAGCCCAATTTTTACATTTGTCCAATCACAGTTGAAAACTGCGGGATTACAACTCTTTACTATTGCTTTTAATGTACTTTCCAGATGCAAATTTTCTTACTGCACTTAAAGAGCTTTATTTTCACACACTATTCTGTTCTAAATATAAAAAATCTACTTTAGTACTTCTTAAGATTATCTTAAGAACATCTAAGTGTACCCAACCGTGCCATTTTGAGACAGTAGGCTATATGAACTCTGCCTTTTTAACATACTATCTCTGTATTAAAATTTTTTTTATTTAACTTGAAAAGATCATATAAGATGGGTTCACATGGTCTGTAAATATCCTCTCAGTATAGACGTAAATTCTTACATAAGGTAATTTCTTGTTTATGACGTGATATTAACAGCAAAACGCGCCCCTCCACTCACTTTTCCACTGACTTACTGACGCTGCAGTGGTCATTGTTGACAGGTATTGCTTATGGGATTAATGCACATTAGGAAAATAATTAATTTTATAAGTCTACAGACAAACATTTTCGCGGCCGCGGCACATTATAAAACTAGCCCAAAAAACCGCAACCCGCAGCTCCAAATTCGCAAACCTGGCAACACTGGTTGTGAATCCAAAACTGAACTTTCGCAAGAAATTGATTTTATAAGAATTTTTTTTTTACTCCTTATATATTGGCCATATTAACGGAAACTCCCAACACAACATCTCATATCTGTAGGTGTGAGAAGCCAATCTTTCCATTCAATCCTCTAGGCCCGGTTTTTCAAAAGGTTTAATCCGGATAAAATTGATCCGGATTTAGTAATCCTTTTTTTTTTTTTGATCCGTGATCACGTAATCCAGCTTACTTTTGAGCCAGTTTTTCAAAGCAACATCGGATTGGATCAATATAATTCGGATAGGAACTTTTCAAGATCACCAAATCTGGATAACCAGTGCTCAAACAAACACACACATTTATAAAAAAATCCTAAAAACAAGAAAAACCCCATCCCATCCTCTTCCAGCAGTCCGCTCATCTGGGACCTACAACACAAACACAGTACATTGAGGATATATATAACAAGTTTCAAATATAGATGTATTAAATAAAAAAAAGACTTAATGTCAAATACTCCACAGTAATTTCAGACTTCCTCATCTGATGTGGAGAGACCAGCTTGTCTGAGCGTAGCCTTTAGGAGGCGGATCTCAAGTCTGGCCTTGGTTGGCTGCAGTTGGGTCAGAGTCAGTTGTTCCCCTGCTAGACGAAGCTGTGCTTCTGCCCTTTCAGTCTCTTTTTGTCAATCATCATCTTTTTTTGATGAAGGGCGCTTCAAGCCTTTCCACTGAGATACTGTGGCAACTACCGCTGGCTCAACCAATGAGGATCCAGCTTCTTCCTCAGGAACAGAGCTGAGATTCAATATAAATATGCTCTCTGGATCAGCCTCAGGAGCAACTGGCAGATTCTCCTCCTCCTCCTCAATCCAAGGCTTGCCATCCCCTGCAACACCTTGAATACCATGGAGAGCTTGCGACTTCTCACCTCCAATGATGTCGAGGACCACATCTGTGAAATCTCCCCTCTCAAATGGCTTGTTGCCTGTTTGTGGGTTTTGGGCTTCAGCATGGTCCTTTGTTGCCCTGGCCTTAAGATTCTTCCACCGCAATTTGATTTGGTCTGTGGTCCTCCTCTGGCCAGACCCTATGGCATTTACATTTTTGTGATTAAAATCCAAACATCGTTTTTCTTTTTGTTGGTATCCTTAGCAGAATTAAAACTTCCCACTATTGTTCCATAATGGCACCGAACACCCTCTAGTAGTGCATTGGTTTCAGCAGCAGTGAAGTTACAGCTTCTTGAGTCCATTGTTCATCAATTATAGGCCTTGGGTCCAATTGCCTCATTTGAACACAAGCCAAAACTAATTAGTTGTAATAGGTTTGTTTGAAAAGACCAACTACACAGCCATATAAATCAGCCTTTCTCAGAAAGACAGTGAAATGGCAGGTGTTGTCCACCGCCACCACCACTTTGCCAGGAGAGGATACCGTCAAAGGGTGTATGTTGAACGTACCAAGCCACTGGAGCAATACACCACTGAGGAGCTGAATGTCCGGTTTCGCTTTGGGAAGGCTTATATACAGTACTTTGTGAACCTTCTCAGGCCAAAACTTCAACACAGAACCCAAAGGAGTCACAGTCTGTCTGTGGAAGACCAGATCCTCATTGCTCTCTGATTTTAAAGGTAGGGTAAAAGATTTGATCCTGAAACATTTTTAGTTATGCTGGTTAAAAGTCTCCTCACATCCTGATAGCAATCACTGTGTTAAGTTGTTTAAATGTATTTGTAAAAATGTATGTCATCTGTGAAAGGCGTAGGACCAAAAAATGTTCAACAAATCATAGATTTCGGTCCGAACGGACGTTTCCTTTTATGTCCCTCATACGTAAGCGTAATTTGAATTCCCACCGCGCAGCGAGTCCACGCAGATACCATACGTCATCGGCGCGTTCACGTGCGCTCTGTCTGTAAACAGCGAGAACACCAAACGTTTCTGCTGAATTGACAACCTACACAGGAGCAACAAAACTAAATGCATCTTTTATAACAACAACAGCAAAAACTTCCTGGATCAGCAAGAGCAAAAATCCAAATTAACATCTGTAACTTTAGTGCTATACCACGAGATGAAAACAGCTGCAGGAGGCAAAGGGTATGAAAGGGTCGTTGCACTGTTTATTTTGGTAAGGTAGGTACGCGATATGTTTGTATTGAGATGGATTCAGATATTATACTTTGATGAAACGTTGTGTTGCTTATGAAATTTGTGTTCGTTTACGGATTAGCATAACGATATAGTTACTACGTCTACACAACCGAACGTGTGCTTAAACTAATTCTGATGTAAACCAGTTGTTTATGTTGGTTATTTTGGAAGTGTTATTCACTTTGTACTGCAAAGTTTTCTCACTGGTGAATGAGACATGAGACGTGACCGTCTGATCTGTGCGTGTTCATGTGTTTGGAAAGAGGCGTGACATTGGAGAGCGATTTGACTTGAGGGTGGGATCGGGATTTCATTGCTAGGCGGCTACCGTTAGCATTTTTCAAAATGTGTTACCCTACCTTTAAGCATGTGGGACTTTCTATCAAGTTGTTGGTGACTATATGGGAGTGGTGAAATCAGCTGTGTGTGATGTGGTCAGAGATGTGTCAATCGCACTGGCCAGCCTGGTCAATGAATTTGTTTCTTTTCCAAAGGACAACCAGATTGCCAAGGCCAAGCGCAGCTTTTTTCTTTTGTGGAATATGCCTAATACTATTGGAGCAATTGACTGCTCAAATTTGCATATACAAGCACCTCGTGAGAATGAATGGGAGTTTTTTAAACAGAAAGGGAGGCACAGCATCAATGTCCAACTTGTGTGTGATGTTGACCTCATCATCACCAACTGCGTTGTCAAGTGGCCTGAGTCTGTCTGTGATGCAAGCATCCTGAGGGAGAGCGCTCTATATGGAGACCTCTAAACCAACCGACCGGATGGCATAATATTAGGTGACAGTGCCTACCCACTTCTACCATGGCTGATGACTCCTTTTCTTACACCAAATACACCGGCGCAGACATGCTGTGTGTATATATATATATATGTGTGTATATATATATATATATATATATATATATATATGTGTATATATGTATGTATATATATGTATATATATGTGTATATATATATATATATATATATATATATGTATATATATATATGTACGTATATATATATATGTGTATATATATATATATATATGTATATATATATATATGTATATATATATATATGTATATATGTATATGTATATATATGTATATGTATATATACTGAATCCACCATTCTAAAATCCATGCTGGATACACCATTCTGATGGGATCAGTTTAATCCAGATTTTTTGGATCAAAGTGATCCAAATCCTACAAAAAAGTTCTGAAAAAACGAAACTAAAGGTTTGATCAGGATCAAAACCAAGATCGGATTACCTGATCTAATCTGATTATGTCATCCGTTTTTTCTTTTGAAAAACCCATTTTCAAGATTTGCGTGGTTTTTGAAAAATAAAAAAATTTAAGTGGCTGATATTAGTCCACAAAACTCATTCTAAACATGTTTTCTCAAGACTTTTCAAAACAGGATCTAGTAGTCTAGAGTTTTTTCTTTAAAATGATGTGAAAATCATTCTGGTTTTATTGTTTGTTTTATGGTTGGTTATTGTGTTGTTTCCTTTCATAAATTGTATGTTTGTGAGGTCTGTTGCTGCATAAATTGCCGTGTAAAGGGACAAATAAAGATTTTACTACTACTACTACTACTACTACTACTACTACTACTACTACTACTACTTCTGCTTACTCATTCACATAACACAATATATTGATTTACAATTTCAAAGTCACGTTTTGGTTATGGCAATATACACGGAGGCTGGAAGCTCTTGAATAATCTGTGATTGTCAGCTGAAGAACAAAACAATTGCATAATGAGCTGCATGATGAGCCTTTAGGCAGGAATGTGAAGACGCCATTATTGTTACGTGTTTGTTTGTGAAAGCAACACAAAAGAAATGCCTTCCCATGCACGATCCTGCGTTAAATAAACTTACTGTGCAGAGATATACGCGAATAAACTGGGTTTTAGATGTGTTTAGATGCGTCTTAAGACAAAGTGGGTCAAATATGAGGGATTGTGTGTTTGTGTGTGCGTTTGGCCGTTGATTGCGTCTGACGGAAGCACAAAGAAAACATAAACGCATGGAGATAACTTTTATTTACAGGCGAGAGTAACCAAGTGGTTGTGATGTTTGCAATCGTCTTTTATAAGAATACCAAAAAGCGCGTCAAATGAGGCATCGTGTGTTTGTGTGTGCATTTGACCATCGCGTCAGACAGACGAAGCACACACACTTGCATCTTTTATAAGAATACCACAAAGCGCGTCAAATATGAGGCATCGCGTGTTTGTGTGTGAGTCTGGACATCGATCCCGTCACACTGACGAAGCAGACACACTCGCGTCTGTCTGGAGATTTAGGCGCGAGTAAACAAGTATGTGATGCGTGCATTCGCATCTTTTATAATGATACCACAAAGCTCTTCAAATATGAGGCATTGTGTGTTTGTGTGTGCGTTTGGATGTCGATCGAGTCACACTTGCGTCTGGAGATAACTTTAGTTACAGTCACGAGTAAACGAGTAGATGTCATGTTTCCAGCACTCGGATTAAAACTCAACACAGCAGTGAATGGCTGCAGAGACAGAATGTCCATTGACTGTGGGGTTGACTAATGAATATGGATGATCTCTGCTCTTCTCTTCAATGGAGTGGGGCGTGGCTCATTATAGATAATGAAGCAACAGAAGAAAGACGGTACATCTCCCTCTTCTAATACAGTTAACAACGAATTACAATATTTGTTTTCAATTTCACTTACATCTTCCAAAAGCAGACATTCCAAGCATTATGTAGACATGTATCTTTTGTTTCTATGACAAATATTCGTTAAGTTACAGTTAATTTTTCTGACGTGTTTCTGAAAGGACTTCACTAAGGGAAAGAGAACAAAACGCGCATCATGTTTATTTTCTTAATTTTGCGAAAAGCACAACATGCTGTTTTTATTGGGAGTGGACAGAAAATAAAATAGACAATTTAACGTTTTAAATGATGTATAAATCATGTCTGTATGTCCAAAATCAGCAGAGTTATCTAAGTCTCTTTGGGGAGTGATTGAAAAATAAAGAGTTTGCGGCGCCCGTGCCGCAGCCGACCCCAGAGTGTTAATTGTGGGATTTGATTTTGTTTAACTAATGAATGCATTTAACCAATTCATGAACAATGGAGTACTGTTGTGTTGTTGAATAATTATGTTTTACATATTTACTGCCTACATTTCATGCTGATTGCTAAAAGTGTTAAAGTTACAAAGATGTCCAAATAAGGACTGTGGAAATTGATTTTGTTCCATTTTATATTTCTTTAATTAATCATTTTATTCTATAAACATTGTGTGTTTCATATATGCACTGAGCTATTATGTAAAAATGAGGTGTTTGTGTTTGAGAGTGGAAAGTTACCAGCTTTTGTGTGTGTGTAAGAAGCTTCAAGGAGGATTAGTGAGGAATTTACGCCTGCATTGATCAAGATAAGAGAGAGGCCTGAGGGGGAAAAGTATTTAATGATGTTATTAACCAATGCTTTAATATTCACAGGATAAAATATGCAATGTATTTCTTACTTAATCAGTATTAATCATTAAATAATTGATGTAATAGATATAAGATGTTGTCTTTGATAAATGTGTATTAACCAATGAAATGAAGGTTGCATACAGAATAACTTAATGGGGGCAGGGCAGCTCAACCTTGAAGAACAGAATCTCCTGTGTGTGTGTGTGTGTGTGTGTGTGTGTGTGTGTGTGTGTTTTCTTTCCTAACAGATGGTTTTTAATAATGATTAAAGTGTTTGCTTAGAAGTAGTATTGCAGTAAAAGATTTAATATGTGTTTATCTATCTAAAGAAGTTAATGTGTGCCTTATTCATATAACCAATTTTACGAATAATGAAATGATGTCATGATATTGAAATATGTTTTACGTAATAATCACTTTCATCTTACAGCTTATGTTTTTTATAAATGAATGTTTTATTAATGATTTGTTTTTTTTAAGAAAGCATTATAAACATGCTATGTCAAGTGGAGGAGTACTGGGGAGAAAGTGACGGACTGCATGGCTCTCAGGGATGAGAGGAGAACAGTTTGTTTCTTCTTTGTCTGTGTGTGTGAGATAGGCAACCCCCTCAGGAATGTGGTGATGGAATCTGATAAGGAGAATAGCCAGCTGGGGGAGGAGGATTCTGAAGAAAGAACGGCGATAAATACTCATGTTTTTGTTCTGAGTGTGAGTTTGTCAAATCCTGCTGTAGGATTTGGGACACTCCGGCATGCTGTAACTCTTTCATATTTGATCAATAAATATTCAATTTAGATATTTGTGTCTTTCTCCATTGATGAACATGCTTTGGACGCCTTAAAGTCCAACATAATCAGTCACCTGTGTGCCGATTGTCAGCTACATCTACTCACTGCCCTCTCTGTTTGTTGTCAGATCCTCACTTCATGTTCATGCTGTGCTCATTGGATTACCGTGTTTTGTTCCCGTGTTGGACTAGTGTTCGATCATCACAACAACATCATCTTCATCATCCAACACTTCTCTCACCACCACAGTCCTTCGTTTCACCATTGCTAAGACTCTGGATTTCATCAGCTCTGTCATTACCATTTCATATTTTCCTGTTTGTAAATAAACATTAATTGATTTCCTGCATTTGCTTCCTCCTCATTTTACGAGTCGTTACACAAGTACTCTACAAAAATGTACTCAAGTAAAAGTACAAGTACTTATACAAAGATGGACTCAAGTAAAAGTAAAAATCTAATTATTTACTTGAGTAAGAGTAAAAAAGTATTAGATGAAAAAACTACAAGTAGTTAGTTACTCGTTACTTCCGATCTGATAGAGAAGTAGCGCAAAAGCACTGAATTTCAGACTACTTGGAGGATTTTCGCAAACCTCTTCTTAAAAGTCTCATTGTTCTGCTTATATACAAGTAAAGCAGCCTATCTCAGTCTTGCAATGGGTACATTAACATCACATAACATGTCATTTGAGAAAAAATCTCAAACACACACAACATATGTTTTTCTGACAGTTAACTCTGTATTTATTTTCATGTTCACAACACAAACTTGTCAGCATCTGCCTTTAAACATGCAAACAGTAAACACAAATCTCCTATCTACGCGCGCTAAAGGGTGACCGCGCGGTCGCACGCTAAAGGGCGACGCAGCCTGTCTCGCGAAACTTTCGAACACGCCCTATAAACTTTTTAAAAATATATATATTCATTAATTATTACCATTTGACAGTAGCGCAGTGACGCCGCTGAATGTAGCGAATTAAAAGTACAGTTTTTTCACGGGAAATGTACTTGAGTAAGAGTAAAAAGTACCCATCATTAAATTTAGTCTTAAAGTATTAGTTACCCAAAAAATGTACTCAAGTAAAGGCCAATTTATACTTTTGCGTTAGGTGCGCGTTATAGGTACGCCGCAACATACGCATAGATGTGACCCCTGTTGCCGTACCCGTCGCAGTACCTGACGTGCACCTCCTCAAAAATGTAACTACACGTCAAAACGACTCGGACCACAAGATCTGTGATTGGTCGGCGTAAATGCATTGTGTTTCCTCCTACGCATTTCCGGCGTGTTCTTCGCAGCCCGCCATTTTTAAATGCATCAGCTAGGTAAACATGGAAATGGATCAAGCTACCCAGAGAATGATTGAAGAAGTGAGAAAGTACAGCCATCTGTATGACTCGTCTTCACCGGATTACAAAGATTGCCAGATGGCAGCGAATTCGTGGAGAGAGATTTCCTCCAACGTCGGTTTGGATGTGGCGGATTGTATGAAGAGATGGAAGAGCACTCGAGATAATACGTTCGACCCCGTAAAAAACTTGCCACAAGGAGCGGGGATCCAGGAGGGGAAAAAAGTCCCAGCGTTCTATATATTTTTGTCCTGGCTGGCACCACACGTGAAACACCGAAACAACTTTGACGATAAGGTAAATAATGCACATTCTATTTGAACCTCTCTTGTGTTTATGTTAGCTAATACCAAGTCGTAAAGTTGATTTGTGCAAAAATAATATCTATGTGCAACAAAAACATGTGTAATGGGTTGTATTTATATTATATCAGTGTTGGGCAGTAAAATTTTTAAGTAGCTTGGCTGCTTTCTAAATCAAATAGCTTTCCAGTAGCGAAGCTCTTTTTTGAAACAAGTAGTGCGGTAGCTTTCACACAAGCTACAATTTCCCAAACATTTCTTAATAGTCGTCCTGAATTTGATAATAAGCGCGTCCCATTTTAAATCAAAAGCGCGTCCCATTTTCTTTATGAGGCGTTTGTCCATATTTTTGAGTTGTGCAGCATTCATTCATAAAAACCATTCCCACCCTCATTCTGTGAAGACTTGTGCTATTCTACTTCTGATTGGGTAATGTCACTGCCATCACTAGTTTGATTTGTTTAATACAGTCAGTATCAGGTCATGGCCAATCAGGGTCAAAGGGAGGGCCGGTCTCTTAGCAGAGTTGCTCTGTCCGGAGTCGATTTTGAACGATAGCGGAGGCAGTTCCGCGTTCACCTCTGAATGTTTCTGAGCTAAGATAACAGTTATAACTAGGCGCTCGCTGGTTTGTCAATGTGCGACAGCAATCACATCATGCATCAGGAGAGTAAAATTCTCGCTATGCTTTAACAGAAGCAACGTCTCAAAATTTAAGCATCTCCCGAGTTACAGTGTAATAACAGAAACCCCTTTTCACATCAGTCATTTCAGTTGGTTTACATTACATTTCAAATGCTGCCTATTTGTTAAGAAATAATGTTAAATATGTAAACGAATCGCATTCATTTCTTTATGAAGTGTTGGACTTTAAATGTCCTGCATGTTCTTTGAATGAGGAGATCAGACACGTAACTCAAATCAAATTATTTAATAAATCTCAAATGAAATATTACAGAGCTCTGGGTCAAAACTGTCCCTATCCTTACACAACACCAATGCAGAAACAGGTCCCCCGAGGAGCGGTTGACTCTGATCTGCCTCTCCCTCTGACCCAAAATATATGTGCAGTTGGGGTGGGGGCCTCGTTCGATGGAAAGTTTTACTTCTGTCTTAGAAGTTCACCATGCTATAAACAACTATGACCGTTATTTCACCCTGTCACCTCGACATCCTGTTTTTCGTTCCCCCAGGTGTCTCTGCAAAGTAAAAGTTAAAAACACACATACATACATACATACCACAAAAAGCTGCAAGCCTGCAAAGTCTGCAAACATGACCTTTTAGAGTCAACTGTTAGAGCCTTTATGCAATGGATTCATATATAAGCTTTGATCATGCACAGCAAATAAGACTATCAATCATAAGCATAACAAATTTTAATACTATGTGATAAAATGCTAAATATTAATACTCATAACTGCTTTATAATATTAGAAGCAATGCAATTATTAATAATGCAAGGATATACTGATGTGGGGAATGTTCTCACTTTCCTTCAGAAGGCTGAGATGTAGGCCATATCCCCGCTGAAAAACAGCATATTTTGTGTTTTGGTGCTGGTTTACTGGTGATCACCAGCATAGACCAGGATAATTCCCATGCTGGTCCATACTGGTTTGGTGCTGGTTTAGTGGTTGGTCATCAGCATAGCAGCAAGACCAGCATATGTTGTGTTTTCCTTTATATTCCCAGCATGGGAATTATGCTGTTTTTTTCAGCAGGGATAGTCAGACACAAAAACATTAATTTAATAAGAGTTAAAACATATATATTTTAAACAATTCCCATAAAAGGTTTAGATGAATCCAGGACTAGGCCCTTTAGTTATTTTAGGTAATTTAAGTCGTTTTTACAAACATGTCTTACAAAAATAACAATACTGGTGTGCATCTTGAGACAAAACAATGGCACGGATATATGTTAAGATATTCAGAAGCTAATCTTTAGTGAACATTGATTTTTACAGTAGACTTATAATGTTGATAAGAGAGCGCCTGCGCTCATTATGGGAGAACTTTACTTACATGTACCTCGGTGATATGACATATTCAGGTAAATCGGTTTCCAAGTAGCTTGCCCAACACTATTATATGTAATAAATTGTAATTTCATCTGGCTTGCAGATACAAAATTACGTAGTGTTTGCAATGTAGGAATATGCAGTATTCATAGCTCTGTCTATCTATGAATTAACACTGAATGTAACAGCTTGTGTATATATATAAAATAATAACTTATACTATGTGCTATTTCTTTCAAAGTTACAGGATGAGAGTGATTCAAGCGCGAAATGCACTGGTTCAGCTGTTGTGGGACCTCAAAACAACAGCATCAATGCAGATCTACCAAGGAGTAGCCCCCATCACCAGCCATCTCTTTTGTCCCCCCAGCCATCTCTTTCTTCCCCTAGTCCAAGGTTGGCACAGAAAAGGAAGAGGAAGGAAGAAGATGACTGGATCCAAACGCAGGTTGCTCGTTTGGAGGCTCAGTTGGAGGAACGACGGTTGGAGATGCAACAGAGACTGAGTCAAGTAAATGACGAGAGCGATCGGTTTGGACACACTGTTGCCGATATGTTGCGACGGGTGCCGGAGGAGCACAGGGCACATGCAATGTTTGAGATGTCCAAGATCCTCTTTGAGTGGCAGCTGAAAAAATAAATGACAGCCTTCTTCTGCCATGCTGCACCTTTTAATTCTGTTTTAATTTTAAGTCTGTGCATCTTATGTGCAATATTTTACTCATTTGTCTGTTTTCACAGATTTGTATATAGTTTGCACATTTTTGTAGTTTGCACTTGTACATGTATTAATTTGGTTGTTTTATAGTCAGGTTATGTAGTTTACTTTATATATTTAGTATATAGTTAGCAAATTTCTATATATAGTTTATATAATGTAGAGCTTTGAAGCTTGACATATTGCACCATCTTGTACATAGCTTGACCGTTTCTGTGAATAGTTTGCATATTAAAAATTAATTATTTGCATATTGTATTGTGTAGGTTACTGAACAATGTCACTTTAAAACTGGTCTTTATTTACATGGTTGCATGTCATCTATAAATGTATATATTTACATCAGTACAATTTACTGATCAAGTTGACCACGACACACTTTGTTGTTCTGCCATGGCACAATTCCTTGGGGTGATTGAAAAAAGGCCATCGGGTCATTACGCACACCAATCGCAGCTCTAGTGGAGCGGGCTTTTGAAAGGTGACGTGGATCTAGTGGTTCCAAAAGATTTGTGTCCCCTGACACGACTCTGCGCCACTCCCCTAGCTTAGGTGACCCTGTAGTGTCAGTGTCTGTGAAATTAGCAGGGATGTATCTGCTAACAGGTGTGCTGACCTCATCTGTAAGGGCCAGGAAGTTGTGCAAAACACAACAAGCTTTCACAATGTCAACTGCTTTGTCTGGAAGACATTCTAGAGGTCGCCCGAGGATTCGCCACCTTGCAACCAAAATGCCAAATGCATTCTCAATGACCCTTCTGGCTCTGGAGTGACGGTAATTGTAGGTCTGCCCATCCATGGTTAGGTTCATCCCTATGTAGCAAAACAAAATTAAATGATATGCAATCATTGTGTGCCAATGTAGATGTGATCAGTTTAATATATATATTAGGGCTGTCAAAAGATTAATCGTGATTAATCACATCTAAAATAAAAGTTTGTGTTTACATAACATATGTGTGTGTAGTGTGTATAATTAATATTTATATATAAAAACACACAGTCATGTATATATTTAAGAAAAATTGGTTATATTTATATATAAAATATTTATATTTCTATATAATATAAATTATATAAATGTTTATACAGTATATAAATGCAAATATTTCTTAAATATACACATGAATGTGTGTGTATTTATATATACATAATAATTATACACATTACACACACATATGTTATGTAAACACAAACTTTTATTTTAGATGTGATTAATCACGATTAATCTTTTGACAGCCCTAATATATATATATATATATATATATATATATATATATATATATATATATATATATATATATATATATATATATATATATATATATATAACACACACACACGCGCGCGCGCGCGCACACACACACACACATATATATTTATACATAAAATCAAATTTGTCTGTGACATACCTGGAAAGGGACGCATGAGGTTGTTGTGTAGGGGAAATGCAGCATCACCAACTATCACATGTGGGATTTTGATTTCTGTTCCAGGAAGATTGGCTGGTGGAGGCAGGTTCAGTTTATGTTCAAGAAGCCTAGAACCAAATCGGCTCTCCTTGAAGACACCACCGTCACTTTCCCCAACCGTATCCCCCCACATCCACCATGGTGAAGCGATATCTGGCATCGCAGGTAGCCATCAGAACAATGGAATGTGAGCCCTTGTAGTTGTAATAGTTGAAAAGTGTGCCAACCAACCCCACTCTCCCCTACCGGTGCAAGAGCCAGATCTGTCTGAGGCTTGTCGCAAACATTGCAGCAAGCAATACATTAGTTTTTAAAGGGGGTTACATAGACGAGTATCTAGACAAAATAACTAAGAGATAACTACGAACTAACATAGTATAAATAGTCAATTTCACAGTACGTTAGAAGACAATTGTAATAATAGCATTTTGTTTGATTTTTAATTTTCTATAACAGATGGAACACTTGCATGACCAGAAAGCTTGTGGTGCTGATCCAGAAAATAGAGTCATAGTACCAGAAACTGCATGCCCCATGTGACCTCTTTGGAGTTTCTTGTAAGCTCATATGGGCTGGGTTTTTTAAAGTGTGGCATGACGAGGGGGTTGGGGAATAACTTTGCGACAAAACAAAGATATTTGCATAAAACTTTGACTACGCCACGCCGGGACTTACACCCGGGGAAATAATCCTTACACCCAAAAGGCGGTAAGGCACACAAGTTCGTTCCTCAGTAAAAGTGAGCAGGAGACGTGGGTATAATACAAAAATATACATTTATTGTACAATATTCATGATTTACTTTAATCAGGTAAAAAGATGGTTTTAACAGACATGAAGTTGCTCAAAACAGGTCTCCAGCTCTCACACTTTAAAAGACACAAAACATTTCATATCACATTAATCACAAAACAGAATTATACAAAAACAACAACACATACAACATTATATAAAATGCCCTCACTGCTAAATGCAATGACCGGCAACAAAATCAAATACACGAACAAATAAACACAGTACCAACCTACAGTGCTGAGGCTACCCACCGGAGTGATCACTGGCGCAAGTTATCCACAAGCACACTTTCACACCACACCGTGAACTCAAAGCACACACTTATACACTTCAAAAATGTGTAACATGGTAAACGTTGAAGCGTTACCACCACCACCACAAGATCCATCCACCCGTGGGAACCTCAGCTCACTGAGCGAACGCCACAGTCCATTTGCCAACTCCAAATGCACCGGACAATCCTTCACTCGGATCTTAAAAATCAACCCTGAACTTGGAAACCAGACAGTGTACAGTCCAGCATACAGCGGGGAGGATAAGGTCGGTGTTACAGCGATGCTACTCAGCAGCGCGAGAATCAAACACTCAAGAGGAACAGGACGTAGAACAAAAGGGAGAACCCTAAAGTAAACAAATATGATATTAAAAACTAATCACAACATCATACACAAACATTGACTTCATGCAGGACACTTACCGAATAGTGGTTTCACCCCAGACAAATAACAGTTTTACGGCATAGGTTAACCCACTGCAGATCAAGCAACAGCCAACTGAGGATACACAGTCATGTACCACTACCCATAAAAGGCACCAGCACGCTGGACAAACGACACACTAAAACCAACACAACTAGTTTAAATAACATACACAGATTAAAACTATGAACAGCAGCACATTAACAAAGCTCACCTGTCGCTATCGTTTACAAACACCCAGGGGAAAACAGAACATGATGCATATGGGGGAGCAGCCAATCAGCGCTTAAAAAGGGTCTGCCCCTTCCTGATAGGTTATATCAGCTGTCAATCACAGCTCACCTAATCCTGCTACAAAAGCATGACACTTAAATTTATTAAATCAATCATAGCTATCTATTTGATGGACCCCTTCCCTCCAGAAAACCCAATGATGACCAGTGGTCCATACAGTTTATTATACATATTTACCATTATATGATTGGTTTTACAGACAAAGGGAAAATATGTGTTTAATGTTAACTCTTGTTAATCAACATTGGTGAATGAAAGTGTAAAAGAAAAGCAATGTGGGTTTCTTTCAATATGACAACTAAAAACACAATAGTTAAAACTGGTCAAATTTTAAAACAGTATGTAAAGACCATGCTATGCAAGTTCACAACTCCTGTGTGAAATCTGGACATATTTGATGATATAACATGAGCTTACACACTGGAAGGTATTTTTGGACTTTTTAAAATTAATTAATTAAATTATAAAATAATTAATTAAATTATAAAATAAAATCGCAAAATATGTCCAAAATATGAAAATTAAATGCTAAAATAAAAATTAAAACATTATATTAAATTATTTCATTTTCATTTTTAACGTGATGAAGCATCATTCCGGCCAAATTGAAAAATTAAATTAAATTGATGATTTGAATCCGTGTATCGTTTGTTCAATCGATTTTTCAAATTAAAAACAAAAATGATAAAATCAAATAACGACTAGTTTTTCGATTTTCTGATCAATTCAAAAATAAAAAATATGAATAACAGGATTAGGACCAATTTTGATTTTACTTTTTTATTTAATACCTTAGCAGACATATGCCAATCAAATCATTTAAAGTAGCCTACTATTGTGGTAACAGATTACAGCCATTTTAATAAGGTTGTGCATATATATGACAGAGCAATCAATCATGCTCTTTTGTAAATCTTATTCGCTTATACAGTCCGACTTTAAACTTTTTTCTGCTATTATTATTTATTCGGATATGGCACGGTGATAAAAAATGTGTAGGCTATTGCCTAAAAAAATGCTGCACAACACTTTCACTACATGAGAAAAGATGTGGCTGCGTTGCGATTTCACTGTTTGCAGCATACCATGTAAAATGCCTAATGGCTAAATCTCGGCTAAATAGCTAGTTCAGTTAAAAGTTTTTTTTTTTTTTACATAGCACTAGATACAAACCTACGTTTTCCCTTCATTCATATTTTGCTAATATTAGACCTTTCTCACAACTTCCGTATTTATGACCGGAAATACGCAATCGTCGCGGAAATCTACTTCCTCCGCAGTCAAGGCAATGTAAAAAGCCGTATCTGTTCCATCAATTCCCTGTTGATGGTGAAGTCAGACAGAAGTGGATTTAGGCTATCCGGCGAGACTTATAATGTGTCGTTTTAGTTAACAGTTCAGTAACAGTTAGACTCGCTCTCTACTTACCTAGAAATTTATGGACAAATTCTTCATGGAAAAAGTTTTCCTCCATTAGTCGTGTCACACCAGCAAATGTAATATTTGGCAAATCCGTTAACGAAGTTGTGTAGACTCTTTGATCCATTTTAAACTTGCCCGGGTTTATGTTTTCTAGTGTGTTGACGCTTGACAGGAACTCCGCTTACACGACGATAACGTATTTCCGGTTACTGTGAGAAAGGTCTATTAGTGACAGATGTCGTAGGGAAAAAATGGTTGGAAAAAGCATTCTACGCGGTGAAACACAGAGTGAATTTTAAGTGGGTGGGGGACAAAAAAAAACAATGCCGCGCAAAACTCTATTTTAAAGCTTAGGTGTGTGTGTGTGTGTCCCTAATAAATAATAATAATAAAAAAGAAATAAAATTCAAAACTCGGACTGTAAGCAAATGAGATCTTACATGGGAGCACAGTGCTATTCACGCCCTTATTAAAAAGGCTGTATCTGTTACCACAATAGTACTTGTTCTGTTTAAAATTATTTATTAGATATTAATATAGCAATTATGGCAAAAATAAGTAATATTATAAACTTCAAAAGGCAATTCACAATGGTATAAGTCCTAACTAAATATGGATTGACGATTTCACATGTCATAAATTATTAAAACGTGCAAATAGTCATTGAACAACATCAAACAATATTATTAACAATATTATGACATGCACATTGGGTGAAAATCATTCGGCTAAACTTTTAACAAGCGTGTGCTACAATTAAGAGTAAGCGACATTTCAGCACTTGACAAACGGATAGCCACTGCTGCGTGGGATATATTTAAGTGCATTTTGTGGAAATGCAAGTGAAAGAATAACTAACATTCATTAAGTAGCTCGTAGAAAGCGCTCTTAACTCATTCACCGCCATTGACGAGTTATCTCGTCAATTATGAGTTAATATTTAAATAATAAATAAGCCTTTCTGGACGAATTTCAAAGTGAAAGTGTAATACCGCTTTTATCCACTAGTTTAAACCGAATTTATCAAAAACAGAAGTTAAAAAGATGTAATGATTTATTTTAACTGCCTTTATGTTTGATAGTCATTCTGAGTCTGATCTCTAACAAATTCCTTTACAAAAACACAATTTTTAAGCTTTTTGCTCAAAATGTTGTATTTTTGAAGAGAAATATCCATATTTCAGTGGTTAAATTAAGTGGAAAAAGTAAATATATAATGAAACGTTTTTTTCCCCATTTTGTTTGTTTGTTTATTGTTTGTTTGAAAGCAGAAGGTGTGTTCTTTATTTGGATATAATTTGTATGTTTATATATTTATAGAAGATAATTTTTCCTGCAAGGAATTTTGTGAAACTTTTGTTAAAATCACAAAAATGCAGGTGGGCAACTTTTCTCAAAAAGGCAGGCGGTGAATGAGTTAAGTTCTAAGTTAAATTTTACCAGGAAACAGCCCAGTGTTCCTGTCCAATGTAGGGTACATTTTTATTTATATTTTTACTCTTAAATTTACAAGAGTCGGACTGTAGAATGCACGATTGCTCTGTCATATGCACAACCTTATTAAAATGTCTGTAATCTGTTACCACAATAGTACTTGATCTGTTTAAATCGATTTAATTGGCATATGTCTGCTAAGGTATTAAATAAAAATGAAAAAAATAAAATTAAAATGTGTCCTAATCCTGTTATTCTTATTTTGTATTTTTGATCTGAATGTACAATGAAAAAATCGAAAAACAAGTCGTTATTCGTCTTATCATTTTTGTTTTTAATTTGAAAAATCGATTGAACGAACGATACACGGATTGATTTGACATTTCATTTTCAATATAATCTTGAGTCAAGACTGACAATATTAAAATAAAAAGGCAAGCTTGAAAAGTAATCTGTAAATACATTTTTAAAAGGCTTTTTATTCATGCCCAAGCAATAATAAAGACAAAATTAAAATGTAAAGTTCAGTTTTTATTTTATGTTCTGTTTTTCTTTTTAATTTTCGTTTTAATTTTTGTGTTATTTTTATTTTCAACTTGTATGCAAAAATTAATGTTAATCAGTGGGTGGGGCTTATGTTTTATTTTTTATTTTAGCATTTCATTTTCAAATTTAGGACATATTTTGCGATTTTATTTTTTATTTTATAATTTAATTAATTAATTTAAAAAAGTCCAAAAATACATTCCCTATACACACATGAAAAACAATCAGTGTTAATAAAATAATTAATTAAGTGATTTAGTCATTACTGGTGCACACCTGCTGGTCATTCTGTGTCAAATCAACTCAATTTTGAATTGTTCCTGTCTTTAATGTTTTAGATTACTCTTTTTCTGGAGAAAGTAATACTAAAATAATTTAAAAGTCCAAAATATTAAATACAATACATGAAATCCCTAGAGTTAAATGAACACTAACATTATCTCTGTAAGCTAGTTGTTATTTTAGTTTTCAAACAGAGTTGCATGGATAAGTTAACTTCTAAAGAGCTTCTGTAAATCTGGTTAATAAAGTCACCATTGTGTCGATTAGTGTTTCCTTTAGTTGAGCACTTGGTTCTTAAAGTTTAGTGTTAGTTTTCTTCTGTTCATTGTGACACACATACACACATACAACTAAAGGAGTTATAAAAGGTCATAAGAATACCTCTCTGTACATTAAAAGAATTGTAACTCCCTCAGCGCAAATAACCTTTGGCATGACTTTTTTCTAATTGCATCTGTATTTTGTTCGAACTTCAACCCATTATTAATAATCGTTCCTAAATACTTGTATTCCTCCACTACATAAACCTGAGTATTATTAATAATTACACTTTGAAGTGGAAGTGTTTTCTTACTAACATTGATGATCATCTCTTTCGTCTTTGACACATTCAAATCCAATTTCATCAGATTACACAATACGATAAAATCATTCAAAGCCGGACCATATTCCTGATCTGCGTATGACAACAAAGATAAAAGCACAGTATTGTCTGCATATTTTACCAAATAGCTATTATTATAAGTGTTGGTGAGTCAATAATCTCATACAAAAAAATCACTGAATATAAGTGCTAAATTTTATGTTCTTTCAACCCAGTGAAATCCAACAGCGCTGTAAAAATCCACATAATTTGTAAGAGTTAAATATTGTTTAACCAAATCTAATCTGTGGTGTTAATCAGACACAATGGGACATCAACAATCAGTGTGTAAAACACAACCATGGTGACAATCAACAACAAAGCTTCATGCCGCAATGCAAACAAAAAACAAAACAAAAAACAAAGTGTCTAAAACAAAGTGTCATTTGCATAGAGCATTATTTTTATATGCTTTACTTTCTTCATTATTTATTTGTGATCAAATGTTTTAATGATTTGTAGGGTAGAATATAATATAAATCAACAACCTTAAATGCAATGAAAGATTTTCCCTTAATTTTAAACAATGAACAAGTGGTTTTATTAAAACTAGGGGAGTAATGGTACACAAAAAAAATCACGGTTCGGTACATACCTCAGTTTTAAAGCCACGATTCAGTTCATTTTCGTTACAGTAAGGGAAAAATGCTACATTAAACAGCAGGTTGTTTATTACTATAAACTTAAAAAAAAATGTACACCGTTTTAAACACTTTTTATTAAATTATAATAAATAAAATATTTATAAAATAAAAAAGAATAAATAAAATACTGCTGCAAAGGTCTCTACTAAATAACATACTTTTGTACATTATTTTATAACAGTAGGTAAATCTTTTCTGAACCTTCTCTTAAACTTTTTCTACTAAAACCTTGCACTAAACTTACAAATTCAATTCCTGAATACAGAACTATTAGCCTACATTTTTGTCACCAAAAAAATTTTCTGTTTTGATTTATTTTGGATTTTTTTTTTTTTTTTTTTTTTTTGAATTGGTTATGTACCATCTCTGTATAAAAATAATATTACTGCTACAGTATTTAATTGGGTATGTACCAGCTCTGTATAAAAATATTACTACTGCTCTATGCAGTAGCGCCTCACTGCAGAACACGACATCCAGGGGGCGGGGTTGGATTCAGATCCAGGGGCGGAGCTAGATCCAGAGATCCCATTGGTCGGCAGTTTTACCACAAGACACGTCATACACGTGTTGCTGCGTTACCATTTCCGCATTAAGTCGTTACTAAATTAAGTTATTCTTTTAACATAAAAACAAACTTTACTTATGACTAGGGGTGGGCAAAAAAAATCGATTCTTAGATGAATCGCGATTCGGACGTGGGCCGATTCTGAATCGATTCACAAATGTCAAGAATCGATTCTTAAATGTTAGTTTACAAAATAACGTCACGTTATCAGAACCAAAAGGCGGAACTCAACTGGGGGAGCGGTGATGCACACGGACAACTTAAGAGAGCGCGCCCTGCAAGAGCGCATAGCGGAGCTTACAAGAGCAGAAGAGAAAGAACACTTTAAATGCTTGTAGGACTATACTGCATATATCTCTACATTGAATTTAGGGCTGTCACCATTACTCTATTCTTTTTGAGGAGTTTTTAAAAAAATCCTTGAGTACATGTCGAGTACTCCTTAAAATAGCGGAGATGCGGTTTAGTGAAACAAACAGTATCAGAACAGAAACATACAAATCAGCGCTACGCTGCCTCTCTCTCCCTCTCGTTTGCTCGCTCACACACACCGTGCGTGTGAATCAGGAACTGCGCGAGGCAAGAATGCGCATCCATGTGAATTTTGGAAGTTAAAGACGACTGAGCTGCAGTGGCATGGTAAAACACATTTGAGAAGAAAGGCGCAGCAACTCAAAAAGACCTGCATGTTTCACAATTACTCCAAAAGACCATAATGACAATTTTGCGCGTGGAGCAGCAGTTGTGCGATCTACCGGCATTGCCTTTGCGATCGACGTATTGTACACCCCTGCCCTAAACCATCCGCAGACTGTTTAGATATAACATGAATATACTTCTGTAAAAATATGCACATAGTTTGTTATTCAGTCGCTGGGTGCGCTGCATTATATAAATACAGTAATACTGCCAATCACTGTGTATAATGATGATGATTAGACGCTTAACGTTCGTGGAAGTTAATGCCGGTTAACATATAGAATTAATATGTCACGTTAAATTAATATTTTTACTGGTTTTAATGTCTTACAACAGAAACAACACATGTATGTATATAAGAATGACATTATTTATCCCTAGTTGCATTAAAGTACAGTATATGACAGTTCAGAGACTAGCAAAAGCGCAAACATTAACCTGGCTTTGAAAGCAAATGCGACGTAATGACGTCACAGATATGCAAATTAGTACGTCAAGAATCGATTCTGAATCGAATCGGGACCCTAAGAATCGATTCTGAATCGATTCATGAGGGTCCAAGCGATTCCCACCCCTACTTATGACTACAATAAAAGTAGTGCCTATAGGGTGAAATTTAAGTTTTTGCTATAATGTTTTGGAGTAAAACATTTCGGGTAAGCCTACTTCAAGTAATCTTACCACATGCAGTTTAAGACCTATGAATGGATACAGTATAAATATGCATAAGTATTAAAATATATAGGCTATGGCATGTTATTTAGAAATTAATCAATTGAATGTTTATCTTGTATGGACTTTGAACTTGTATTAACGCGTATTTGCATACAGCCATAAGGAAACAGGTTTCCCTCATAGATGGTTTACTTTAAAAAACAAAATTGCTAATAAAAGATATCAAATAAATTTGTTTTTATATTTACTCGTATAGGAATAGCTGTGTAATAAGTGGGATAATGTACAAATAAATCCCTTCAGTGATATCACACTGTCGGGAACGTGTCCGTACCTCTCCTTACACCTAACTGTGATACTTTCTAAATAATGAATCTTTCTCTACTATATTTTTAATCAAACGTACACTTAAACTGATAAGAGCAAACGTTGGCGACCACAGGTTGCAACTAATTGCGGGCTGCAACAACGCAAATATACTGGTTCATTTGGCGGAACAAAGTATATAAACATCCCTGGATGTTGTGTTCTGCAGTGAGAACCATCTCGCTCTATGTGTAACTGCAGAGCAAGCAACATGATCATATAATTATTATACACTCATATTGAGATGAGTGAGTTGCATACATAGCCATCTTTTGTCTTTTGCATGTTTCTCCTAATCTTTGCTTGTGTCGCCAAGCTGTGACTTAAATGAACCCCTCCGCAGCTGAGTATGCCCGGTTATAGCTTTTCTCTTTCCCGACCAGATAAACTGTTCACATTGTGACAATGATATGATTGACGTGAGGTGCAGATGAAAAATCTGATCACGCATTCCGTTATTCTCACTGTCACAGAAAGCATGACTCATGATTGCGTAGCAATGAAAGACACGCAACTTCTCACGTACTTTTGAAAGAACAAAACAGCGCGTTGACACGCGTTTAACAAGCGCTTTTAGATGCGAAAAGTAAGCGGCCCCGTAAAAGATTACATCAATAATCAAACGAATATACAACTAAGTAAATATAATTCGGCCCGCAGAAAGATTTTTGTTATATGTTTGACAGAAGACTTGCGCTGAACACGGAGATTTCCGCCACTTAATATGTTCGTGTGGAAATACGAAAATTGACCTATGTTCCGCACACAAAAGACTGCATTCGGCCATTCGGTGCACATGTGGACCGTGCTGAAAGCCCTGTACTGAAACGATCCGGTACGAATAAGTACTAAAATTTAAACACATGTTATAAGCGGTAATAAGCTCCAGGGTCCAGGACATCGAGTCCAATGAGAGCTTGCCAGATACTAGAGCTTGCCAGATACTAGAAAGTTGTAGCACCACTGCTGGAGGAAATGTGGTGCAGGTCCACCTTTGGCAATGCTTGTATCAAAGATTTCACCCTCAATTCTATAAAAGAGAACATTAGCCTAGTGATTAATAAGCTGGAAGTTGTTTGTCTTTCTGTATTAACTCTAAAAATATTAACAAAGGATACAAATTCATGATAAAGAAAAGCAATGTATAACTGATGAAGAGCTCTTCAGGTAGGCGATTTGATGGAAGGGAGGGGGGCAATCAAAGTCATTCACAGAATATTTGGGCATTTTGGACTCCTTACCTTCAAAAAGGCATTGCTCAATCTATCAAGTTATCTGGAAAATTCTGTACATCAGTTCTGCGTCTAACTTGAAAAAAAAAGAGCTTCAACCAAGACAGGGGACACAGGGAACAACTCCAAATCACTTTTCCATTCTGTATTTAGTTGTTTAGACAGATTAAACAGTGATGTCTCATTTCATTCAATGATGATTCAATAGTGATTCAATAATGATTTCAATAGTGACTTAATAGTGATTTCAATAGGTTGAAAACCTTAAAAGAGAAAAGAAAAGAACCAGGAAATAATGTATAATTACTTTCTGTTGTTACATTTAAAGGTATTATCAAATGTAAATAAAAGCTTTTTCTACATCCAGCTATGTCAGCATTTGTTCATTTAAATGTTTATACTCAATTTTCTCATTAATCCAAGTATACCATTGCTATTTTATATATTATTTAAGCAAACAAATAATAATATATATTACTATGTTGCATCTCTCAAATACACAAACTGCATATTATGTATACAATAAACAGATTACCACAAACAAATCTCCTTCTCTTCTCCATTTGTTTAAACAACAAATACAGGTTGCAGTAGCAAACAGTTCTTTATAGTTAAAAAGAGTCATTTCATACCATCAGTGTCCCTGAGATGACAGATTTCTGATTTACTTCCTGTTCTGTTTCACTCACTGAAGTTTCTCAAGTCTTCTCTGCATGAGTCATCCTCAAACACAAGTTTACTCGTGCACTGAATCCATGAGGATATTTCACTGAAGATCACGCTTTTCTGCCATTACAAAGCACGAGCACATCTACTATTCAAATGCACGCGCCTATCCGCGATTAAGTTACTTCTGTATTCCTTCGCCATTCTCCGCCGCTGTTCGTCACTAGGGATGGGTACCGTTCACATTTTTACCGGTACCGGTTCCGGTACCTGGAATTCGGTGCCGGTACCTAACGGTACCTTTTTTGGTACTTTACTCTGACTTAAGTGACTTTTAGTGGACAAACTGGACATAATAACCCAAACCTCTCATTTCCAATTTTTTTATTTATTTTGAAATGTTTAACAATGCACACAATCTTAACAAAAAAATGTAATCCCTACAACATCCAGGGCATAGTGTAATCACACTTTTATGTGTATCTAACATATAAATAAAATAAATAAACAAAATGTGTAAGTAAAATAAATAATCAATGAACATAAAGGTCATAAAAGCAACATAAAAGTAAACTTTAATAAAGAAAATAATACTAGCAGTTCTTTTTCAGAAAAATTAGCATGTCGACTTTCTCGGGTAAAAGGCGTGCCTGCTCCATGCTCACTGTGTCCCCTGCTGTAGAAAACACTCTCTCTGAGGGTGTGGAAGAGGCCTGGACACAGAGATACTTTTTTGCCAAGCTGGCCAGCATTGGCATTTGGTCCCGCTTCTGCCACCACCACAGGATAGGATCGACTGAACTTAGGACTGCTGGGAAGCTCTGGTACACCTGTACTTCTTTCTTGACCATTTCAGTGAGTGTCACTGACAGTCATCTTAACTGTTTCCAGTAGGGCCTGGTCCTCATCCTCAAAGAGCTGCCCCAGAGCGGTCTTTAAACAGAAAAAGGCTTTATGAAAATTCACCATGATCAATACATAAAGCATGTGTTAGTATTAATTTCCATATCTTACATGTGCTCTTGATACTTCTGGGATCCTTTCTTCTTTGAACTGATCCTCTTCTTCTTCCTGCTGCTGCAGCAGTTCTTTTTCCTCCTGGATCACATCTCCACCCTTTATTTTAGAATTCACAATAGTAAATTAAAACAGTATGAATACAATAGAAAACATGTAATTATTATATGATCATGATGAACAGACCTTGATTCTGCTTGCAAGTAAGACAGCATCTTCTTCAATACGGGTCCAAACAGCCTCATCCTGAATCTTGGCTTTAAATCGAACATCCAGGGCTGTAGCCACCTCAAGAAACCGCTGAAGGTCATAATTTCTTTCATCCTAACAACCAGATTAAACACTCAATTTTGATAATGAATTTTTGTTTTGAATAGTTTAAAGCACAAACACAAGTGAATCAACTACTAAATTATTATAAATGAGCTACATACCGCGTAGCGTGGGGCGAGATCTGTCCAGATCTTCTGCTTGATATCTCTCTTGAAAGCTGAATCATTTTCTTCCACGTTAAATTTATTCTTGAGTTTGTCCAGGATAGGGAGAATCTGCCCTGCAGTGGCACTCTTGTCAGATGCGCACAGTAGAGCTGTAATCGGGCCTTAAAAGTTAGGCCCGAAATGTCCGGAGCCCGACAGAATGCAGCCCGAACCCGAACGTACATTTAGATTGACAGCTTTTTAAAAGCCCAAACCCGTTTACAGCCCCAAAATTATTTAAATGTGCGCACACACACAGCTTTTGTCAAGAATGAGAAATTTACACAGGTTTTAACATTATTTATTCATGACTAATAATCTACACGCCACTTGGAAGTTGAAACAAAGAAATAAGTAATCTGTAACATTGTAACATCTCATTCTAAATAGGCTTATGCAATACACTATAAATATGCCAATAAAATTATTATTTCTTAACGAATTAAATTAAGATAATACATTCTGAATTAAGATGGGTATTTGGCAATAACGAAATTAAGAGGCAGGCTCCGCGGGATTTGCGTCGGCACTTCTCTCCATTACTGCCAACATTAGTCTATCCTCTGTCTAAATTATGTAAGACTTGATTCATATTTAGTTATACATTGAAAAACCTACTCACCAAGATTAGGCTACATGTTTTTGATGAGGAAAATCATTAAATCCATTGTAAATGAATTCAGCGCGATCCTGTGCTACTGATTTGAACTTGACCGCTCATTTACCTCACAAAGCCGGAGCGGAAGCCCGAGCCCGCCCCGAGCCCGTGTAAAATGTTAGAAATGAAGCCCGAACCCGCCCCCCGTCGGGTTCGGGCAAAGATCTTCAGCTCTAGCGCACAGAGTGTAGAGTTGTAAAGGATCCTCATGGTTTCAATGAAGTCCTCACACTTCCTCATGTCATCATCTGACACTATCTCAAGTCTGAGAAGAAAACCAGTAGGATTATGTAAAAGCAGGCATGGATGATTTGTTATATTTTTAAATAAATAATCTATACCTGTCTCTGTCCATAGTCCTCTTCAGCCGTGGGTCCATTGAAGCTGCCTGAATGGCAGGGTATTGTTAGAGGAAGCGCTCTATCATTAGGAAGAGGCTGCTCCATCTTGTTCTCACATCCAAGATGAGTGCATGCTCAGGAAGGCCTTTTAAAGCATTACCAAAAACATGCATACAGTAAGAATATTGAAGGAATGTGACAAAAACAATACAAATAACTATGCAATATATATATATTTATTTATTAAAACTTACCAAGAAGTCTCTGCTTTTATTTGAGGACAGGCTTAGCGAGGCTAGCTTTCCTAAACCACACAATGACAGCCCGTATCCTTGCAGACCAGTTGGCGACCGTTTTCACATTGTACAGCTTTTGCGCTGCTACATTTAGTGTGTGCGCGAAACTTCCAACTTTTAAAATCTGCATTCTCTTTACCGCTACATCCATGTTTGCAGCATTGTCAACTGTGACTGCAACCAATTTTGACTTTATTTCAAAATCATCTAAAATAGTATCAATCTCCTCTGCCACAGCGGGCCCTGTCTGGGAGACATAAACTGCACGTGTATGAAGGACTTTCTCCCTTAACTCTGCCTCCACTATATAATGTACAGTGACCGTGAGGTAGTGGTCTTGTGCCACACTGCTCCATCCATCAGCAGTCACTGCAACATGATCAACTGCTCTGAGCTCTTCCTTCACTTTCTCCTTTTCAATTCTATACCATGCTGGTATGAGTGTGTTGGAAAGATAATCTCTGGAGGGAGGGGGGTATTTTGGGTTGAGGGTTATTGTCATTTCCCTATCATAATAAAAACACAAAATAAATAACTACACTGCCTACACAACATTATCATTATTGGTAACCTAGATTATTGTAGTTACTCATCATCACACACACATCATTTATTTGTTCAGTGTGTTTATCATTTACCTAAACCATTGAGCCTCCACTGTTGAGAAGGGCAACATCCCTTTAACAATAAATGCAGTCACTGCTCTATGGCACTCGTTAACTCTTTGACGAGGTAATGATGAAGCCTTCTGTGCCAGTGTGAAGGGTGTTACCTCTGCTGCTCTTACTGTGACAGAAGAGCAGGTTGAAAGTGGGACTGGAGCATCTGTCAATGAAGGCAAAACTAGTGAGTTTACAACAACAATAATTACATTTCAAATATGTTTTATGCAAAAGTAAAACAATATTTAAAGCAACAATTGTATTGTTCTGCTCATTTAAATGATCCTTTACTATATAGGTTTATAAGGAGCAGGCTTTTATTTTAGGCATGTTTACCTTATTGTAAGAAACTTATTTATAAAATGATCATTTATCAATTCTAAAAGGGTTTTGACATTATTTAATCCAGGCTGCCGAAAACGAGTTATCATAAAAAAAGAATAATTAATTACCTGTAGACGCTGAAGCTGTGGTCGATGTCGATGCCACACTTAATGTTTCGCTGACGTCGTCGTTGTCCTCGTCCAGGGGTTCAAAGTTGGCACCGGCTGCGGGTGCGTTTGCCGCTGTAGCTACTTTCGCTAATTTGGGGGTTCGGCTATCAAATACATTGCACTCCTGTTCTCTTAAATACACGTTGTGTTTGACTAAGTGCTTCCTCAAGTTGGACGTATTGCCACTGCCTGCCTTGCACTTACTGTTGCAAATATTGCACGTAGCATTGTCTGCATCCGACTTTGTGAAGTGTAACCACACATTAGAACGCTTTCTGTTAGCCATTGTGTGTGTTGTTTGAGCAAGTTTGGGGTGTCACTTCTCACACAGTCGGTCTCTCTCTGTCTGTCTGTCTGGCTCTCTCTCTCGCGCGCGCGCCTGCGCACTCTTTCGCTGCGTACTCGCTCTAATGCAGGGCGCTGACGTGTTCTCTCAGGTACCGAAATTGAGCACTGATTGATTTTATGTGACTCGATACTCTGTAGCACCGACGCAATTCGGTCGGTGCCTATAAAAGTACCGATATCGGTACCCATCCCTATTCGTCACTCTCCGCCACTCTTCGTCATGCTCCGCCGCTCTGTATTTCCCACTGCGCGAGTCAAGCTCGACTCCTTCATTTCTCTGGTTTTCTCTCAGAGCGCAATCTCGGACACAAATCTGCTTTCACAATCCCTGATACCATTGCTGAGAATTAACAACAAAACAATTAAAATCATTAGACAAGACACCACAAATGTTATACTGTATAATAGTCAAATTGTTTTTTAAATCGATTTCCCTTTTTAAAATTAACTTCTGAATGGCCACTACTTAATGGTCAGAAACTCTTTTCTAAGGGCCCCTGTATCAATCCCCACCTCTCCAATGAATTTGGTCAAATTGACCCGGAACATAATATGAGGGTTAATATTCCAAATTGTAGAAAAAAGTTCACCTGCTGGTGTGGCTAGCACATTTACAGTCATGTAGAAAGTGCTTGCACTATGTAAAGAGTGCTTTTCCCACCACCTGAAACTTTCCGAAGCAATAGTAGCCTACCAGTGTAGCCCTTAGCATCCAAGAGAAACCGACCTCTTCCCCAATCCAGCTTACATGAAGGACAGTTTATCTGATGGAAGTGGATTCAGTTCGTCATTGGACGGAAACCTTTAGATTTTAGTATTTCTCTACTTTCATTTTTTGTTACTCATTTTGACGCAAAGCCGCTTGATGATGGTCGTTTTTAAAAGAAATTCCCTACATAAAATAATAATTTGAGCAAAATAATTAAAAAATTGAATTTTTTATGGAATTTGTTAGAGATCAAATTCAGAATGATTATCAAAACATACATGCAGTTTAAAATTAATTAAATAATTTTTTTGCTTCAGTTATTTATAAATGCGGTAAGAGTGCCATTTAGTAGAAAAAAGCAGTTACTTTTATCCACTTACAATTTATTACAGCTCTAGAGCTGCACGATTAATCGCATGTCTTCGTCAGTAAACCCGGTTCCTTGATTAGTAATAAATCGCCATCAGCTACTTTCTGTCACGGTAGGCAAACTAATTGTTTCCTGTGTGTTGTGTTTCATTACATCCTCTTTTAGGCTATTGTCATGATCCTGTTCTGTGTCTCCCATGTCATGTCTCTTATTTTGAAGTTCTGTTCTGTCTGCCATGTCTGTAGTTCTTTGTAGTCCTTTTGTTTATTGGTCCTTGTGTTGATTGTTTCCCAGGTGTGTCTTGTTTCTCCCTGATTATTCTGTGTATTTAACCCCAGTGTTTGCTTAGTCTGATGTTGGTCGTTATATGTTCTATATATGTTTCTGTTCTCTCGTGCCTGTTCTGAATTATGTTTATCGCTGCCTGTTTTGTTTTACTTCCGTTAATAAATCACATGGACCTTCTGCCTCTGACTGCTTCACATTCAGACATTCCTGGACATTGCCAATATGGCACCATGTCTGTATCTGTTTCTAAGATGGTTGTTGCCTTGCCCACACCTGTTTTCAAGATGGCCGCTGCCTTACCTGCACCAGCTTTTAAGAGGGTTATTGCCGTAATTACACCTGTTCTCCAGAGGGCCGTTGCCATTTCTGCACCAGTTATCAGGATGGCCACCACCATGCCTGCACCTGTTCTCAGGAGGACCGTCGCCTTTCCTGCATCATTTCCCCAATAGGTTGTTACCATACCTGCTCCTGTTCTTAAGATGGCTGTCACACCCGAGCCACTTCACCAGATGGCTGCCACACCGAGCCTGTTCAGAAAATGGCCGCCTATACAGCGTCTATGGTAAACTTCAAGCCCAGAAGGTTAGTTTCCAGTGCAGCAGATACTCCATTAGTGTCGGTACGGACGGCTGGTGTTCCTACTCCTGTGGTCTTTTGTTCCGTGGAACAGCTTGTGGCTGAGGTATGTCCTTTGACTTCTATGTTCCCTGTATTTGCCATGGCTCTGTGGTATGTGTGGCCTGGTTTCTGTTCATCTGTTTCACAAGATGTCGCTCAACCCCATGAACCTGAGTCTCCTGAACTTCCTGTCACGCCTGAGAGGTCCGAACCGGAGTCTCCTTAACTTCCTGTCTCGACCAAGTTAGCTGAACCGAAGTTTCCTGAATTTCCTGTCCTGACCATAAGGCCTGTTTCTGCGTTTCAATGAGTTTCCTATAAAGGCTGAGATGATTACTCCCGAGTTTCCTGTGTCGTGTAGGTCAGCCAACCTGGTCGCTCCCAAGCTCCATAGACTCTTGTCCCTTGCTAAAATGGCCGTTCCCCGAGCTCCCTGAACTCTCTGCCTGGCCCAAGATGGCTTCCCCGAGCTCCCTAAACTCTCTGTCTGGCCCAAGATGGCCGTCCCCAAGCTCCCTGAACTCTCTGCCTGGTACAAAATGGCGGTATCAGAGCTCTTCGCCCTATCTGACCTGGCCCAGAGGGCCTCTCTCTCCTCTCTACCTCTACGTAGGTTCCTGTTGCCACCAGCACCACCCTGGTCTCTAGTCCCACTCTGGATCTGCCTGCGGCTCCGCCCTGGCTTCCTGCCCCTTGGCCACCACATGGTCCTGGACCACCATCCCTCCCCCGGTTCCGCCTCCTCTCCACCACCCACCTGAACAATTTTTTTTTGCTGCCCTGGGAGCGTCTGGAAACCACTCTTGGGGGTGGCTCGGTCATGATCCTGTTCTGTGTCTCCCCTGTCATGTTGTCTAGGATTATAGATGTCTATTACACATGTCTTTGACTATACAGTAAACAGTGAGTGATTCAAGAACAGGCAGAGACCAGTTTGCAATGCGCTTTTGCTTTTAGTAGAAATTTAAAATTTTGCACAAGAGGAAATAAGTCTCAGCGTCTCCAAAGCACTCATAATAATACTAACAAATTATATACAATGTAATAAACCAGAAAATACAACAATAATGAAGGGCCAAAACAGCTGTGCTTAAAGTGAAGAAAATAAGATAACAAAACCCACTCTAACTAATACTTAAGAAACTAATAAAAAAATACAAAAATTAAGCACCCGCTCCTAAACCAATGTATCTTAACAAAAACAAGTTACCCTGTGTGTTGTACGGTGTATGACACGTGACATTCTGACCTGGTCCCATCATCTTGCTGCTGAAATGAGACTTGAATGAAATTCATTAATCGAATCGAGTCACAAGTAGTGACATCTAAAGCGAGGCTCCAGAGCTTGTGTCAAGCAAAAAGAACCATTCGAGGCTTGTATCGTTTTGGTGAAAATCATGTGACAATGACAAACGAGGCATCGGTTTCTGTTGAATGCGTCATTGCTTCATTCTGAGTATCGCTTCCAGATAAAAATGGTTCGAAAGTCGCTCCTCTTGTGGGTTTTGCAGTAGGCATTTGCATTGGTGTTGAGGTGTTGGTTGTATGTAGTAGCGACCAGCATTGTACTGTGTTATAGATTACAAAAAAGAAAATGGTGGATGAGGCTTTGGTCAACATGGCCTTCAAAGACTCCCAACCCTTTTCTGTTGTGGATGAAGTGGGGTTTAGGGAGCTTGTGCATGTGCTGAATCCATCCTATGATCTCCCAAGAAGAAAGGTACTGTTTGTGAATAAAGTAGTTTATTGTTATAAAGACATAATGAATAGTAACAATTCATATTTTCATTCTCAGGCTTTGAAGTCCATGGTTGACATCAGGTATGAGGAGGCTAAGGAGAAGGCCAAAAAGAAATTGGACAATGTTGTTAGCCTTACGTCCGACATGTGGACATCTATCAACATTGAGGCTTACCTGGCTGTGACTTGTCATTTCATTAATGCCAATGCCATATGGCAGACAACTTGCTCATACCATGTTCATGGAGGAGTGGGGCATAAAGGACAAGGCAAGGTGCATGCATTGAATTTAGTTGTCAGAAAGTATTTTGATGATGTACCAACCTTAAATGAGCTTCGCCCCAAATGTAGGAAGCTTGTAACCTACTTCAGGACCAGCACAACAGGCAAAGAAAGACTGGCCCAAGTCCAGGTGCAGATGGGGAGACTAACTCTGAATATGATCATTGAGGTGGACACTAGAGCCCTGCGCGGGACTGTTTTTTTAAACCCGCGCCCGCCCGCACCCGCTGAATTTATGACCAGTCCCGCCCGCTCCCGCAACCTGCGTGTTCCACTCCCGCCCGCGCCCGCAATATTTGTGTCCAGTCCCGCCCGCTCCCGCGGATTTTCTCAGAGCTTGTGAAAACTGTACACAAATGCTCATACAAAACATTGGTTCAGATTAACATCCAGAATAACAGATTTTCAACACTATTGTGTTTAAAATTAGGGATGTTCATGAATGGTCGAATATTTGATCTGCAATAATAATTCTAATGGAAAATATGCTATTGGAATGTTAGTTCGTTTGTTTTTAATGCGCCACCGCAGGGTAAATGCTACTATTCATTTAATGTTTTCACTTCTTTTACAGTCTTTAATGTAAATATACATCAAATATAAATTACATATGCATGAAAATGTATTTGTTTGTATGTCTGATTGTTTTGGCAATTCAGATCGCAGACTAATTTAAGTATTTAGAGTTTTAACGCCGGGTTGTCTGTTTTTGTCCACCGGCTCAGGTTTAATTTAGACGTGCTTCTCCACCGCATCAGCGCGCATCATGAGAGATTTGTTAGCTTCTTGTTATGGCTTATTTTATTTTGTTATTACAGCTAAACGAGACAGACATGGAAAACGAAACGGAGAACATTTATTATATGCGGTGCTCTATATGGAAAATAAAGCGGAACTGCAAATGCCTGTTTAAGCAGAGTTTTCTCCGGTGGCATTAATAACAGGCTTTCACCGGAGCAAGTAAACTTTGCTTGCGTTTGGGGTTAGAGTATAATATTTGCTATACTATAATATCTGTAAGATCAAACAGTACTGAATTCGTACTAACGACCGCATTGAAACCAAGGATTTGACTCAGCCTTCGCTCCGCGTGGGGTTTTACGCAGTTAAAATGACATAATTTTTTAAGCAGTGTTTTGTAACATTAACCGTTAAAACAAAACCTCAGTTTATAAATGTATACTGCATGATACACACGCACCAAATGATTAATTAAACAAACAAACAAACAGTTTAACTGTTAACAACCTGATTTGTCACTAGTGCTCACCAGTTCTTCCAGACGCGAGGCACATAGTGTATAACAGCATTGGGCATGTGCTCCCCGAAATTGCCACGGTATGTCCCACATAATGTTTAGCTTAATTTTCTTTTCAACTTCATGTGTTGACCCCATTTCTATTACATGCAAAATCCCACCGGGACCCGCAGGTCTCCCGCAAAAAAATTCTGACCGCCCACTCCCGCCCGCAGCAAAGGTGAACCCGCCCGCCCCCGCGAGATTTGCGTTGGGTCCCGCGGGTCCCGCGGGAGTCCAATCCCAATGCAGCCCTCTAGTGGACACCCAGTGAAACAGCACATACAGCAGGCTGGAAAGGCTGTACGACCTGAGAGAGCCAGTGAGGGCAGCTTTGGCCTCTTTAAGGACAGATGTGAGCCCACCTACTTCATTGGAATGACACCATGAAAGATGCTCTTGAAATACTGGCCCCATTCAACCAGGCCACAGTAGAGCTTTCTGCAGAGAAAATATTGTCAGCTTGAAAGGTTATTACCCTACTGAATATGCCAAACCACACCATTTCAACAAAGTCAGAGGGCTTAACATCAAATATGGCAAGGCAGCTGGCTGACAACCTTGTCCGTTGCATCAGAGAGCATGCATTGCAAATGGAATCCATAAGTGTAATGACAATGCCTACATTGCTGGACCCTAGGTTAAAACAAAACTAGGGTTCCTTAAGCCAGGGAAGCTGCAAGATGCCTTCACAAGACTGAAGTCAGAATGTGTCAATGTGATCAGATATTCTGATACCACACCCCCAGCTCAGCTTCCTGCCTCACAAGCTGGGCAATCTACAACCTGTGGTAAGTAGTCTTTGTCTTATGTGAATGTTTACATTTGTAATGATATGTAATCTGAACCATTGAGAAGTGAGTGTTTTCCCTTGTATAATTATAGGTGACCTTTGGCATCTGCTGGACACCACAGTGGATAACAGCAGACGGAGCTCCAGTGTGACCACAGATGCAACGATTTAAGTGGATTGTTATTTGTCAGAGACAAATCTGGCAAGAACTGAGGATCCATTTGGATATTGGAACAAACAGAAGCTCCAATATCCCAATTTATACAAGCTGTCACTGACCTCCTTATGTTGTCCAGCATCATCTGTGCCCTGTGAAATTGTGTTTTCTAAGGCTGGAGGGGTGCTTTCTAAAAAGACAAACCGCCTCAATCCAAATACTGTTAAAAAACTTTTGTTTCTAAATAAAAACCAGTAAACACTTTTCTGTGTTGCAGTTTGCTGTTCCACACTTCCAGTCCCATATGCACTGCACTATTGCACTCCCAGTCATCACTGCACTCACAATAATTTCTTTACATTCATTTGGGGCATTCACTGTTATCACTAACCCACAGAACTGCTGAATAATTGAACACAAAGTTGTATATATGTGTTTATAGGTTAACACAAACAGAGTAAAAAACTTTATTTAATACACAGGGAATAGAAAAAGCCCACACCATGACAATTTGGTTGCTCAGGATGAATATATTTGTGTGCGATACATTGCTTTGCATAGCAGGTGTCACTAGAGAGCACACTGTTTCATGAGGCTTAGGCTAAATGAACCTTTTGGCGAACCAATGGGCACAAGCTAAAATGCAGTCAAACTAACATAGAAATCCAATTACATACGCACAACAACACAAGTAAAACAACAAAAAACAAAGCAAAGCAAGAAGGAGAACAAACAAAGTGAAAGCAAAATGTTTTTATAGGAGTCCACCATCAGAGAGAGCAAAGAGGAAAAAAACATCCCTCCCCAAACAATACGGAATGTAACACCCTCATCCTTAAAACCAAGCATATGCACTCAAATTTTCTCCACATACTAGTAAACGCTATTACTTATACATGTTACATGGCATCTGCCACCACATTATTTGTACCTTTCTTATACCAAATATCAAGATTGTAATCCTGAAAAAATAAGAAACCATCTCATCAACCTTTTTGATTCTGATTGCGCATACGAGCCATAAAGGTTAACAGGTTGTGGTCTAGCTTTAGCTGATCATCCTCAACATACACTCCATATAAACTCACTTGACTCGGTGTTCCTCACTCTAATGTTGGTTGTTGTTTATTTGGATTACTGTGTCTTCGCGTGTTGGGTTGCATGTTGTCTACGTCTGGATGTTCCGGTCTTCTTAGTTTTAAATTATCACCACTAACCGTACTCCAACAACGCCAACATCTTTAACCAGCACTTACCACCGTAGTCCTTTGATCATCATTGCCACTAACTGCCTGTTCTGTGTGTTTTACATTGTGTTGAAATAAACCTTTGAGACAATTTGTACCTCCACTTTTAGGTGGAGCAGCATTTACCACACAGGACCGTAGGTCACTGACAAGAGGGGAAATATCACATTCATAATCGCAGGCGATTACTCTGCGATTATTAATGCGATATTTCATTGGTTTATTACTTTAATGTGAAATATCACATTCATAATCGCAGGCGATTACTCTGCGATTATTAATGCGATATTTCCCCTCTTGTTAGTGAACTACGGCTCTGTGTAGTAAATGCCGCGAAATGGCGATTACTCTGCGATTATTAATGCGATATTTCCCCTCTTGTTAGTGAACTACGGCTCTGTGTAGTAAATGCCGCTCCAGTAAAAGCAGCTGATGGCGATTTATTACTAATCAAGGAATCTGCTTTACTGACGGGATGTGCGTGACAATCACATGCAATGTATCGTGCACCTCTAATTTAAACTCATCAGAAAAGTGTTTTTATCAGGTAAATATTAATTAATTGACAAGATAACATATCAACGGCGGCAAAAGTCATGTGTAGCCAGACTATCCTAGCTTTGCCTCCCAAATCAAACAATACAAGGGTTTGGGGTCTGAGGTGGTGTAGCAAAATAATCATCAGGCTTCTGATATAACTTTCCACCGGAGATAAGGGTTAAATTCCCAGTCTGGTCCGATACTGCATATGGCAGTAGCCCACAGGTGAAAGGCATATCGGGCAGCCATTTCTGAGGGTGGTTAGTATTATTTCGGCATAAGGCTATTCAGATTGAATGTTTAAATTATTTGTGTAGGCTTTCTATAATCGTCGTCAGTGTAACCGTTGCCTAGAAATTTCGCTGAAGGTGACGTCGTGTGCATACCCTCTATTAGTGTTCTAAATATATGGTGTCAAATAAACTCATTGGTTCTAGAGTAAGGTGACCAGATTTTTTAAATGAAAACCGGGGACATTTCCTAGTTAAATGGTCAAAATATCATTAAAATCTCATTTGTTGTTATCTATGAATTACAAAATGGGGACAAAATGTTTTTTGAAAGTTTACTTTTTATTGTTGTGTGTTCACTGCAAAAATGACTTACTTCTTACTTAATAGTATTTTTGTCGTATTTTCAGTTCAAATATCAAAAAAATCTTAAATCAAGATGCATTTTCTTGATAAGCAAAATCCCCTAAGAAAATCTAGCTTTAAGAAAAAAAATGTAAGTGAATTTGTGCTTAAAACGTGCAAAAAAAGTTGTGAACTTGAATTAAGTTGTGGTAGATTTTTTTTTTTTTTTTTTTGCTTGTTTTAAGCACAATTTTATATTTTGGTCTAAAATATTCTAAGGGTAATTTTGCCCATCAAGAAAATGAATTTCTTTTTATATTTGTACTGAAAACAAGAGCAAAATACTAATAAGAAAGTCATTTTTTGCAGTGTTTCTAATTCAATTAATTGAACAATTTCTGTATCCTAAAAATCTATTTTTTTCCGTTTTTTTACAAGAGACATACCCTATCATCAAAAATGATAAGGTACTACTTCAGCTGATTTCATAACATTGTAAACGTGAAGAACAGAAAGAATAGTGCAAAATGTAAACATATTTAGCCTACACAAAACAAATGCTCCGTAACATACTGTGATCAGTTCACTTCATTGGTTTATTACTTTAATTTAACATATTAGTAGTTAGTACCTTAAGACCCCATAACTTTATCATCAAAGTTATCATAAGATATGAAAACAGTTAATGACGCTTTCTCATGTGTCTCGTAGTAAATTCTTCATCGCGAAATCAGTGGAGTGCGCAAGTAGCTTGTGCCCCCCTCTGCTGGTGAAAATAATCATTACATGATTGCTCCGGTCTGGTACTACAAACGCTATGTTGATCAGGTTTTTCAGTGTATTTGCTAGTTGTTTTGGACATGCTGTAAAACGGGGACATTTCCGGGGACAGCTTTAGTCGGGGACAGAATACCAAAAAACGGGACTGTCCCCGGAAAACGGGGACGTCTGGTCACCTTATTCTAGAGCCAACAAGATGTCCGATGGCAGGTCTGTGTCTGTCAGACCTCAACCTGGCCATTTCACACTGGACGGAGCTGCGCTCAATCTGACTTTTTGTGGGCCTGAAGGAATTGGCCATTTCACATTGGCTGCCCTGTCGTTGTTATTGTGGAGGAATTACTGATGAAATCCATGCCATCTCCTGTGCCTCAGCTGTATTTAACGGGATTTAATTTTAGTTTAGATGTACAAACATATTTAAAATAACTATCTTGCGCCAATCTACTTAACTAAAAATAATTTTCAATGGCTTTAAAAGAAAAAATTATTACCATTACAGTACAGGCACACACATATTCGTGGGTTGCTAATGTAAAAGTTAGTCCTAGACCTGCAATTTACCTTGTCAGCCCTAGACCTTGGCTAGATGGTAAAAAATATTTAGAATAAGACTATTTTAAACAAAACTAGGTGGGCCACTTTCAAAAAGTAAATCAATCACTGTCCAAGGTTAGATAGCTATAGGGTTGCCACCTTCCTCCATGCATTTTACAGGTTGTATATGATGAACAAGCAGTTACTCTTCAGGTGTTTTGAGGCTAGCAAGGGCAAAGGTAGAAACTAGCTCACTACTCACTAAAGTAGGAGTGAAACTATCTAAATCAGTAGAGGCGGCATCTATCTAGGTGAGAACCAAACAAGGGTGTAATGATTCCCAAGACAAGGCTCACCCGACTGGCCAACAGGAACGTGGCCCCGCCCATGACACAATTTTCACAGCAAAAGCAAAATCCTGACATGAGAGCAAGAAAATGCATCGAGAGCAAAGAAAGGCATTTTGAGAGAAACACTTTTTTTTTAGAGAAAATGTTTTCACACTAGGCCTGGCAAACTCGATTCCTTTTAAGGATCCAGGTTATTGTGAGTCACTCACTAAAGTGATCCGGGTTGTGTGAGTTACTTGAGTCAGTATTGCTAAATTGCCAAGGAAACTCAGTACAGACCCACTTGTAACCGGCTGATCCATGCGACTCGAGATTCTCAGAGCAGGAAACATTGCAGACTCGCAGACCATGGACATGAGACTCGCTCTACAGATCCACTAACTGGCTGATTCGCGTGGATCAGCCGGAGCCGGTTAGTGGATCTATAGAGCGACTGAAGTCTCCTCAAAAGCAAATCCACAACAAAAGCCTTTCACTTCTGAACCATGCTTATAGGTTTTAGGTTTGGTGTGTATGGTCGACAATTTAAAAAATAAGCCTAATAACAATAGCATAATAATATAGAGAAAATAAAGCAAAAAACTGTCCGGCATATGTAGCCCCCAGAGCCGGAGAGACAGTTCGCGCAGATCAGCCGGTTACGGATCAGCCGGTTACGAGTTGAGAGATTCTCGAGTCAGAGCAGATTCGCATGTCTCTCGAGTCCGCATTGTTTCCGGCTCTGAGTGAGAATCTCGGGTCAGTTCGCGGCTCCACAGGTCTCTCGAGTTTGCAATGTTTCCGGCTCTGCGTGAGAATCTCGGGTCAGTTCTTGCGCAGATCAGCCGGTTACGAGTGGATCTGTAGTCCGAGCGAAGTCTCATCTATAATGTTGAAAGAGGTTTGTGTGTGTGGTGGCGCTGTTTATGGTTTTACATTAAATTGTAGTAGGACTCAACTGATCCGGGTTAATGACACTAGAGACTCGTGACTCATGAGTAGGGATGGGTACCGAAACCCGGTATTAAACTTGCCCCGGGGCTAAATTATTAAAGAACGTAGTATCAATAAGATCTGACGCTATCGGTTCTGCTTTCGGTCCTGGAGAAAAAGATAAAAATAAATGTTCTATGTATTCTTGAATAATAATGTTTTCGTGCACATTTTGTCTCACCAAACATTTCTAATTTGAGATAATATTAAGATGTTTGTCTGTGAGATCTGCGAGATCTCTCATGCGCGCCGCGGAGGCTGTCTGTCACACACACACAACGACGAGCGCGGCGCATGCATACGCATAACAGCACGAAAACTCCCGCTTAATAACAAGACTGACAATGGCGGATAGAGCAAAACGTTCAAAAGTGCGGTTATACTTTACTAGAGTTGATGCAAGGTAAGTGCAACAAGATGTTTGCATGTAAGGGCGGAAACACAAGCAATCTGTCAAAGCAACTTTTAAAAGTACATTACGTGCAGACAGAAACTGTGTCCCAATTCAAGGGCTGCGACCTTCTAAGCATACGACCTTAAAAGGTGAGCACTCCGTCTGTCAAGGTGGCAGCCTGAGAAGTCCGCAAAGAGAACTGAAATGAGACGGTCTAATCCTCGGAGGACCCATAATTTGCGTCACCTGCTGCACGCGCCCACCGCGCCTGTCAGGCATGTACTGTATGCTAACATCATGTTGAATCAACGTTGTTCACGTCATTTAAAAAAAATGTACAATATCCCTAATTGGTTACCTTACGTTGAAATTCTGTTGACTTCTTTTGGGAGAAATTACGTTATGCATTCAACATATTTTCTACTCGTTTTAAAATCCCAAATAAAGAAAATTCAGTATGTAAACATTTATTTGGCTAAATGCACAGCACTTCAAGTTAGTTTACAAAATAGCCTACAGATAAATATCCTATTTAAAGTATTTTTTCTGCAGCTTTCACGCTGGTGCATTAACAAATATATGTGTATTATTTAGAAATGATATCCAAAAATTTATTTGTAATAATGAAATGCAGACACATAATTAACTTAATCATGTGAACATAGGTTCATGATCAAATGTTAACATTGGCCAAAGTACCGATAAGAATACCGTTAAAGTACCGGACCGTTAAGCAGTATCAGTAAGAGTAGTAATACCGTTAAAATCTTAACGATACCCATCCCTACTCATGAGTTAATTTAAAGATCCGGGTTAAAGATCTGAGTGAGTCACGACTCAAACAGGTCTATTTCACACTGATCAGTGTGATAACTTTTTATCTCAAACTTTTTTCTCCCAATCATTTAATTTCTCACATGTAATAAAGACTCAATTCTCGCTCCATATGCGGCCAGCAGCAGATGCCTCCACAAAGCAGATGTGTCAATAACACGCTCATTTACAAATGCTACACAACATAAAAATTATTTAAGATGAAATACAATAAGTACTGAAATTGTTTATTTGGAAAAAATTGTTACTGTTTTGTGAAGTAAGAAAATTTACACACAAAAATAAACAAAAAACTAACCAAAACCAAAATAACCGTTCATTAATCATAACCATCGTAAAACATTTAATTAATCAAGATGCTGATTTTGCGTATAATCATCCAGCCCTATGTGAAATGCAGGTTTTTTTCATGGAGGTTACCAAGAAACAAAGGCCAAATATGTTATCTAGTTTCTATCCAGTTATACATTTTAAATAGATCAAGAAAAGATTAAGAAAAAAGATTTTGAATTATGTAGAATTATGTGAAATCTACAGATTGAAGAAAACTGAAAATAGTCATCTATGTAGCAGACAAAACATCTATACTTGCACATTACTGATTATGTTTATGCAAACAAAAAGTTTTTTTTTTGTTTATTTCAAACATAAAACTTAAAATGATTTGGGTATCAGCACCTTTGGAACAACAATATCATATAATACTGGTAATATTGTAATCATTTAGGTCACTACTAAATACTAATTCATCTCTTCCCTTATGAAAATGAACAATGGTTTTACTAAAGTTAAAACAAAAAAACATCCCATATAAAAATTAACAACAACAAAAAAATACATGGTTACTGTAGTAAAACCATGGCAACCACAAAATAACAATGGTTTGCAACAAAAAAAACGTAGTTAAACCAAGGTTATTGTAGTAAAACCATGGTTAATTTTCATAAGGGTTGTACAATTTGGCGATGCAGTATACTTTATATTGCGGATGCCTAAAATACAAATACAAATTTGCCTAAAATAAAATAGAAATAGTTTAGTTAATTTCAAATACTTATTAAATTCAAAGTGACTTTTTGGACATGTTTGGACAAGCGAACCACTGACTTGTTCTTTCGACCTGCGGCTACTGTGACCGCCGAGTCTACCGTGTCACCGTCGGATGATGGTTTGTGTGACGAAAAAGACCCAAACCCAAAATTTTCGAGAAGACTGGCTGCGAGAATTCAGCTGGTTGAGGTATTGTAAGGAGACAAACTCCATGAGTTGTGAATGTTGCAGTCGCTACCCCAGAGCCGCGGGGAACACAAAGTTTGTCTACAGTACAGGTACTTTGCAGTTAAAACACAATACACTTGTCAAACACAATATTAGCCTCAAGCATAATGTATGCCATGACATGCTAATAAATGAAAAGGCAATGCCACTACCTGTTTGCTTTTAGAAGACAAGAGGTTGTGAATCAGAGTGCAGATGAGGCAGAGATGATATTGAAATTTAACACAGCCTACTTTGTTTCTAAGGAGGTGCTACCCTTTACTAGCCTGGTCCAACCAGACTCTCGTACATTCATTTAATTTGTACAGAGAGTCTGGCCACGCTCCATTGCAAAGCGTTACTTCCGTTAAGGAGGGTCCATTGTTGAAGTTTAAAACTATTGGATCTGCCCAGAGTCACTAAGGATCTGCCAAAGCCAATCGCTAACGTGTGGTCGTGACGTATATCATGCAACGAAACCGGACGGAAACAACAAGTAAGAATAATCAGACAAACAAAACTAAGCAAACCTGGTTCTTGCTCCGGCTTTAACTTCTGTATATTCGGCAGTTTTGCAACAACGGACCAAATAACTTTTCTCACGTCTTTCTCCGCTGCCATTACTGAACTACAACTCAAACTGACACACGACCTCAGCGTCATCGTTCTTAGCCACCCCCATCTTTTCGCAGATTGGTCCTGCAGATTATTGCAGGAGAAAACGAAACTCTATAGAGCCATCCCAGACGTACTGCTGAAGCAAAATGAAAATTAAGCGGACGCACGTAGGAGGGCGGAGCCAGGCTAACCCTTTACCAAATTCAAAAGCGTGCTCGTTTTGTTATATTGTTTATAACTGTGAAATAACCAAAAGGTTAAGCACTTTGTTACCAAGCATTATATTCTGCATGTATGGTATATTTTTAATTATACCATACTTTTTAATAAAAAATGTGGGTGTACCTTCTATGTTGGATTTTCCAAAGTGCACAATAAAATGTGACACTGAATTTTAAATAGCACATTGGAATTTCTGCATCTATCATCAAAGTATTTATTAAATGGTCAATGGATGCAGCTGGGGTTAGGTGTCTTCCTCAAGGACACCTCGACACTTGGTCAGGTGGAGCCGAGGATTGAACCCCCAACCTTCTGGTTTGTAGACAACCTACATGAACCACTGAACCACATGCCGCTCAGAGATGGTGTTATAGAGGAAAAGTTATTAGTAGCCCAATACAGTGGAAATTAGTAGAAATTTGAATATTTGGTTAGCATGTTGATTTACGGTGTGTGCCCCTTAATTTTCTGGTTGCGCCCCTAAAATTCAGTTGGGGGCCACTGTGCTCCTAGTGAAAAAAGTTAGTCTGGAGCCCTGGCGTTGACACCTAACAATGCTTATTGTTATTCAACAAAAAGTATAATCAAGTGTCTCCATTGAATGGCTTGAATATGTCAGACATTCGCGTGGTGTAGATGTTCGACACGCATTAAACCATGGTGAAATGTCATTTGTAGTGATGAGCGAGTCACTCGAAACTCGGATCATTTAACCCGATCCCTAAAATGACTCGAGAACCATGAGTCCTTAGTGACCATTAACCCGAGTCAGTTGAGTCCTCTCAGATTTTGCTTTGAAAATGAGAAATTGTATCAAACACAAAGCTCTTCAAATGTTTACAACACAATTGCAACACATAACTCTGCATAAGCTGCCATATGTTCTATAACTTGAAACAATGAGTTAATTTACATCACCAAATGTCGACTGGGGGTACCGAGTGAGCCAAAAGCTCACTCGTAATTTTCTGCAGCTCTGAGTCCGAGTCCAAAGGGAAGCGTTCTCGCGACAATGAGTTGGTCGGCGGCTCGAGGATTCACACAGAGAGTGACTCAACTCATAGAGCTTGAATCCTGGACTAGGAGAAACGAGCCCTGCTCGTGTTATTAACCCACTGACTCATGTAGGCTAATATGTTGCAATATTTGACTGTCACAATGTTTTGGGTAGAAGCTGCAAATGTTTAAAAAATTTAAATACGAGGACTTTTGCAGCAGTGCTGCTGTAAAGATCTGCCACCGACGGACGTACACGGCTCCTCTTGTTGACTGAGTCACTCAGAGTGACGTGAGTGGTTCACTCACAGGACCCGTGCAGCGGGCGAGCGGCTCTGTCTGGGACTCACTCACAATATCATGTTCTTGCGCGGATGAGTGACTGTGTGGCTGCATTAACCGAAGCCTATCGTGGATCTTGTAAGTCAATCTGAAACAGGACACGTTCCTCTCACGTCCCAATTCAACAAAGCCTCACATCTTTTAAACGTGGTGTTGATATATTTGTCGTTATGAAATGAAACTAAACACACACACCGAACTTTTACAATTATGTTATTAATAATGTTACCACGGACATGCATGTTTTTTTACAAGTTCCTCAGGTCACATGAGCCCTTTTTTGCGAGCAGAGGAGTCGTAGACTCGTAGCTGCATGCGTGATCTGAGTTGCTTGGTTGCATTAGTATTAGCGATTGGAACTGGGAGATTTTGATCAAGTGATTCAAGTGACTCAAGTGACTCGCACAACCCGGATCATATTAGTGAGTGACTCAGAATAACCCGAATCCTTAAAAAGATCCGGGTTGACCATCACTAGTCATTTGGTAACTACAGCGTTGACGGATTAAAAAAAGAAAAATACTGTCTGGAAATAGCTGGGTGTCTCTGGCATTCGCATTCATTCACATTTCGCAGTTATGATGTACATCCTATGACAAAATTGACACATCCGTGGGAGTGTGAATGGAATGCTGCTAAACAGTCTGACCCAAATGTGATTGCATTTATGTCCACATACACACACCCTGAGAGGCTGAAACCCCACAACGCTCTATTTGGAGGTCGTACAACACATACAAATTGTACCATAAAGCAGCTGAAGGTAAGAAAATCAGATATGTTAAAGTCTGTACCCGTTCTGTCAAGGCAAGAAGTGTTATCCGATGGGCATCCCCAAATAATTTTAAAGGATTTTGAACCCCCACCAAGTAAACTGCTTCACCCTATTCTCCCATACAGAGCCAATAATAAACTGAACTTCCCTCTCTCTTCGACCTGCTGTGATGAACAGAATCACAATCTACGCCCTGCGGTCACACAGATGAGGACCAAACTTTTCCAGGTGTTGGGTCAGCATTGAGCTGTTAAAGGCTATTCAGAAGGGATATGTTGTGACAAAAGTGGATGAGGTATGGCATTTCCCCAAAACCTCAAAAACCTTGTTTTGTGAATATGTTAAAACATTTTTACAGTACAAACAAGAGGCCAGCGGGTTTCCTGTGCACGTTGTGACAGAACAGGACAAAGAATCATACATTGATGATTACTTTGAGATAGAGGGGATAAAACGGAATCTTGAGAAGATAAGCCTTAACCCAGCACGTCGATCTATCAACAAGTTGTTATTTAAAAGTTTGTGGGGTTGTTTTTTAATGAAGGAGAACCTGCCTAACACAGAGTTACTTTCAGATCCTGAAGAGTTTGCCAGATACATTTTTGGTAAGCCTTATGATATTAAACATTTCTCGTTTGTGTCAGACACAGTAGCTCTAATTCAGTGGGTCCATCCGGATGGCAAAGGCTCTCGAACACATGATATTAACATTTTTCTTGGTGCTTTTACTACAGCCCATGCACGCCTATAACTGTATGATCTTATGGACAGGTTGGGCTTGGGTTGTTGTACAGCGACACAGACAACATGATTGTTACATCTAAATAAGGTGACTAGGACCCCCATTGGGTCCATACCTAGTTAATTTGACAAACAGGATTGGAAATTATGATTACGTGATTGAGTTTGTGTCATCTGATCCAAAAACATACGCCTGGTATTAACTCTTTCACCGCCAGCGTTTTTTTAAAAAGTTGCCAACCAGCGCCAGCGTTTTTCATGATTTTCACCAAAGTTTAATGCCTTCCAGAAAATGTTCTTCTTTAAATATATAAACATACAATATACCAAATGAAAGAACAGACCCTCTGCTTTCAAACAAAAAAAAAAACGTTTCATCGTACCTTCAGTGGTTCTTTTGTAATCAGCTTTTGAATATGGGTAGGTTTCTGCAAAAACACCACATTTTGAGCAAAGAGCAGAGATAATTCAATTTTTGTGACTGACTTTTCATAGAGATCCCATTCAGAGGGATCTTTAAAACAGACACGGACATGCAGCCGCTTGCCATAGGGCAATACTTCCGGGTTTAAAAAGTTGCGGTAATAGCGGTATTGCGGAAAGACGGAAAATCTCGTCATTGGCGGGGAAGCGTTTTCTCTTAATTGACGAGATATCTCGTCAATGGCAGTGAAAGAGTTAAAGATCAAGGGCATAGTCCAGAATTATACAACTTCACAAATTATCAGATTAGACACGTTGGCCGAACTTGTCCATAATTGTCCATAATATATGTTAATGAGGGTGATGATGACAGACATGTCCTAGCCCATGCTGACAGTATTGTGAGGGATAAAAAACAATTTTACACTCCACAACAAAACAGTTTAAAAAGTTTAAAGTTGTTTACAACAAATGATGTTTTATTAACAAGGTTCGGGAGGAGCACGTTCAGATAATTAAACACAGGTGGCCCGCCTCCACTTGCAGCCCAAGCACACAGCGAGTTTTATCATCCCTCACATCCTCATACTAACTTTCCTTTTCAACTTCCAACAGGTCTTCTAATCACAAGGGCACCGCTGTCATTCGCAGCCCCGGATTATACCCTTCCCAGTTCTACTATACAAAATAAATCACCATATTCTCTTTTTACAGCCACTCCAATGCCTGTTCCATCCAACGCAGTCGCTACGGAACCCCCATCAGTTTCCCAATCCATCCGAGCGCAGATCCTCTCAAGTGCAGATGTAGACTTATCTTCTCTGTTGTCTCTCCTCCCCGCAGCTGAACCAGAACGCCAAGTGGATTGCGGCAAATTCTCAGTTACCCTTAAAAATACAAACCCACACCCATCTCGCGTCCTTTCATTTTCCGAATTTCCAATCGCTTTTTCACGTTTCACCGATATTATCTGTTCAGCCTTCCCCCATAGGCAGCGCGAACTGAACGATTATCAAGCGATGATTGCCGAACTAGTGCTGTCCTATGGGGGCGGGCATTTCTACACATACCACAAACTTTTTTCAGCCAAAAGTGCCGTGCGAGTTGCACAGTGGAACAAATGCACATACTGGGGTGCTCTCGACTCAGATCTCCACAACAGAGTATTTCTAGGCTGCAAAAATATCACCTGCACAGTTTGCAGGTCAGTGGCGCA